>NW_004955421.1:17461710-17561598 GCF_000276665.1 Chinchilla lanigera | reverse complement strand
TAGAATAGGGATTACTTGGAATGTTTTTGATAAAAATCTAGAGCATCTGAACATTACTGTGGCACATTTCAGTAGCACACCATTTGATGGCCTATATTACCTTTTTGTTGCTGTTATTCTTTTGTGACAGGGTCTTGTTATGTTCAGACTGGCCTTGAACTCATTATGTAGCGCAGATTGGCCTTGAACTCATGTGATCCTCCCGCCTCAGCGTAGGAGTGCTGGGATTACAGGCGTGCCCCACCACACCTGGCTTGTGCTGTGAAATACTTTGTGTAAATGTTTATGCTCACTCATCATTGGTACATGTTCTCTGGGTTCTCAAGTACTGGTACACTGATTTTTAATTCACATCACAAAGCTCATTTTACAGTGTTTTTGCCTGTGGGCTGGTCCATAAAACTCTATGAGCCTCCGTCTTCTCACATAAAATTGGGATATTAATATAAGCTAGTGTACATAAAGTGCTTTGCACAATGTTTAGCACTCAGTTGATTGCAACAAATGGAGGCTGTTTTACTACTTCTCATAAAAGCGCCATCGCTTTTTTATATATTTATTCAACAGGTATAGGTTGAGTACTTACTGTGTACTCAAAGCATATAGGGTAGATTATTGGCATTTACTTTATAGAGTGGAAGCAAATAAATAAACCAGTAAATACAAGAAAAACATTGCAGAAGGTTTGCAATAAAAGCTTCTGTAAACATAAACTGTGAAGAAATAACCTGGTGTGCTTCATGAACCGAGGAGACTCGAGTTGCCTTTGGAAGGGTGAGAAGGAGAGAGGAAGGAATATTGCAGAGGAAAGAACAAGTGCAAGATCCTGGAGATAGGAATGAGGTTCACTCTTCAAACAAGCACATCAGACAGAGGTAGCTGTAACATTGAGCTCACAGAGGCAGCTGCACATGGAGGTACAGGGTGGCTAAGGGGTGGACTTCATTCTGAATATACACAAGACTCACTTAGAGTGTTAAACTGGGACATGGCATGCTGTGATTTTTGTTAAAATGACTCTGGTAGTCATGTGGAGAATGGCTCCCAGGTAGAGCCGATGGCCATTTGCAAGCATGTCCAGATGGGGTGGTGGGTGGTGGCATGGGTCCCACAGTTGGCATGGTGAACTGAAGCACTTGACCTCTCTTTGGAGGGCAAACAGTGATAAAGGAGCAGTAGCAAGTAAGTTAGTGACCTCATTTCCAATCACAGCTTTTGCTCACTGGGGAGGACATGGCTGTTTATTATCATCTGCTTGAAATTCCAGGATAAGTTTAAAGCATGTTGGCTCTGTTTTTGTGAAGGGTGGGAATGGTTGATTATCCTGTTTTCAGGAATCTTGGCATTTTTCTAGTATTGTCATAATACCCCTTAGCAGGGCTTTGACAAGCCATATTGGTGTAAAAAGGAAACATATTTGCCCCCAAATACCATCATAAAATGTCACTCCAGATTTTGAATCAAGTGGACAAAGTTAATAAAAGCTGTACTGTCACAAAACGCAACTACATGACAATTTGCAAGGGGCTAGAGGCAAAAATGGTTATAGCTTAAAAGCAGTACATGTACAGAGTTTGAGCTTGGGAAAATGCAAACATTCTGGAGGTGCATGAAGTGAAAGATGTGCAGGAATGTTCCGGTACCTCATGCCACTGGACTGGACACCCCAAAAGGGTAAATAATGCAAACTTTATATATTTCTCCACAATAAAACTTTGCAACAATAACCAAAAAACTCTATGAGATACGATTTTAAAATACAGTGAATGTGTAAATTTTAAAAATTTACTACAGTAAAAAATATTGTTATTGATCCATTCAAAATACTCCCCCTTGCTTTGAATACACTTATCCCATTACTCTGGTCATTTCTTGAAGCAGTTCTGGAAGTCCTGTTTCCTCGGTATCTTTAGTTGCTTTATTGTGCCTGCCTCCATGTGCTGAATCAATTAAAAATATTTACTTTTCATGGTCAGTCTGGGGAAGAGCCAGAAGTCACACTGTGCCCAATGTGTTGAATAAGGTGGATGAAGACACACCATGATGTTTTTATACACCTACCTTTCTGTTGGATAGCACTCATCAGCAGCATCTTGTTTTTGGTCACATGTCGTAAAGATATTTGTGAAAGAATACTTCCAGAACTGCTTCAGAAAGTGATAAGGATGATGGGAGAAGTGCACTTGAAGCAAAGGGGAATGTTTTGAAGGAGATTGAGGGCAATGTGTTTTTTATTATAATGAACATTTTTAAAAAGTGTAAATGTTCACCATGTATTTTGATCAGTCCTGCATATATTCAACTTCTTCTTGTCCAATCATTTCAAAGTTCAGCCTTAGTCCTTATATACCTGCTCATCAGGGGCCATGGGGTACCAAGGCCCAGAAACCAGAGGTTGAGTGGAAATATGTTTCCCTTGCACAGTAAAAGAGAGGGGTATAAACAACAGTCAAAAACTGTTAGGTCTGACATCTTAAATATTTCATCCCCTGTTGCCCTTTTTAAGCATTAATTTTTATTTTTGGAATTCATGCTTGAGTGCTGGGTTTTGTCATCTTCCCTTCAATTTTGTGCCCAAGGCCAGAACCTCAGTCACCTGTACTTTTGCCTGTGGTTTGAGAATCATCCCAAGCTGCTTAGAGTCTTGCTATGGACAGAGCCTCTCAGGAAGAAACCTCGTATCCCACAAACCCTGGGGAAAGACACAGATGTGTCCTGTTGTTCCTGACTTGAGTCGGAGGTGTCTATTGTCACTACGCCATGTTGCACATCTGTGCTTCCTTGGACAGTGGGATACAAGGGGGCGGGAACCGGCTTCCTGTGAACCAGTTCTCCTTCCTCCTGCTCTTTCTTTGCTTCTGTCTACTCCTGTCCCTCTAACCTGCCTATAAAGGACTTTTACCTCTACTCTGTGAGAAAAGAAAGTGACATTACATCGTCATTAGCTCTCAGAGTATGGCCTGGATTTTATGCTCTGGAATGTCCAAAGCTGTAGCTGTAATAGTAAAACTGGAGTTTAGGAATGCCAGCAAAATTCTTTTATTTCCCCCCTGAAGTGTTTAGTTTTGCATATTAAAGGCACGTTGGTTTTATGTTACTATGTGTACTGTGGCTTTATAAAATTGATTCAGTAATGTAGTGGGTGGATTCACTGTAGTCTTATTGGCTCCCCTTGAAGCATGAATGTCAGGAAAGTTTGCTGGGTCAGAGAACGTGAGCCCAAGGATAACCATGTAACATCTCCACATTACCATCTTCTGTGAAAGGTTGAATACCCTGATGGGGAAGGATGAAGAACCCAGGACCGGAAGTCAGCAGTCGTGTCCAGCTCTGAGCCCCCAGGAAGGGCCGTTAGTAGGAGGCTACACAGGATGGCATTTAAAGGTCTGATCTCAGAATCAGATGACCCGAGTCTAAACCTTGGTTCATCTCACTCCCCTGTGAGATCTGGCATGACATTTCATCTCTTGAAGCCGATTCTCTTTACTTCCCTAATCATTATTCCCATTCCCAACTTACAAGGCACTTTACTCACTGGGATACTAAGTTCATCTAAACCCCTTTCCTCACCTTCACACTGCAGGCTCTAGCACTAAGGGTTGAACAGGATATGTGTGCAAAGCATGGACACAGTGCCTGCCATCTAGTAGATTCAATAAATAATGGGTCTTATTATTTCCTCTATCATGATGGAAGAAATTGTCTTCAATTGCTGTGTCATAGTGTTTTAAAAGAATGAAGTCATGTTATAAGTATGAAATGGTATTGTATATTATAAAGGGCTGGGTCAGTACAAAGAATGCTTTTGCCATGATTTCCAAATAACACTGTGACTAATAACCATAATTGGAGGGTACTCCAGAAATGAAGTCTTTTAATGACACTCAGGCATGGTGAGCTGTTTATGACTATTACAGAGTCCCATAGGCTCTTTGGGCAATAATTCCCATTCAACAAATATTTAATAAGAACTGCGATGTACCAGGCACGGCTCTACATTGTTTTATGGATGTGGCAGGGGTAAACTGAAGTCAAAATGATTGAACATTGGATGTGGTAACATAAGACATCTACAAACACCCACACTGAGGTACCAAGGGCACCGATGAACATATGGTTCTAAATTTTCCTTTGGCTTTGATGGGAAAGGTAACTTCATGAACTTAACAAGTGTTTCATGTTTTCTTTGATTAGTCCATTTCATAAAAGCATAAAACAGTAGAGAGGCGTTTCCACTTGTTAGGAGATAATTTGATAAAGAAGAGAACAACAATCACCCAAATCCTAAATCCTATTACTGGAAGGTAATCATGAGGTAGGGAAATTTTCTCACCATTCTTCTTCCTAAGTAGCATCTATGCTTTCAGATAAAGATACAAATATTGCTATATATTGTTTTGTACTCCACTTTGCTCTTACTATTCTATCTGAAGATTCTTCAGATGCTCTGTAAGATTCTTTAGAAACATGATTTTCAGTGTCTGGTGAGTGTATGGTGAAGGTAGTTGTAATGATCAATTAGCCTTTTCTCAGTTGCCAAAAACTAAAGCTGTAGCCACTTTTGATAAACAGTGTCCATTTGTGTGTGTGTGTGTGTGTGTGTGTGAGAGAGAGAGAGAGAGAGAGAGAGAGAGAGAGAGAGAGACACTGTATTTGATTTCAATTTCACTTCATCTAATTTTCTTAGAAAAAAATCCTAAAAACAAAATTACTGGATCAAAAGTATAAATATCTTAATATGTATGATCTAATTACCTTTGGGACACATGACTCCAATGTTCATGCTCAACATCAGGGAAAAGAGAGTTTATCTCACGAGATCTACACCAGAATATTTGGCTATCACTTGCTGTACAGTAGACAAAATGTAATATTGTAATCTTGTGCTTACACATTTGTATTGTGAATAATGCTCAACTTGCTTATTTTGTTTTATTGTCTTGAGTTTTCTAACATTTTAGCAAATACTTATGATTTTATCTTCTTTCTTTTTTTGAATAATCTAGGATTTCCAAAAGCAATATTAAGTAACAATGGCCAGAGTGGCCGGTGTTTAGAAGCTAAGCTTTTGGAAGCCAATCTGTAGCACATAGCCACTATACCAGTTACACTGTAGTAAACATTACCTGAGTTTCAAAGCAGATATTAACAGAGGGATATAAAACTATCTAGCCTAGTGGTTGGAACATGTTTTTCATTTAAAAAGAGAGAACAATATTTATTCTTATTGACTTCAGCCTAGTCTCATTTTAACTGATCTCATTTGAGAATGAGTAAGATTTCTTGTATATTTTTAGACCAAGCAAATTAAAGACTTTTCATCCAAAATAGATCAAAATAATTTTGTAGAGATCATATCTTAACGTGTATTTCTAGCTGTTTTCTGATTTAGAAAACCTGGTTTCTTTAACAAATCGGTATGGAAAAGATGAAATTTCTTCTTTCTTAACAAATTAATAAACATACCACATTCTTATTGCTGACATTTTTCTCAAGGGCATATATCTTTGTGATCCTCAATGAAAGTATTTGTTTGACAAGTTTAAGTAACTGGAAGAGGTTTCTAATGCATTTTTTCATATTGAAAGAGTACCTTATAAAGTAGCTCTATGTGACCTGAAACTCTTCTTCCTTATTTTTGGAATCCTAAATATGGCCTGTACATTTTACATTCATCCTTTCAAATTTGAGTTTTTGCTTCATCTACCAGCTATGGAGTGTGTCATAGAAAATGTAAATGCTTGATGTTCTGCTTAGACACACATAAATATAGATTTGTTGGACTTACTACAGCTATCTGTCAGCCTCATGGCTTGTGAAGCCAAAATTCCCTAATTCCAAAATTATGAGCATGTGACAAAATGAGGTTCGTGAAACCAGGACTTGCACACACACGCACACACACACACTCTAATACACTGAAGAAATTAACTTGGGCTATGAGTTGTGTACCTTAATTCATCCTTTAGCAGTCATTTCAAAATGTAACTCTTAGGCTCCTTCTGTTTTAGAGAAGCATTTGAAAGAAAATATATGAACCTTACGTTTTTTAGGCTTAGAGGAAAATTTACAATGGAAATAGAGACTGACATGTTTTCTTTGGAGTTAGCAGCTATCCCACATTCCTTGCCGTTCTCTTTCTCCTTTTGCTACTTGGCAAACCCACCCTCTCATCTTCTACAACATCCTTGGTGTTTGTTTAGTTTTTACAAAGATTTCCTAAGAGGACACGTTAGGAACTCCAGTTGTAGACTCCCAGTTCCAGTTGTAGCCTCCCAATCAAATCTTTAACTTCTCTGAACCCAAGTTTCTTTATGCGTAAAATGAGGTAGAAGTAAGGGGTATGAAATAAAAATTCCAAATTCATTTAAGTTTTCATGTGAGTAAATTTTGTTTAAGTCAAGGGCCTGATAACAATGGCAGTAAGTATGACAGTATTTGATAAAGATATTTGATTATTCTGTACTTCTAAATTTCCAGCAGGCTGTAGACCAACTAGTTTGAAAAGTGGTATCTATTAATATATGCCTCTTGATAGTATTATTACTATTATTATTATCATCATCATCATTATTATTATTATTTCTTTTTTCAGTACTGGGGATTGAACCCAAGGCTTTCAAGCTGAATTAAATTTCCAAACCTTGCTGATGTTTGGTTTGAGGTAGGTTCTTACTAGGTGGCTCAGTTGTCTGGGTTGGGCTGGAATTTGCAGCTTTCTTGCCTAAGCCTCCTGTGTGCTGCCATGCCCAGCTTTTGTTGATATTTAGTAAAATGCTGACATAAAAATACTTGCATGCATATCAGTTTTTCCCAGTAATGTAAGGCATATATCCTTAGTACAGAGCTATGGTTCCTTACCTAAGATAAACAGAGTGCATGATGATTGTCTAATAAGTGTCACAAACATGTCCCCCTCTAATATTTCTGCTTTCAAATTTTAAAGTATTTCAAAATATAACTGAAAAGCTAAACCATTGATGTCATAGCAAAAAGTTTTCTTTCAAATCTATTTATTCAAGAAAAAGATAAATTGATTAAACACAATAGATAACGGTATACATTGCTCACAAATGCAGTAAGATGTATGAACTTCGTACATGAATCACTGAGTTGGAATATACAAACTGAGGAGTGTGCCCGAAGAATAGAGATGATCAGCATTCAAATCTAAAAAGAGAATTTGATTGCATCATAACACAGAAAATACAGGTAGCGTTGATTCAAAATATGGCCCACCAGTGTTCTACTAGCCTTTATTCTTATTCTTTTTAAAAAAACAATTTCCCTGATTCTAAATGCAAAACTCATTTCTTGTTCACACTGGTAACTAATAAATATTTGCTGTGTTCTCATGGGCAATGATATACCACTCATTACAAATTAGAGTCTGCATGAACAAAAGTTTGTCTAGATGGACTGTTATATCATTATGTAATCCAAGACAGAATAGAGGGATAAAGATCTACAAGTCATTGTCTGGATTAGCCAATAATTCATGTACACATTGAAGTCAGCAATGCCAAATCAATTCTGTGCAGTTCCACAATGCAAGCTTCACTTTGACACCTGCCTACCTCTTGCACAAGGAAATTTCTAGAACTTTGGTTTAAAGGAGGCTCATCAATGTTCTTTGGACAAAATGCAACCCTTAGTAATTTAGGTAACATTATTTTGCCAGTTAATTGTGTATTATTTTCTCAAAATAATATGAAAATGAAATATAAGTACCAGTTTATTTTTTAAGAAAAATTTCTTCATTGCTATTTCCAATTCTGGTTTTTCCATAACTTCCTTTTCACTTTTTTTCCTGAAAACATTTTTTCTATTTGTTTTCATTTGTTGCAATTCAAAAATATTAAAAATGTGGTTATAATTTAGTCTAAAGAACTTTTTCTTGCTAAAAGAATTGTACCTTTTTAGCTTAGATTTCCTTTTCAAAAAAGCTCAAAGCAAGTTTACTGGCAAAAATCTCTTTTTTGCTTAAGGCAAAAACTAGTGAAATTATGCCATATGAAAGAGATTATTAAATATTTTATTTTGCTTTTTGAAAAAAGTCATGAGCAAACATTTACAAGGTTCTTCTTTATACTGAAGTATATTTTTATAAACCTTTACCAAAGAACTTCTTGTCCTCTTCTCCTTGGTCACATGTCTTTAGAATGTCTACAGTATTTACTAAATTACAGCCAATAATTCAGCCACCCTATTTTCCTGGTTATGCAAAAGTATGACCCTATACACACTGCTCAAGTCCTACTAATTATATCCTTATCATTCAATATTATCTATTGGCTCCAATCTATTCTTCAGAGTTAAAGTGTGTATTTATGTAGAATACTTCCTAAGGTGAATGCGTAGCTACTTCCAGAATCTTGGCTTTTTAAAAATAATTTCAGTTGTTATTTATTCCACAGCAATAAAACTAGGTTTGAAAACTAATAATGCATATATTTCTTACAGAAACACTACCTGAAAATATACACTTCTTTCCACAAATTAGATGGTCCAGCTGGCATCTATCCCTATGTTTGATATGCGAGAGTTAGGAATTAATGTTTGAGTACCTACAATATGCTGTGTGCTGTTTTAGGCACTTGATGTATGTTCTGTTAGTTAAAATCTTAAAACAGCTCAATGCAAATGCTACATTGTTTTATGGAGTTCATCAGACCTGTGTTACATGGTCATATTTTTCTGAAAGCTCTTTAAAAAGTACTTTAACTACTGTAGTGTAGTGTAGTATGTAGGTTTTTAGCAAAATGCATTCCACAACTATGAACCATTTCTAAAATAGACACTTTTTCCTTAACCAATCTGGTTGTAGTCATTTTTTCTTTTTACTTTACAGTTACAGATCCCCAATTTGTAAGTCATTCCAATTTTCTACTTTAATTTGTTAATTTAGGGAGGTGGAAAGGGGAAAACAATGGTGTGGATGATATTTTTATTCTGTGTAGTGATCTATAAAGCTCAAATGAACCTTAATAGTTCATATGTTCAAACCATCCCACCTTGATCTACATAGACCAGCTGAAGTCTGGAATATAGACACCAAAATGTGGTTGTGTGATCCTGCTTTAAGCACTGTAAAGTAGAAAACACCAGAAATGAGAGGCAGAGATTTTTTTTCTTTAAAACTGATGGAAAAATGAAACAATTCCTCAATGCCTGGATGGATCCAAACACCAAAACTGACTTGAATGGTAGCAGATAGAAGGGAATCCGGTTTGAGTTCTAGCCTTTGATTTTACCAGCACCCTGTTATTGGCAGGTGAACCAGGATGGGTGCACAAATTCAGATACTGTGGTGGTTCAAAGCTAACTCTATAACATGCTTCCATTTTCAGGAAGCTTTAGGATTCTGATTATCTTATGCTATACATCGCAGATTGGCAAATGACTCACAGAACCCAGTATTGCCCTCAATCAACTGTGTAAATAAAGTTTATCAAGACACAGCCACACTCATTCATGTACTTATTCTCTATGGCTCTTTTCACACTGCAGTGGCAGAACACAGAACTAATGACCAAAAATGTCAGTAGTCCAAAAAATCTAAGATATTTTCTATAGAATCTGATGCAGAAAGTGTATGCCAACTTGTGTTGTACAGAAATCTTATATGGAAATGTCCTCACTTTGCATTTTCAATCATATCTGTACATACGAGCGGTGTTCAGAATACGTTGTGAAGGTTTCAATTTTTTTAAAAAGCATTTTAGAATGAAAGACACATTCCTATTAATACACCTCAGAGCATTCACCTTTACATTTTTTTTAATTTTAAAGACAAAAAAAATAGGGCTGGGGATTTAGCTCAGTGGCAAAGCGCCTGCCTGGCAAGCGCAAGGTCATGAGTTCGGTTCCTGGTACCAGAGAAAAACCAAAAAAAATTAAAAAATAAAAATAAAAATAAAGACAAAAAAATAACAATGATGAAGACAAAAATAAAACAATATGAAAACAATAAAAATCTAGGACTTCAAAACAAGATGATAGGAATTAACAGTGGTTGTTGTATTACATATTGTTATCTTCAACGAAGTTGTTCAGATTACCAGATGTAAGAATGTGAGGTTGATCAAACAATTAAAGACAATAACCAGTAATAGAAAAAAAACATTAGAAATGATACAGAGCTTCATTAAACAAGATGATAGGAATTCAGCAATGTTGTCATGTTGCTACTTTGAATGCACATGTCTCATCATTCTTCACACTTTCTGAAGAAGTTATGGAAGCTCTCCTTCATCAGTGTCCTTATGAGGTGTGATTAAAAAAAAAATGTAGTGAATGCTGCTGCCCAGTACCATCCAATGGAAAGGCACACTCATAAAAATGTTATAGCCTGTCCTCATCTACTTTATTCATCATATCTGGTGCTGTGCAGCTTTTGGCTCTTCCTCAGAGTCAAAATAAACATGAAGATAAACATTTTTAATTGAATCAGGCCACGGAGACAGCCACAACAGCACCATTAAAGACATGGAAGAAGACGTGGGTATGAGGGAGAGTAATTTGAAAGAGATTAATGGCAAATTGTCTTTTACTATAATAAATAGTTTTTATTTAAACATTCACAGGTTTTTCTCATTCACATATTGTTGTTCTATTAATGGATGTGGGTAAATGTGTATATATGACTGTACATATGTGTATATATATATATATGAATGTATATTTTAGTAGAAATTTAGTTATATTTGATAAAAGGGTTCTGTTTTTGATGGTACTGGGGATTGAACCCAGGACCTTCACACTAAGCTACGCTAGCCCATTTTAATTCATTATGTAAAAGGATCTTGTGAAGTAACTAATTTCCCCAGGCTGTCTTGAATTTGCAATCATATTGCCTCAAAGTCCCACAGTGCTGGAATTACAGGTATGCACCACCACACTCAGTTTAAAGGATCTTTCGTGATCCAGAATAGATGCTATATAACTTCTATGAAATTTCACTTTTAGGATCTATATGAAATTTCTGCATCTTGACAAATAGCTTATAGTTTTTGAAATACACATTCTATATTTCAAAGTAGTTTCAAATATTTTTTCTCGTTTCAAAATATTGATTATATGAAATCACTAAAATGAGCTATGAATGAAGTTTTAATTCAATCTTAAATATCTAAGTGATTACAATTTTCCACTACTATCAAATTTAAGCTAATTTAGTATGACATCATTATGGATATTATACAGTTTGTTATATTTCTGGTATCATAATCATTATGGTAATGCTTGCTTATATTCTTTTGGGGGATTGGTTGATATTTAAGGTAATACAACAGCAAAATAATTCATTATTCACACTTAGTGAGTGAGAAATATTGTGCATCAAACTTTAGCCTTGTAAGACATTGGTGGAACTTATTTTGACCTGGTCTTGACCTTATAGCAGTTTTGATCTTGTCAAGATACAAAGATACCCCATAGACACTGAAGACCAAATGGGAGGGAGATACAATGACTTGATATAATTAATCTTCTTAGAATTTAAGCATAAGAAAGAGAATCATAGTCATGATTGTACATAGTTTGACCTTAGAAGTTTTCATATTAAATAAATATGACTTAGTTATTTCTGAGCATGATGAAGTGGTGGTACCAGATCTCCACTTATGTCATAATCAACCAGAATCTGAGAAACATAAGACAGTTGTTATCAGATAAAATGCAGCCCAAAATTATAATCCATGAGTGAAGGCAAAAAACAAGCAAATCCTGTGGTAACTAGAAATCTATCTCAGGCACTTACCAAAGCATAAAAGCAAGGAAACTGAGGCAAAGCACAGAAGTCTTTAAACTGAGTCAGAGCTCAGAGGTGAGTAAGTCTGAAACAGTGGGAATGTGATAGGCAGAGTCATGGAAGAAAGAAAGGAATGATTTGAAGAAAGGACTCTAGAGGTCTCCCAAAAGGTCACCCTGAGTCTCTGGCCTAGTGCTAAGATGTTCATATATAGGGTGAGAAGCCATGACATAAACAAAGAACAATACTAATGAAAGAGTAATTACCAGGTGACTGGCTACAAAGAGAACAGTTCCCAAAGCTCCTACAGATAAGGAAACATTTGCATTCCAACCAGAGTGAATGGACTTTATTAAGCAGGAGGCTTTTGATAGATTTCAAAAGAAGGCAAGTGCATTATAGTAAATAGATTTTAAAAGTCCTAAATAAAGACTGTTCTAGACCTTCACTAGGAAAGCTTTAAAACAAAACCCATGGCATAAAATTTAACTGATGCCTATGAAAGAAAGTATTTTTTAATCTTCAACATATTAAAGCAAGGAGCAGGTGCACCACGAGCTGCTGGCACCTCAGTTCAGGTTTGGGCTGTGCTTGCACCCCAACCTCCTGGAGGTCACAGACACAGGCAGTCTGTGATCGCTGTCCATGCAGCCCACATCTGGCTCCACTGCGCATCCTGAACTGACTGGAGACACAGAATCAGATGGGCTGCAACCCACTGACAGCATGGTTCCCAGCTGAACATTGCCGAGAGAACCAGGTGTTTCTCAGCTACTGCCTGTGGGCAAAGCAGGTGACCAATGAGCCCAACACCATTACAGTCTGACAGGAGATCCTCACTCAGAAGGCCCACAAACTGCTTTCACCAGGGTTCATGTGTGAGCCATCTCTGTGTGTGCCCAGTGCCCAGTGAGGTACTGGAGTGGGCGCTCCACAAGCTGCTGGCACCACAGTTCAGGTTTGGGCTTTGCTTACACCCCAATATCCTAGAGGTCACAGATATGGGCAGTGTATGATCTCTGTCAGTGTGGCCCACATCTAGCTCTTGTGCACATCCTGAACTGACTGGAGACGCAGAATCAGGTGGTCCACAAACTTTTGACCCTGCAGTTCATGTCTGGGTTTGCCTGTACCCTGAACTGCCTGGGGACACAGGTCCACTGGTCTGGGATTGCGCCACCAGTGCAACCTGATTCTGGGTCATACACATGTCCTGAACAGTGAGGGGATGCTGGTTAGACAGACTGACATCAGCTGACATCATGGTCCACGTCTGAGATCTGGGAGAACTAGATACACTTCATCATCTGCTGGAAAACCCCAGAATAAGCAGTGCGTCTCAGTGGACACTGAGGAGCAAGACCAACCACCAGGAAAACTAGGCACACTAGTGGCCTTTGCTGAGCTGTCAGGGAACAGGGAGACTGAGCTTTCTACATTCAGTATCAAACATGACAAGACAAAGGACTAAAACACAATCTCAAAACTCCGCCCCACTCAGAACAAGTCCAGGAGATATAGACATAGGAGAACATGGTAAACACACACCTGAAACTGCTGAAATGATTGCAATGGAAGGAAAGAAGCAACTTCATCAGGCCACAGAAGACATCAGATCAGAAAAAATCTCTCAGTCAAAAAATGAAATGACAATAATAATGAAAGAACTGTTCAGCACATCTGAAGAAGAAACATGAGAAAATAGAAGAACATAGGCAGTGGATAGAAATGTTAAATGGAAAATATAGAAATGAATTAGAACACATGAACCATATTCAAAGAGACATCCAGGAAATCAAAACTTCTATGGATAGCTGCCAAAACTGCTGGAATGAAGCCAAAGATAGAATTTCAGATTTTGAAGACAGCATGAGAGCTAGCAACCGTGAAAGAAAGGATCTCTTAAAATCAACAACAGGAAACCAGGAAAAATCAATTCAACAGCTGCAAGATGAGGCAAAGAGGAAAAATATATGACTAATAGGAGTCAATGAAACAGCAGGAGGCAAACAAATGACATAAAAAGAATATTTGCAGAAATAATAGCAGAAAATTTCCCACATATGGAAACAGAACCTGATACACAAGTAAATGAGGCATATAGAACTCCAACTAAGCATAACCAAAAACAACTACACCCAGACATATAATAGTCCAGATCCCAGATCTTCAGCAAAAGAACAGAATATTAAAAGCTGCTAGAGAAAAGAAAGAGATTACCTATAAAGGAAAGCAGAATCACAGCAGACTTCTCCACACAAACCAGCCAATCAGGAAGAGCTTGGAGTGAAGTATTACAGGTCCTGAAACAAAACTGATGCATCCTGACTGATGCAACTGAATGCAACTAAGACTGATGCATCCTGCCAAACTATCCTTAAAATTCAATGGAGAAATAAAATATTTCCATAACAAAGAACAACTGAAGAACTTCATGAGTGTCAAAATATCACTGCAAAGAGTACTAAAAGATATTTTAGACAGAGAAAAAATGATCACAATTTCAAGAACACTTCAATTTCAAGAACAATAGAAAGGAACCGTCAATAAGAGCAAGCAGTTAAACAGGTAGGAAAAGTAGGAAACCAACAGCAAGTAAATAACATGACAATGATAAGTCAACATATATTATTTATAACCATAAATGTAAATGGCCTCAATTTACCAGTCAAAAGAAACAGACTGGCAGAGTGGATTAAGAAACGAAATCCAATGATATGCTGTAGACAGGAAACATATTTTACTCCAAAGGAAATCCAATCTTTTTTTTTTTTTCTAAAAGTTTGAGGTGCCACATTAGGCTATTTATTTTTTTCTCTTTCTGTTTTCTTTATGTGTGAGTTTTCTGCTATAAATTTCCCTCTGAGGACTACTTTCATTGCATCCGACAGATCCCGGTAAGTTGTATTTACATTTTTATTTGCTTGTTGGTATATTTTTAATTTCTTCTGTGACCAACTGATTGTTCAGGATGTTGTTTAATTTCCAAGTGTTTCTTGAGTTTTTACAGTTCCTTTTGTCATTGATTTTCAATTTCATTGCACTGTGGTCAGATAATATGCATGGGATAATTTCAGTTCTTTTGCATTTAGGTAGGTATGCTGTACAGGCTAGAATGTGGTTTATTTTAGAGAAAGTCCCATGTGCAGCTGAGAAAAATGTGTATTCTGATGTTGTGTGGTGGAACACTCTGTATCCATCTACTAAGTCCATTGTTCATAGATTTGGTTCAGATATGTTATTTCTTTGCTGATTTTTTGAACAGTTGACCTATCTCTTTGTGTCAAAGGGGTCTTGAGGTCCCCTATTACAATAGTGTCATTAATTATATGGGTTTTCATGTCTGTTAAGATTTGTCTTACATAGTTTGGTGCTCTGATATTTGGTGCATACATGTTTATGATTGTTATCTTACCCTTTTACAGTTTTCTGCTAACAAGTATGTAGTGACATTCTTTATCTCTTTGATTGTTCTCAGTTTGAAGTTTACATTTTCTGCAAACATAATAACTACACCTGCTTTTTTCTTCTGTGACCCATTGGTTGTTCAGGTGGTTGTTGTTTAATTTCCAAGTGTTGATGGAGTTTTTAGAGTTCCTTTTGTTGTTAATTTCCATTTTCATAGCACTGTGGTCAGATAGTATGTGCGGGATAATTTCAATTCTTTTGCATTTTGGTAGGTCTGCTCTATGGGCTAGGATGTGGGCTATTTTAGAGAAAAACCCATGTGCAGCTGAGAAAATGTGTCTTCAGATGTTGTAGGGTGAAACACTCTGTAGACATCTACTAAGTCCATTTGTTCACAGCTTTGGTTGAGATCTGTTATTTCCTTGTTGATTTTTTGTCCAGTTGACCTATCTCTTTGTAAGCACGGATGGATACACCAAGCAATCTAATATGTATATAGTTTGATTCCAGAAAGAAAGGGAGGAACAGAGGCAGAAAAATTCCTAGTCAGTTCAGGGAGTGCACAGGAGCCAGACCGTATTTCAGCTTTTTTCTTCACTTATTGTTATCATTTTAGTCAATCTGCTATTCTCAATAGTTCAGTAAAATACACAAACCTCAGCATAGTATGTAAACTTTGAGCTACTGCCTATGTTAAACCAAACAGATTGATGCACTAAAGAAAACTAAGCAGAAATTATTGGGACCTGAGACAGAATACATGAAGACTGTAGTTAGCTGGACAGATTCGCACGTGGTCCTCTGAGTGGAATGTGTGCTCTCAGCTGAAGAACGGGATGAGCAAACCAGCAGAGGCAGGAAAATAAGACAAAAGTTGGTATGGACTCACCCACTGGTGCCCAGCTTGCTTAATTTGACCTGCAGAAAAATTTTAAAGTTCTTTTGAAACCCAGTATCACTTTTAATGTTCTTGCTTTGTTTTGTTTATGTCTGTGATGTTGGTATGTTGCTACTGTTCAGTTTTTTAACTACTCTCTTTAAAATGAAAAAAGTAAAATGGCTAAAATTTGTCCAGTTTTTATGAGAACTACAAGCCAACAGAGCCAAGAAGCTCAACCAACTGTAAAGCAGTTACAAACACAAAGAAAAATATATCGAGGTACGTTACAACCAAATTTTCAAAAAAAGAGATAAAAGAAAAAATCTTACAAGCTGCCAAAGAAATACAGAGTATCTATTGTATAAAATCATGAGAAGAATTAATAACAATAAATTCTTCAAAATTGCTGAGAGGGTAAATATGTATACTCATCAAAAAAAATAGATTTTGAACTAATGCATGTATTTCTTAAATTAGCCATGCTGCAATGTATGCATATTTCAAACCAGCATGGCATATATAATAAATGTATATAATTTTTATTAGTCAGTTAAAATACACACACACACACACAGAGTACATAAGAACAAAGATAAGAATCACTACTAATTTCTTATAAAAAACAATTTTAACCAAGACGCAATGGAATAATATCAGTTATTGGGCTATAAAAAGGAAACACCCCCCTACAAGGTGTGACCTAACAATCTGGTGAATGTTTAATTTGTTCTTAAAAATTTATTATAGCAAAAAACCTAATGCCATTTATCTCACTCAAAATACTCCCCCTCACTTCTGATCCACTTATACCACAGATCTTCCACTTTCTGAAGCAGTTCTGAAGTCCTCTTTCCTAAATGTCTTTAGTTGTATTATTGTGACTGTCTTGATATCTTAAATTGATTTAAAACATTTAACTTCTGTGATTAGTTTGACTTTGGGAGAGAGCCAGAAGCTCATGTTGCCAGATCTGGCTCCAAGTGACTGTGTCACCTTATCCATGTCATTTAACCTGTCTCCTGATATGTTTCCTGTTCTGTACAATGAAGGGTGTTCTGTATTATCAAGCTCTTTGGGACCAAAGACCAAGTGAGTGCAAAATTAGTGTATTAATAAGTATCTAATAGATTTAAATGTATGCCTTCTTTCATTATCCTTGATGACTTTTGGAATAAAAAAATGATTTCAGGGTATAAGGTCTACAAAAGTTAACCCGGTATGGATTAGATTCACATCTTTCTCAAGTTAAGGATTTTAGATAAGTGAACTAGTTCTAGATTTATTGACAGAAATTTCACTTTATGAAGGAACATTCTTGAGCATTTCATTCCAGAACTTTACTCTGCCTGTAGTGAAACCATTATAATTAGATGAGAAACAGTCAATATATCCATTTATAATTGTAGAATCAACAACTATTTTTTCACTGTTTATTACTAGACATTTAAAATATTTGGCTACTGTGTTAACTGGGCGTTACAGCATACACACGGTACTGACAATGAGCTTCCTTATACTTTTCTGTGATGGGCATGCATGCTTATGTGAAATATGCGACAAAGATTTCTTTGAATGTTTGGAAGCTACAAGGACATTTCCTCTTGGTTTTGAATAATTTTTAATGATCTCACAACCATTCTATTCACTTTTCCTTTCAATTTCCTTTCACGTTAATGAGGGGAAGCTTTTAAAGGATTAATCCAATGCTGATGAAATTAAAAGAAGCAGTTAAACTTCATGAATTGAATATGTAAAAACATACCGGCCATTATGGACTTGTCTTACCAAAGTGATGAGACAGACTTCTTTAAATGTGATGTAGTGTATGCACCAAGTCCACATTATATCGTCTGTCCATCCTTGTTTAAAATGTCAGACTGACATCCTTCCTATAATTACATGTTTAATATTTTCTGTAAACACGGTACATTTAGCAATGTTTAATCATTAAAAGTTTTAAAATAAATACAAGACTGAAATATTTAAATGCTTATGTTTTATTTAAACTTTGGGAAATGTGTGTGTCTGCAATGTGATTGAGTCACAAGAATGTGTAGAATGTCGGAAGGGTTTTCAGTTCACTAAGTGGTTGTTTTGTTTATACAATAATGAACGATGCAGAAGTGGTGTTAAAAGGTAAGGCACAAGTACTTATGCTTTCTGGGTTTGATTAGAACATCAGCAGCACAGAGCAACAGCACATTATCAGTATTTTAGCACACCGTTTCGTTCTCCTGCTGTGATGGCAGACAGATGCACCTGCTGTGACACAGCAGCGCTTAGATGGAATACAGTCAGTAGGTATGAGTCCTCTTAGAAGCCCAAGGGGCCTCATTTATACAGCTAGAATCAAGGCAATTGGTGGCTGTCTTAGTTACTATTTTCATTGCTGAGATAAAATACCTGACACCCAAACTTAAAGGAAGAAAGGTTTATCTCAGCTTACAGTTGGTAGAGGTTTCAGTCCATAGTGGGCTGGCTCCAAGGCAGGGTGGCATAGCATCACGGAAGAGAAATATGACTGGCAGAAGGGAGCAAAGCAGTGAAGTAGTGAAGCAGCAGCAGCAGCCTGCCTCTCCCTTTTATCCCTTCCAGGTTACCCACCCTTTGAGTGGTGCCACCACTCCCAGGGCAGGCCTTCCCATTATCCACTCCTCGGACTGTGTCAAACCAATCAGTGGACTAAATTAGTCATCACACACCCTTGAATCCAGCATCACATACGTAATCCCAGCATCACACACTCTAGATCCAGCCACCTCTGAAGAGCCCCACCTTTGAGTGTATAAGGCTTTGGGAGGGACCTCTAGACATAGCCATAACAGTGACATCCTGAGTGAAGTCAGGACCTACAGTTACTATGCTGAATAAAGTTGTTCTTAATGTATCAACGGCATTCTTATGTCTCATTTATCCCAGTGATTGGAAAAATAAGCTTGGCCAACCACAAGGTTAGATATTTCAGGTCAAGACTGAAGCCTGGCAAGCTGGGTTTGGGAATGACGGTATCTTCAACTTGACATAAAAAAACAAAACATAGAACCTGCAGTTCCTAAGAAAGTATTTCAGAAATAACTCCTTTAAAACCTGTTTTTTTTTTTCCTAACTTAACAAAAGTAGAAGTAATTGAATCAAAATATCAAAGGTGACATCAAATATCTGGTGTGCTCTGAAGATTCCAACGTGAAAACCTTTTTAAGCACCACAATTAGAGAGTCACAGATGGAGGTTCTCTAGCTTTCTTTAGTAATCTGTCCAAGAGTTCAATCTTTATTTTTCCTGCATGGCAAACTGAACTCTTTATTTCCTCCCTGGGCATCTAGGCTATATTTCAGTTTGCACAAACATTTTGGTGTGAGTTGTTCCATGAACACAAGCTTTCCAAAATCACTCTTCATGTGTATAATACTATAAGGAGTTTTGTGTAAAGTACCCTGAGAAGAACCAAGGAGAAAATCAGCAACTGAAGCCTCTTATTGTAAACCTGTCCTACAGGAATCAAATTAATCATACAAGCAGAAAATGGATGCACAGTAATCAAAGTACAACATCAAGTATATTAAAATTACATGAAAAGAAACTGAAAGCTGGAATTCCCCCAAGACAGCACTACCACAAATTTGTCCTGGAGACATTCCTGAGACAAAAGCCACCCAAATACCTCTTACAAAACATCTTGTGGAGATTCTGCTTGCTGTGCACATTCTGTGTATTTTCAGAAATTGTATGTATAAATAGCATGTCAAAAAGGGCACTATTTAGGGGAAATAATAGGCATTAATTAAAATATGGACAATAGGGAGTGATGGCTCTTCAGTTTCTAAAATTAGAGGAAGATGATTCAATAATACATAGCTCTGCCATTATTAGTTTGCAGTCACTTCTGTTAATCGTACCTTTTGTTACCTTTACAGCCTGTCTAAACTTAGTGTGCTTGAAAGCTCCATATTGTTTTCTAGCTGGTCCTTTGCAAAAACTGAAGCTTAACAGCCAAAGAAAAAGGAGAAGAGAGAGTGCAGCCTTTTGTAGAAAAGAGTCTAATGAATGGAATGCTAGAATAATTTTTAAATCTGTTCTACCTCTGTCTTAGGTAAGGTTCTACTGAAAGGTCTCTGAAAATCTCCAGTTTCTGATCATTAGACAGTTTGTAAAGCACTCTGTATGTAGGCATAAATTTTGACAAGTTATTAAACTGACTTGCTCTAGTCACATGTTAGAAAGCATTATCCAGGGTCGTTTCACTCATCCTGGGAGCACTGGGGAACAACCTCAGGTCAACTTCTTACTAGATTTATACTTTACAAATACAGTGAGAAGAATGACTCTATCAAAGTGGTTAGCTTGTTAATTTTGGAATTCCTGAAAAGGAAAATAACAACACTGATGTAGAATATAAACATGAGAATTTGTGTTTTTATAAATGATATAGTACAGTATCACAGTAGAGGTTACTTTCTGGGAAAGTACCTGTTCTGAAAGCAAGGTTGTCACTTACTGTGTGACTTTGGTTGAATTAATCATCTTCTCTGAGGTTGTGCTTCCACATCTATAAAGTAGTGAAAACTGATACCTGGTTTTTCCCCAAGCTTTTGAAAGAATCAAAATCAGAGTATAAAATACAACTGAAGACAGTTTGGAAGTGATTTGAGAGCTGATACCAACCCCAGGTACTTAATGTGACCTTAGCTGAACTGCATTACCTCTCAGACTCGGTTTATCATTTATAAAATGAACAGGTTGTACTCAATGAACCCTGACAACTTACCATGTTAGAAAATGAAATCATTTAAATTGAAGTCTATGAAAATGAGTGTTTTTTCTAACAAAGAAATTTTAAAGTTAAAGATGATTTTTGTGAAGAGTATTTTCAAATTAGCTACAAATGCATTGTCCCAGAGGTAGACTAGACAACTAGATGACTGCAACTTTGTAATAGAAGTGAAGAGCGAAGGGAAAAATTCTGAACACACAGAAAAGAGGAAGAGACTTGGAGGGGGAGACAAACTGTAACAATTACTGTCAGCTGTAAAATGGGGGGAATCAGAAGGGGAGAAATGGAGGAAATTACACCCCTGTTGACTTCTGCTAACACAGCCCCCTTGCATTTCATAGAACAAAGGTGAGTGAAGCGTGGCTGGTAATATTTAAGATATTATGAATTCATTTTGTAGACAAAATTTAGACTGGGAATGAGGACTCGTCTGTCATCATCGCGTCTTCTGTCAAATGCATGTTGCCCTTGGCAATGGGTCTGCTGTTACTAATTTCGTTTTTGTTTAGAAGCTTGCCTTTCCTCTTTGGTTCTCTGAGTTGCTGTGAATAAATTTTTTTTTAAATCACAAAAGAAAAGTGTCTTTGATTGATTTCTGATGGTAGCTTTGACACCATTGTACTTGATGTCGGTGCCGAGCTGCTTGTGTGATGTTTATTGCATAGGTGGGTGGGAGGCACTCCCTTCCTTTCTATTGCTGCTATTGTTATAAGACTGGATCTGGATTTTAGTTATATTCCCAATAAAAAAGCAGTAGTGATTAGCTGATGACAACTGGGAAGACCCAGCGTTTTTTTTTCAGCCTTTCAGTATATTTAATAATGTCTGTTAGAGAGGTCAGTGTCCTTACCAAAATCCATATTTCCTTTAGCACAGAAACTGTTCAGATGCACTTCCTGAGATATATGACACAATCTCTTGAAGAATAATCTCAGAACACCCCAAATCCTGTTTGGAATTCTTCTAGCTAATGAGTTATCCTTTAATTATTTACTCTTACAAATTACCTTTTAAAACAACCTTCCAGTATACATTTTACTGTTTTTTCCTTTTTTTTCCATTGAGTATGGATTCTGTATACAGTAAAATGTCTATCTTGCTTTTCTATCACTATTTTGCTGTAAAGACAGAGGAAGATCTATTTTAAATTATTCATAAGCTTTGGATAGAAACCTAAGCAAATTAAAATGTAGGCCAATATAGAGGGGAATGATAATGGGCATATAAGTATTTGTAGCTACTGTAGCTTCCATTGGGACAATCATAAAATTAATTTCATACCTTGCACAGTAATTTCAATGGGAACAATTTCTTAGTTCATGGTCAAACTTGTTTCCAAC
Organism: Chinchilla lanigera; assembly: GCF_000276665.1. Taxonomy (NCBI): domain Eukaryota; kingdom Metazoa; phylum Chordata; class Mammalia; order Rodentia; family Chinchillidae; genus Chinchilla; species Chinchilla lanigera. The sequence continues at coordinate 17,539,447 of NW_004955421.1, read as the reverse complement.
ATTGATGGAGATGAGCACTAGAGAAAGTATTGAATTTTCTTTCTAATTAGCTTTTTCTTATGAAATAGCTTCTTAATAATTTCCCTTCGTGTCCAGTACATAAAGGTATCTATTCCTTTTAAACTGTATGTGAATTTAATTTATATGCCAATGATGTTTAATGCATTGTCTTGTCTGCATCTCATTACTGTCATTAATAAGCGCTGGAGTACATCTAGTTACAAGGTTAATTGGGACAAATCTGGACTCTTTTCTACTGTAAATACACTATATCTAAGCAGTGTATTGCTCACGGATGAGTGGTAAAAGTAACTGTATTTTACATTGCGTCTTTCCTTCTGTTGTCATCCAAATCATTCTAGATATAATATGAAATGATTTTCTGCATATATCATGCAGACCTTGGTCAGGATTTTTTGCTTTTTAAAATGGAATTTCTACTCATATGTGAGGTATATACTACTCTCACCCTATCTTACCCTCAATTTAAACTGTTTAAAGAATCTATATCAACAGAAAGAATCCCTTCACATTTAGTGAAATTCATAGGAATTTTCCATGAGAAAGTTTCATGCCAAAGAGTAAATATTTTAGGTATTTGTTTTGGGGTGGGATGGGGCAGAGGATGAGGTTTCCCTGGCCAGGATGGTCTCACACTCGGGCTCAAATGATCTTAACCTCTCAAGTAGACTGAAACAACAATTACACATCATCATGCCTGGCCTAACTATTTTTAATGTTTGATATTGCCCATGTAAATTTCCACTGGGTGTAAATGCCAACAGAAGCTACTGATTTGTTTCATTGACCCTGGAATTTCATATTGAGAAAAGCCAGTGCTTTAGAGCTCTACATTAAGAATAAGACTATATAGACAGGGCAGGGATAGATAAAGCACCTAACATAAATCCTCCCATTTTTCCTTTCAACCCTTATGACAGGCATCACTAATCAGGTGAGACCACTGCTATTGTTCCCAGACCAGCCTCAGAATCCTTTGCTACGTACTAGTCCAGATTGATGCATGGAACAAAGCCACCAAACAGCTTGACATAGGAGAAAAGCCCAACATCTTTCCTAATGGGGGAGACCTCACTCCTTGGGACATTTTACCCTTTGCCAATGTCAACTGTCACTGAGCTTGGTCAGCCTACTGCCTAGACCCATCATCAGCCAGCCAAAATTGACTTTGGACTCATTTACCCCAATACCATTCATTAACTTCATGAGCCCTAAGCAGAACAAAGCATTAAGACATCCTTCTATTGAAATGTACCTTACATGGCCTTTCCCTAGGACAATGTCAGTTTGACGCTAACCTTATCTAGCTTTCTCTTTATAGTAATAACCATGATCTTTCTTTAATTCACAGCTTTAAAAAGATATATTCATTGAAACTTTTTGGTTCCAAGTGACAGATAAACACAAATTGGCTCCATTTAAAATGAGAATTTTTTTCCTCATGAAACTTAAAAATCTAAGAATGAACTTGACTTCAGTCATGGCTCAATTGTGGGTCTCAGCTAAACGTATCATCTCCTGTCTGTGTCTCTGTCTGCTGCTAACTTAGTTTCCTTTTAAGGAAGACCCCTCCCCCGGGGCAAGTGACAAAGAGTAGTAATTTTGAGGTCCTCATTATAGAGACTTTGATCATCAAAGAGGAAGAATCACCTTTCTCCACCCCTGCTGCCCTCCCCGCAACACACACACAGTTCTGATTGGTTCATCCTGGTGATATTTCCACTCCCATTTACATGCTATTGGGGTTAAAGCCAGTCTGGCTGTTCTGCCCCCACTTTATTTTGCAAGCATAGAAGGGGCATAAAATGAATGGACTCATTTTTGCCTCATCTTGATGGGGTAGGACCATCATGCAAAAGAATCAGAAGTTGTTCTGGCAAAAATAAAAAAAAGACAATAGGTAAGCTTTGCTACATTTTGTAAATCAGGTTAGGAAGTCCTTCATACTGCTGGTAGCAGGACCTTAACACCGGGGTGACCAAGTATCCTAGCACAGCCCTTGATTATTTCAGTAACACTCATCAGTGCCAATTTTCCAAGGAGTCTTTATTTTAGTCTTTCAGAGGAAAAAAGGAACAAACTACGGTACCTTTTCTGAGAGAAAGTTCTATGCCAACAATTAAATATTATGAGGGTTTTTGTTGTTGTTGCTTTTTAAGGGTGTAGTGAGATGAGGTCTCCCTGTTCAAGCTGATCTCAAACTCCTAGGCTCAAATGATCTTCCCATTTCAGCCTTTGAAGTAACTGAGACGATAGGTGCATCCACTACATTGGCCCTAAGTGTATATATATATATATATACTTTTTTGGGGGAGGGATACCGGGAATCAAACTCAGTACCTTGCACTTGCCAGCCAGGCACTTATGCTGCTGAGCTGTATCCCCAGCATCTCTAAATATTTTTAATGTGTGATATTTCCCATGTAAATTTTCCTAATAACTAACTTAATGTCTGTTCAAATCCAGTATACCCAATGCTAGATAGCTCGATCTAGGAAGCTGCAAGTTTTCCCTATCACCTTTACATGTTTGCCACTTCAAGTTTATGCCTCATCAGTGTTGAATTTCTTCTCTGCTTTCTCCTCCCCGTAGGGTGGCCTGCGGTAGGCATTCTTTCTGATCGGGGCAAGTTGTTATGGCTTGTATCTAGCTGTCGCCCTAAAGCCTCATGTGCTCATAGGTGGGGCTTTTCAGAGATGGCTGAATCCAGGATGAGTGAATATGGATTAGAGGTGTGTGGCGCTGAATTAGTCAGCTCCTCGGTTTTGCATCGTACTGTGTGTGGATAATGAGGAGGCCCATCTTGGGTATGGATGGCACCAAAAAATAGGCTTGTAGCCTGAATAGAATAAAAGGAAAAGCGAGGCTTACTGCTGGCTGATTTTTCTGCTGACCCCACCATGGACTGTTTCTTCTCTGTCATGCTGCCCTGACATGGAACCAGATCACTGTGGACGGAAACCTCTTCAAACTGTGAACCAAAATAAACCTCACCTCCTTTAATTTGTTGCTGTCCGGTGTTTTGTCTCCACAACAAGAAAGTAACTAACACACAGGTGTTGTGAAATCTGCCCTTGACCCAGCTTTCCTACTTGTGCCACTACTGAGAGCTAGCTCTTTGCTTGAGGTCCTTGGTGTAAATGCCCCGCCACACTGGAACAGAGGAATTTGCTTCTCCTAATAACATGGATGGGTAGTACTTTCCTCTTCTGCCATCAGACTGTGAAATACCAAGAGCCATCACTCAGCCAGCTTCTCTATCTCTCTCAGAGGACAAGGAAATTCAGCTGCCTGTCCATGTGCCTGCCTCTAAGGATGTCACATTGCCTTAACCTCAATTTGGAATGCGTGCTAGACTCTCCCACCCCAGCAGCAGGGCACAGCCACTCTTAACAGTGGCCAGCTGTGTAATGTCCTCTCACCAGCTCCTCCCTGCGGTTGATCTGTCACCTCTATACACAGCTGCCTCCTGGTCACCATCATCCTTAAGGACAGCTAGGCTCAGGCTCTTGACTGGCCCCACGGTTCCACGCCCTGCATGAATGCAGATAGGCCAGAGACTGCTATCGTAGTGACCTCCTGGAACTTGTTGCCACTCTATTAAACCCACCAATTAGATCTCTTATGGGAAACGTGTTTGGATAATGTCCCAGGGACAACAAAGGACAGCCCCAGAGTCCCCTTCTGTAGCTCCCGCCTTTGCTCCTTGATGTCTGCGTGTGGCTCCCGGGCATGTGATATACTCCAAGTCTGTAAGTACTAAAGCTTTTTCACTTTCACATTATGGTTGTATCCTTGAAGCTGAATCTCAAATTCAACCCCAAGCCTGAAGACCACCCCGCAGGCACTCATGCAGGTGAATCCCCTGCTGATGCTCTTCTGTTGTGCTCTGGTAGCTGCTGGGGATAGGAGTCCCCAGTGAAGCTGAGGGAGAAATTCAAGAGTTTTGTTCAACCCCCCTCCCTTTCTGGGAGTTTTAGCCCAGAAATATGATAGAGTGTTAGCACTATACTTAGAAACCTAGCAGTATAAAACTCTCTCCCTTCCCAACTGTCCAGCTCTAAACTAGGTAGGCTTTATCCGGAGAAGTGGTCTCCTAGAATTCTTCCCTTTTAGAAATCATTGTATCTGTTATGGATACAATAGTGTCTCTCTTCCCCAGACCCCAGTTCAGGCCCAGCTGCTTGGAATATTGGCTCCAAATGGCTCACAGCTGTGGCCTCTGGAATCATGAACTGCCTCTCCCTAGGCTGTATTCCCACCCTGGGACTGGCTGAGTTCTGAAGGGTTACAAAGGCACAGAAGGTTGACTCAGAATGGACATCCCCATATCCAGAGCTTTTATTAGGAAGAGGGGGTCTCAGCCACACCCCTAAAACAGTTCCACTTTTCCTTGCAGCCTATCCTGTTTTCCTCACTGGGATATGAGTGGCCACCCCGGGAGTGGCTCTAACAAGCTTTCTACTGGCAACTTTTTGAGAAGGAACGTAGCTCCAGAAAACCCAGCATGGGGCATGCTTGGCTTCTTCAGAACATGCTTTTGATCCAACTGATATTTTGTCATTCTGGGTAACAGTAGCTGACTTTCTTGAAACAACTAGCAATGGAATTATTCCTTGTTTCACCTGTCTCTGGTGTTTTATGGTACTTTCACAATTGTTCCCACTGACCATCACAGAGCTCACTAAACTCAAGTGAGTAAACCTGTAGACTTCCAAAAGTGCTATGAAGTCAAAGGAATTCACTGTGTGTTCTTAGGAGAAAGAATAATTTGTTTCTAGAAATATGTTCTTGGCTTTGGTGCCATGATTTTGATGGTGTTCCAAAATAGAATGGTTGTGTCTTAGTGTATATTTTCCAACCAATATCTTCTGAGAACCACTATTCCCTTAAATTATCATTAGTAGTAAATAGAATTGAACATAATAGATAGTTATTTTCATTGACATGTGATCATGATTTGGAGAAGGTCTTGCTAAATCTATCTGAACATCTAATATAAGGAACATTACAGTCAAATTGTGTATTCCTTTTAAATTGCAAATATTTAATAAAAATGTTAACTAAAAAGGAGATTTATGCTGTAAAAAAAAAATCTACCTGTATTTCCCAGGAAATTCATGGCATTTTTAACTGCTCTTGATTTTATTTGGGACAGTTTGAGATAGTAATAGTTTCATAAATAAAATATAAGAAGACTTTGTGGAAAATTGAATAGGGATTCTTGTTTTATTTTCCTGGTTTAGGAAAGATACTGATATTTCTCCCAGATTATTTAAGTTGGAAACAGACAAGACTAAAGGTAATTGTAGGGCAGGACAGAAACCCTAGAGCCAGAATCATAAATTAAAAGGCCTCATGTGGCTTTGTAGGTGATTTAAAAGCATGCACAGAACCAGAAGTAAGATAATAGTTTGATTTTATTCTGTGCCCATAAGTTTATTCCTGGCTAAATTATGAAAAATGTTAACATATTTAGTCAAATAATAACTACAACCCTCATGTCTAAAAGATTCTAGATTTTTTCAATTATTTCAAGTTCCCTTCACCAAAATAAGGAAAGACCTCACAAAGAAATGGACAGTGTAACTTGCTCAATTCCAGTTAGCAAAGGCATTTTAGTGTACATTTTTTAAAACTAGGAAAGTGAGCTGACTCCAGGCATCAGGTAAAATAAGAAAAGATAAAATGTTACATATGCTGAAATTAAAGAGAAAGTTATTCACCTGAGAAACAACTTTAGAACAAGAAATGTATCTTCATAAATAAATTATAGTTTAAAATTATTGATAATTAATGCTCTCAAACTGATCATTTTTCTATAGAGCCTCTAATGGTTCCTATCCTCTAGTTGGCATTGAAAAACCAGATCATAGTAGGATTTCCTGCTAACATCAGAATGCTTATCCATGCAAGTTTCCAGAATCTACAAATAAAATCTAATCAGTTCTGAAAGCAATCAGGTCCAGCCAATCAGAAATTGAACTGTGAGGCAGAAAAATCACAATTTAAATAAAAGTTGCAATTAGAACCCACAGAACTTACATGACACTCGTTTAAGTTCTCAGCGTTAAGAGACAGGAAGAAAATTATATCCACAGTAGGAATAAGGGCTGGTGAAGATTTTTGCCTCCTGATAGAATATTGAAAATTATCTTCATCAGTGGGTTAATTGGCTTAATTTTCCTTCAGATGGTAACTTTCAAAAGCTTGGTCTTAATTAGCATGGGTAAATGAGAAATGTAGGTGATTCACACTTTTCAGTTTTCTTATTCTCTAGAGATTTCCATTCCTTTCCCTTAAGATACTTGAAATTGCTGAGGGCTACATTGATTAAAATAAGTTCTGCTGGTATTTTACACCCGTAAAAATGTAGATGAAATTGACTCATGCCTGGACCGTGTAAAAATGCAACTCACAAGGATCGTAAAGGAGTCAGTCTTCACTAGACAAACTTATATTTACTGTGCTAAAAATTGTAAACTCTGTAACTTTTTAATATTGTGTTACATAGGTATGATGTGCAAATGAGAAAGATAAAAGGGAGAGGAATTTTGTGTATTTAATAAGGTGCATATGAGAGAAAATAAATATTAAAAAGGTAGACAGTGGCATTAAAGGATAAAAATAGTTTGTTAGTTTTAAGTTGTTTTCTTCAAATCTGCCTTAACCCAAACCTCCCAACCTCACTTTTACCTCAAACAGAATTGGAGTCAGTACCAAATAATGTTTTTCCAATCTAAGAAGAGTTTTTATTCCTCTTCATTAACTATCACACATTTTTACCTAAATTTTTGCTTCTTTCAAATTATTATTTTATACTAAACAGCATATTACTTATTAACTTTTGATGCAGAGCAATCAGATTATGGAATTTGAACTAGCTCTAAAGTACAGATTGAGTTATCTGGCACAAATTTATCTGTGATACCTGTCTGAGTTCAAAAAAATATAAGATCCACATTTTGTTATATGCCTTATAAAACAAATTGAAAATTATCTAACAAACTTAAACTTTTCTATTTCATTTCTGTTCAATTAACCTCTAAAACCCCTAATAAGGATGATGATAAAGCCAAAGATATAATCACATTTAAAACCAAGATTTTTTTTTTTGGTACTGGGAATTGAACTCAAAACTTCATGCTTGCCAGGCAGGCACTGTGCTGCTGAGCTATATCCCCAGAAATATAAAAATAACTTTAAAAATTTAATTTGTACTATATGTTCTTCCAGTGACATTTATCTAAATAAAAAGGAATTAAAACGTAAAATTATCTTGGTTTTCTAGAATTTGATATAAAAGCAAGCAACTGCAATGGTGTCTTTGAAGGTAATATGCATATGGAGTTGAAATATAAGATCATCTGATCATATTACGATGGCATTAGTGCTCAGATTTTAACATAGCTTTTGATAAATCATATTTGCTATAAAAATTTGGGTAATTCATGTTTTATTTATAATTTACACATACACTTATGGAGTTATAAAAATATCTAGGTGCATAGAAAGCATCTATCATTACATGAAAAAGTAAGTTACTAAAATTTATGTATATAATGTTTACTAAAATAAGTTTGTATAAGTAAACAGATATGTATATATAGAACAACAATGGAAAAAGAGAAATAATGAATAAATCAGAGATTAATTGTATAAGGAAAGCGATATATGCTAATATGTTAACAGTACCTGTGAATCTAGGGATTATAGTTATATTTTGTGTTTTTTATATTTTCTGGTGTTCATAAACTTTCTAGAACAGATTAGTTTCTGTTTTTCCTCAGATAAAAGGTTATAAATTGGTCTCTTTCTTTGCCTTTCCTTGGAGACATAGGATCAACATGGTTTTCTTTCTTGTAAGAACCTTGATTCTAGAAACAGCCTGTGTCTCTCTAGGTAGCACGCAGTACGCTCAAGCATGGAGATCACATTTTACCCCTCTGCCTAATAGCATCTCCGTTTCCAGATTGCTCCCCAAATAAAAACAAGCATTGAACTTCCAATCAGTGATGATAATTTAATTTCCCTCTCAGCTGTAACTACCAGAAAACAGTCAGGCAATCAGAGAGAAAAACGTGTTCTCCTGGTTTATTTTTACATTAGGTAATTAACATTTTCCTCTCTAACTAACATGAGGTCTGCAAAGCATAGGCTCAGCTGACCTAACTGCATAGGACTTCTGAGAAACTGAGCTCAGGGTGTGTTTGCAGGTCAGACAAGGAATGGAGAAATGAAGTCTTTAGGTAAAACATGGAAATGACTGAATTCTTGAAAATCTTTGTAAGAAGTCACCATATGACTGATGGTGGAAGGCGAGGTTGTCAGTACCTTGGAAAAGAACAAAAGAAATTATTGGGTGTATTTTCAGTGAGGGGACTGTGGAGCATTGCCCACCAAGACATCCAGGTCTATGATTACCAGATTCTATAGAGGTCTGTACTTTTAATGATCTGTTAAGATGATTTGCTAACTCCCTAGAAAAATAAACTAAGTTCTTATCATTTTCACTCATAATAAAGAAAATGAATTTTATCATTTGCCTGTCCACTAGGGCTATGGTTAATTTTCATCTTACAAAAAAAGATTACCTCAAAAGATGTCAACACCCGTAACTTTGTTTCTGTTATTAAAAATCTCCTTTGAATCAGCTGTGATTTTTTTTCCTGGTTCCTTCATTCATTGATTAATTTTTTTATATAGGTTAGTTTCACATATGTATAAAAATCATATGATTAACTTTGGTAGAAATAATGTCTTAATATATGAAACATACGAGAGTTATAAACACAGATCAGGGCAAAAGTGGTCCCCCAAAATAAATGTTCTGTAAAAGTAATTTAGGGGGTCTTCAGATGTTTCACTGCTTTTTTTTCTTTTAAACACATTCTACATAGCTTTTCAAATAATCATGAAGAATAAAAAATAGACTAAAATCTGTAAAATAAGATTTTATTCATACTGGATACCATCAACTTATTAATGTGGATTCCACTGAATAGCTTCATAACATTTAAAAATGATAGATTTGAGCTCATAAAATAAATATAATCAAGCAAAATACTGCCTGTATTTACATAGTGGAATTGATGCAAAAAATTCACTAAGAATTTCAAAGATTCTACTTTGAGGCTTTTACAGGTCAATGGACAGAACTAGAGACTATACTCATAAGTGAAATAAATCACACCCACATGTGTAAACACCATATTTTCTCATTAGTGTAAGAACCTGAAACAGTGAATAAAAATTAGGGGGTATAATACGTAATGGGAAATGAAAGGAAACTGCTCAAAAGTAAAGAACAACTGAGATGAGGGAAAAGAGAAAAGAAAGGGGAAAATTATGTACATATGTACACACAGGATAGCTAATATAGTTGTACTACTGACTTCTATTGCTTTATTGAAAGGAACAGTTAATGTTTGTTTGATCAGTCTTACATGTCATTGGTTTACTTGAGTAACCAATGTGAAGATATCAATATGTAATACAACAACCATTGTTAATTCCCTATCACCTTGTCTGAAATTCAGTATTTCTTGTATTCTTTTTATATTATTTTGTAAATGTATGTATGTTTGTTATTATGTTTTGTTCTTTTATCTTTAAAATAGAAAAAATATCTCTTAGACTATGCTTACCCTTTTAATCAGTAAAGACTGTAAGTAGAGCAGGGTTTATCTCTTTCACCACTATTGACATTTTAATCTGAATAATTTTTTGTTGTGCAGAGCTGTCCTGTATATTATATTTAACAGCATTTTTGATTTTAAAGCCTCTCCAATTGTGAAAAACAAAATGTCTCAGGAAGTTGCTCCAAGTCCATAACCACTGCGCTAAAGGAATTAAGAAAAAAAGGGGAAGAGAGGGAGAAGAAAAATTTGTAGGATGCAGTTTGATTTAATAGAATCCTAGGCTGTCTGTAAAGAGATCAGTTTTCTGATTTGTACCTTTTTAAGAAATAATCAATGAGGGTTCAGTCACAACCTGTAATAGTCTAGTTTTTTAGTTTATTTATTGTCAGATAAGATTATCTGAATTAACGATCTCTGAAATGCCTTTAACAACACTGTTCTCTGTTAAGTGCACAAAAGAAATAGAAACTAGAAAGTTTTTAACAGTGTATTTGCTTGATAGTTTAAACTAATGGATGAATGGTGCATACTAATTTAAAAATTATATTGAACTAATAAAAAATTAGTTTTATCTGAAGCCTAGGTAAGGACTCAGGGTAAATAACACCTAAAATTTAGTTGCATATTATTTGAAAGGAAACATTTCTAATAATTCTGTAGTGGTCAAGTACAACAGATGTAACTAGTTCTGAAGTTACTTTTATACCATCTGCAGCAAAAGTTTCTTAAGTCAATGCTATTGTGACAAACCTATGTTGGTGTAAATTTACAGTTTTTTTTGAGAACTTGCCAAAAGCAATACTGATTGGGAAAGAGTTCCAGAAGAGGTAGAATCTGGGATATGTTCTTCTTCTGTAGCTCCTTGCTTCATCCTTCATAAAGCACTCAGTAATCCAGGAGCTTTGTCTTTTTATTGAACATGGAATGACATGACAAATAATTAGAAACCGGGTAAGCCTGTTGTCCCATGTCATCTGGCAGGCCTTTTCTCAAGGTAGCCTTTGATCCTGACCATTTGTCTGACAGTGAAGAGATGAAGTACGACAGCTGAATGAGGTTCCTGTCCCCACATTCCTTCAACCCAACACAGCAAGTCTTTTATTAGAAACAATAGTACTACAAACTACAATTGCAATTGTAGAAACAAAGATTTGAATGGGAACTTTAAGCAAGAGCTGATTTTGAGGAGCCAACATGCTCTGATCAAGAGTTCTCCCCCTGTATTTAAAGTCTGCAAGGATTTCTGCATCAAAAATTATGAGGCACTTAAACCTGCACACTTCACATGAAAAGGCAGGAGTTTGGCTTTGTCTTTTTTTTCCCTCTTCCTCCTCCTTTTCCTTTTCTTATGTTCTTTCAAGTAAATGTGTCCAGGGAAAGAGTGTAAACTTCTCTCCCTTTGAAAGTCTTTTTAATACTAATTTCTACATCAGTAGATAGAGCTTTTATTAATCCCAGAACAAAGATGTTATAAAATAATGGAATTATTTGTATCTCCTGAACAACACAAATCCATTGTACAGGGCCCTTGGCATCTTTGCTGTCTCAAAGGTATAAAGGCTGAAGGTGAAACTGAAGAAGAGAGTTGACCTGCCTATTTGGATCATCCGGAATATTCGTGAGTATTTGAACACTTGTTCTCATATCTGGATCATCTTCATACTCCAGATTTTCCATATACATAAGAGATTGTCCAAGATGGGATGAATGAGGATGGAGTAAAGCTTTTCAGCTTGAAACAATAAAGATATTATTAGTTTACAAGTGGTTTAAATTCTTTGACCAATCTATACTCAAAAAAGGAGCATTACCTTGTGACGTGCATAGATTAACATAAATGGTCAAATGAAGAGACGGCCTGAGAAAGCTCTCAAATATCCATGTTCCATTGAGGCTGCACAGGGCTTTCTGTGTTTGGAGTTGATCTCCCAAGCACTGATTGCTGTAGCCATCTGTTCATTCTCTTGCTCAAATCACTTGTGATTTGTTGGTATTTAATACCACCTGATATTTGTCTGGAGTTTTGAGTTTATCAAGTATATTTCTCCCATGTTATCTCACGAAGGCAAAGCCCGGAGTGAAATATTCAAGAGTAGTGATACCTAAAAATTAACCCTCATAACCATGTTATAAAGATCTCTACAATCGATTCGAATTGCAAAGTCCAGTTTTGAAATGCTTGTGGAATGTCTTGCTTTCAATTTTAACTTAGTGACATCTTTATCAGTAAACATAGACTCCTAACAAGCTCGAAGGCTAAATTATCAACGTTTAAAATCTGATATATTTGCATATGCTAGCAAGGAACAATCAGAAATTAAAAATCTAAATAAACAAAATTTTTATACCGTTCATAATACTATAACATATGGGGAAGTGGAAACCGTCATATTGAAAACTATAAAATATTGCTGAGAGAAATTAGAGAAAAACTAAAGTAATGGAGAGGTAAATTTTCATTCGTGGGTCAGGGGATTAAATTTTGTCAATATATCAGTTCTCAAATTAATTTATAAAGTAGATGCAATTTACTCAAAATATCTACAGGATTTTGTAGAAATTGATAAGGAAATGCAAAGGGTCTAAGATAGCCAAAAGTATTCTGATAAAGAAAAAAATGTGGGATTAAATTTACCAGATTTCAAGAATCAGTAATCAAATATTGATTGATTTCAAGATAAGCATAAATTAATGGAAAAATATGGAAAGCACAAATAAACAAACTTTTAGATTTTTGCCAAAGGTGCAAAAACAGATGCATTTAGAATCTAATGAATATCATTTATAGGGGTATTATAATCTAAAAATGTGATTTCTTCTTTCTTTGCTATGTGGTGTAGTTTACTAGTGTAGGATTTTGTGAATGAGTTATGCAAGTCATCCTCCTTTCTTCCCATGCTAATTCATTCATTCAACAAGTATTTATTCAGTAATTACAAAATGTCAGAGACTAGAGCTACCCTGATGAGTTAGATACGCGTGATCTTTGCCCTTATGGACTTTTGGATTGAGTAAGTAATGGAGACAAATTAATCATCACAGTGTTAGTTATGCATTTAAAATTAGAAGTTCAATTAAAAATTACATGTTGCTCTGAGAGCAAAGGACTTGAGATCAATCTAGTAGAAAGAGTAGGGGGTGCAGTTGGAAAAGATTTCTTAGAAAAAAAACACTGACTTTGAGACCTGAATGGGAGCAGTCAAACAGCAGTGTATAGAAGACCGAATCTGGAATCCTTGCATTGATGAAATCAAAGAATCAGTAATCTTAAGCTATAGACATTTAACTTTGTAATAATTTAAAGACCATTTGTGTTGTTGATAGTAGCATCAATAAGAATCCACTAAGCACAAACTCAGACAAGATTAGAGATTTTAAAAATATATTTTACCCCATCATTCTTCATCTAGAATATTGTTGAAAAGTATTATTTAATGTGGTTTTGTTTTGGGTTTGTTTGGTTGTTACTGGGTGCTGGGAATCAAACTCAGAACCTTGCACTTCCCAGGCAGACACTGTACCGCTGAGCTATGTCCCAGGCCCCTCTACTGTGGTTTTGCATTTGTTGCTCAATCACAATGCAGTTATAATTTCTATTAATGTTATTTTATCTTTATAATTTTAGTTTCAACACAGTTCCACTAGGATCTTGTGCAAAGAGGATACTTTATTTAATTCAGTGCCTGAGCTCTCATTCAATTAATATTTTCCACCTGAGATACTACTATGTTTCAACTTTTCAGTAGCAGCATAGATAGATGATTATTGAATTTTCCTTCAAGCTCTGGATTTCTTAGAGAATACTATAAACAGTGTACTAAGTTATTATTTGTGAGAAAAAAAGTAGACACTGACTGGAGAAAGCTCAAATTAAAATGAAAAACAATTGCAAGCACACATAGTTTTCAGAAAAGTTAATGCTTTAAATTTTGTGGTCTCTTTCCAGTAAAAATGGGACCCTTAACAAACTGTTGCTTCTTTTCGTGAGCATGCTTTTTACATGGTGATATTTGTGAGAAATATGGCATTGCTAATTACAAAAGTTAATCAACTTGTCTAATTTGGGGTTGAAACAAAATCAGCGAGATACTTCATTAAGTACAACGTATGTTTTGCTCTGACCCTTTAGAGTACTTTAAGTATATTCTATAGAATGAATCTCAGAATAAGAATCCCTAAAAATAATAGGAATGTAATAAAATTCATTAACAATGAGGAACCAATATCAGCACGTTATCTTTAACTAAAATCCATAGTTTATATTGTTTATATTAAGGTTTGTTTTTTGTTTACATTCCATATTAGACAAGTGTGCAAGGACATGCGTCCACAGTAACAGTGCCATACAGAATAATTCTGGTGCCCTAAAAACCCTGTACCCTATGCCCCCTTCTCTCCCTTATACAGAATCCCTGGAAGTCACTGATCCTTTTGCTATCTTTAAAGTTTTACATTTTTTACTTTGTCATGTAGTTGGAACTATACAGCACATAGCCTTTTCACATTGGCCTTTTCTACCTGGAAATACACACTTAAGACTCCTGCAAATATTTTCAAGGCTTGATAGTGCATTTCTTATGTTGCTGAACAGTATTCCACTGTGTACGTGTGCCACATTTTGTTCAGTCATTCACTTACCAAAGGGTACCTTGTTTTCAATTATTAATAAAGCTGCTACAAACATCTGCTTGCAGGTTTTGTCTGAATGTAAGTTTTCAACTCATTAAATACAAAGTAGTGCAATTACTGGATCATATAGTTAGGGTCTTTGTAGCATTGTAGGGAACTGCCAAGCTATCTTGCACTTTGCATTCCCACAATCAATGAGTGAGAGGTCCTGTTGCTTTACATCTTCACCAGCATTTGGCACTGACAGTGTGTTTTTTAATTTCAGCCATTTGGACAGGTATGGTGCTGTGATATCTTGTTTTAATTTGCAACTGCCTAATGGCATTTGATGGTGAATATTCATACATTTTCCTATGCTTATTTACTGTCTGTATGTGTGTGTTTGATGAGGTATCTGTTCAATTCTTTTGCCCATTATAAATTGAGTTGTTTGTTTTCCCATTGTTAAATTGTTAAACATTTTGTATACTAATTCTTTATCATATATTTGTTTTGCAAAATTTACTTCAAATATGTGGCTTCAGAGGAAAGTTTTATATTTTTGTGAATTGTAATTTAACAAATCCCTCTCTCATGGGTCATGGTCTTAATGTTGTACCTAAAAGCTATCACCATACCCAAAGTCACCTAGGTTTTGTCCATGTTATCGAGGAGTCTGAGTTCTCCATTGAAGTTTATGACTCATTTTGTGTTAAAATCTCTGAAAGGTGTAAGATCTATGTCTAGATCTTCCTCATTTTGTGGGGTGCTATGGTGCTCTTCCACTGAGCTACATATCCAGCCCTGTATTTCATTTATTAAAGCACACCAATATTTAGTGAAAAGTTTATCCTTACTTTATTTAATTGCCTTTGTTCCTTTATCAGAGATCAGTTAAGTATAGTTATATGGATCTACATTTGTGATTTCTATTCTGTTCTATTCTATTCTGTTCTATTCTATTCTATTGATTTATTAATCCTTTCCCCAACATTATACTGTTTTGGTTGATGTATCTTTATTGCAATTCTTAAATTTGAGACATGTCAGTTTTCTAACTTTGATGCTTTTTCAGTATTTTGTTAGTTTTTCTGAGTTTTTGCCTTTCTATACACACTTTAGGATCATTTTAGTATGCACAGAATAATGTACTGTCATTTTGATTGGTATTACATGGAGTCAAGTCTATAGATCAAAAAAGACTGGCATGTGGATATTGAATCTTCTGATCCATGTTATGGAATATTTCTTTATACATTAAATCTTCCTTTGAATTACATTGAAAGTTTAGTTTTTCACATGGATCTTATACATATTTTGTTAATTTTATATCTAAGTATTTCATTTATTTGCTGATAGTGTCAATAATATTGTTTTAAGTTTAAAATTCCAATTATTCATAAGAATACAACCGATTTTTGTTTATTAACCTTGTATCCTGCAGTCTTGCTATAAATGATTCTTAGATCCAGGAACTTTTTTTTTTTCCTTTGTTTCTTTTTTGGTTTAGATTCCTTGGAATTTTTAATTAAACAATCATATCACTTGTGAATAATTTATCTTTCCTTCCAAATTACATACTTTTTATTTCCTTGTCTTGATTTATTGCATCAGTTAGGACTTTCTGTTCTCTGTTGAATAAAAGTAATGAGAGGAACACCCTTATTCCTGGTGTTAAGAGCATCAAGTTTCTCATAAGAATGTTGATGTCAGATATGGGTTTTTGTGAATGTTCATTATTATGTTGAAGTAGGTCCACTCTCATTTACTGAGGTTATTTCCTTTTAAATCATGAACAAGAGTTGAATTTTATTTTAAAAAGTCTTTCTGTACCTGCTGATATCACAGTATGATTTATCTCTAGCCTATTGAAATAAACATACTAATCAATTTCCTTTTATGTCTATTTTAATTGTATAAATTTATAAAATATAATTCATATATGTATGTAAGTTATGATGATCAAATCAGAGTAGTAAACATTTCCATGTTCTTAAACTTTTTTAAATTAACAGTTGTGCATATTTGTGGCACATTACAATATTTCCATATATATAAGATATACATTGATAAAATCAGGATAATTGATGGTTCCATCTTGTTACTTTGTGTTTTGAGCTCCCAAACTCCTCTCGTAGTTACTCATAGGATATAGTTAGTCATAGGGTATACTTTAGTTTTTTAATTTTTTTTTATATAGGGTCTTGCCATGTAGTTCAGGGTTACCTGGAACTCACTGTCTAATCCAGGCTGGCATTGTTGGACTCATTGAGATCCTGCTGCTTCAACCTCCCCAGTCCTCCAATTATAGACATGCAATACCACCACTGGCGGTGAACTACTGTATATAATTGATCTATATAGTTCCTCTACTGTGCTGTAAAAGACTAGAACTTATTATTTCTATCTGTGTTTGGATATATTTTATAGAACTTTCTATTCTCCACTCTTTCTGTACCCTTCTTAGCCTGTCATAGTTACTATTATACATTCTGATAGACATTTTTAAAACATCAACATGTCCCAGAGCACATACAGTATTTTTCTTTCTGTATTTGATTTATTTTATTAACATGACATCCTCTAAAGCCATCCATTTTTCTGTAAATGATATAATTTGTTTTTATAGTTGAATAATATTTAATTGTGTCTATATACCACATTTTCTTCATTTATTCATCCACTGATTGCATTTAGGTTGATTTCATACCTTAGCTATTTGTAAGTAGTGTACAAACAAACATGGGCATGCAGATGTCTGTTTGGTATGCTGATTACCTTTCCTTTGGATATACACCCAGAAGCAGGATTCCTGGATTATATGGTAGAAATATTTTTAGTTTCTTGAGAAACCTCTATACTGTTATCCATCATGGCTGCACTAACTTACATTCCTATCAACAGTGTGTGACAGTTCCCGTTTTGCCATGTTTTCCCAGCATTTTTTTTCTTTCATAATAGTGTCTACCTGGTGCAAGATAGAACCTCATTCAGTTTTGACTTTTCATTTCCCTGATGGCTAATGAAAGTTGAGCATTTTTTCATAGATTAATCAGCCTTTTAAATTATTCTTTTGAGAGAAGTTACTGTTCATGTCCTTTGCCCATTTCAAGTTGGATTATTTATTTTTATTACAGAATGTAAGTTCCTCAAATATTCCAGATAGCAATCCATCATTCAATGAATAGTTTGTAAACTTTTTCCTATTCTATAGGTTGTCTCTTGGCCCTGTTAATTGTTTGCTTTGCTGTGTAGAAGTTTCTTAGTTTAATATAATCCCACTTGTCTACTTTTGCTTTTGATGCGCCTTTGGGATCTTATAAAAAGTTGCATATACCCAAGTTTTCAGGTATTTGCACCTTGTTTACTTCTGATAATTCATAGTATCAGGTCTTTCATTTAGATCTTTGATCCATTTTGAGATTATTTTGTATAGGGTGAGAAATAAGGGTTATTTCAGTTTTCTACATGTGAACATCCAATTTGCCTATACCTTTTATTAAAGAGCCTGCTCTTTCTACAGTGCAGGATTCTGGCAACTTTCGCATTATCTATGAGTACATGAGGTGTTCCCTGGCAGTCATTCTGTTACATTGGGCTTTGTGTCTGTATTTATGCCAATGTTATGCCCTTTTAATTACTATATGTTTATAGTACTTTGAAATGCAGTAGTGTGATATGTTCAGCTTTGGTTTTTAGTTTTTGCTTAAAATTGCTTTCCTAATCGGGATCTTTTTCCTTTAATGTGAATTTTAGTATTTTCTCTAGTTGTATAAAATGTGTGATTATTATTTTGATGGAGACATGAATCAATTTTCAGTAGTCTGTCTTTTGATGAGAAGAAATGTTATTTTGATAAAGTTCCATTGATCAAGTTGTTTTCTTTTATGATATCCATGCCCATATCTAGGTGGTGGCTTCTTTTCTCTTTTCCTCCTTTTCATTTTCTCCTTCTCCTCCTCCTTTTGCTCCTCCTCCTCCTCTTCTCCTTCCTTTTATACTTCCTCCTTCTATTTCTACTTCTCCTTATACTTTCTTTTTCATCAGTGCTTTGGATTGAACCCAGAGTCTCCATCACTCTGAGCAAGTACTCTGCCACTATGTGTTCAAATAGTTGCTTAGAATAGTTTCAACTAAGGCTGTTAAAACTTATTCAGCATGGCTAGGTATACCACTGCATGCCTGTAATCCCAGCTATTCAGAAGGCTGAGGCAAGAGGATTGCTTGAGCTCAGAGGTTCAAGACTGGGCAATATAGCAAGTCTGCATCTCAAAAATCCCAAAATGAATTATTTGATAAACTATGACAAAAACCACTTTATCAATGAAAAAGAAACAAAACATTAAACTATAGAACTTTCAGCAAAATAATCAGTAAATTTTTAGCTTATTAATCCTTCATGGTTCATCTTAGTTTACAGCAATCTCTGCCTGGTTGGAAAGGTGAACAGATCTGAAATCCAGCCAGCATCGCACTCAGTAGCAGCACCAGCATTTTCTAACCAAATAAAGGTGTCATCCCTCATGTAAGCCAGCTAGTGAGGCTGTGTGGTTCCCGAAGGGGTTCATACAAGCCTTTTAAACACCAGCCATCTGGGGGAAGGCTTGTACAAAACTAAAGCCAAATACTAATATATATATGGCAGGTTGCCTATAATACTAGCTTTCAAAATGTGACTTCTCCATTCATGAATGATATCCTAGACAACATTTTTGAAAAATGCAAATTTTTCACTTGCTTATGTGTAGTTTTATCTATGAGAAACACTAGATAAACTCTGGGAAATTCACCCTGCTAAACAGAGCCATGTAGATACACACAAAATGCACACAGGAGCGCCCCTGACACACCTATGTCAGTTCACATGTGTGCTTCGCACCGCACCGGTCCACATCCAGTGTAATAACCTTCTGCCCAATTTCAGGACACTTTTCTCCCTGTTCACAGTAAGACAAAAGCTGCCACCCTCTGATACCCACTTCCACAAGCAAAGTTTGGTTATTCCCATGGCAAAGTGCCAAGCTCATTGTCAGAGCTGTGTTTTCCTTAAGCACATATAAAATCAAACCACTGTTTTTATTATGTTCTTTTACCAATAAAATATTTCTACGTATAGGTGTTTCTAGTGTCAGGCCCCAACTTCATTTCCCCCATAAAGCCTTTGGTCTCCACTGAGGGAGTTAGAATAAGACAACAAAGTATTGTTTCCATCTACGATCTGTTTCAAAATGTGAAAAGTCAAAAAATGCCTTTTATAGAGTTTCAAGTGTTTATTCTACAAGTAGGAGGTCTTACAATGTTAAGAATGCCAGAGCTGTATTATTGCAGAACTGATTCATCACTGGTGTAGGCCCAGTCTTGAGATTTGTTTCTCTTCTGCATAGTGGTGAGATATATGTGTTGGTCTCTGTACTGGATAGGAAGAGCTGAAACTTTCATGCACTTGTTTCATGATGTGAATCTTCAAGAAATGTGAAGATGAAAAGACTCCTGTTATAAGTGGGAGACCCAAGAAAGCACCTTGGGTGAACCTGGATAAAATATAAAAGAAGAAGAAGTGTTTATGTTTAAAATCCAGGCATGTTACCACCTACTATACCTGCCCCAGACAGTATTCAGATCATAGCATAGATACTAAATATTTCATAAAGGAAGAAGTGTTTATAAAAGCAAGTGGTTGTCCATAGATCTATTTCATCTCTGCTGACAAAAGAATGTACAGATTCAGCAACAATAAGAAAATAGTCACTAAATAATACTTATAGTGGTGTTATGAAACAAGAATAATAAAACCCTCATCATGGCTAGGAGCAAAAATTAGGAAGCTGTGAGAGTTTTGTATAAAATATGCTTTTTAAGTAAGGTGTTTTTTTCCAGAATCTGATCTTAATCTGAAAATGGGAGAGTTATCCTGGTTTCTGAATTCCAATTTGCTTTATATAAGAAAAACGTTCCAGTATGTGTAAACAATTAGGAATTCTGTTAAGTTAAAGTCAGGTTGTGCTTCCACCACAGCGCTAGTGCTTCCAGTCTGCTTCTTCTCCACCGATTCCACCAGATTCCACCAGATTCTTGCCATCAGTTCCTGTTCTCATGCAGGCCTCCTGACAGTGTATACCAAGACAGCACACTCTCGAAATAACCTTCATGAGGTGTAAGGTGGGTGAACTCGTGCCCCTACCTACCCCCACTCAGCACCCTCCAACTGTCTCCCCCTCCACCTTTTACAGTACTGGGAACTGAAGCCAGGAATGCCCTGGGCTACATCCCCAGCCACCTTCCCAGTCTTTGAGAGAGTCTTGTTAGGATGCTAAGATGCTCACGCTGGGCTTGAATTTAGGATTGTCCTGCCTCAGCCTCCCAAAGTGGTGGGATTATAGATGTAAACCACCCCCCCACCAGCTATTCTCATTTCTTTCTCGAAGTGGAAAGTTACTGCCCACGCATTGCTTGGAAAGTGTCCCTCTCTGCTCTCTGACTTACCTCTATATCTCCTCCTTCTCTTTGCCTTGCCCACCACCTCAGCATTTATGGACCTTTGTGCTCACCGTACCTGCCTCCACATTGCCTGTTCCCTGGCTACTGTGCTTGAAACATCATCTCCGCAGGCACCAGGTAGCCCCTTCCTTCAGCTCGGTGGAGCCCTCCCCTCCGTGATACCGTCTCAGTAAGCCATACACAGACTACGCTATTTAAAATGTCAGTCCTAACCTCTTTGGCCACGTTTTGTCCGTCCTGGCCCTCTCTCCTCTTTCTTTTCCTCTAGCGTTTCCACTTTCTGACCTAGTGTGTACTGTACTTATTTACCATCTGTTAATTGCTCATCTTCCCCCTGTGAGAACATAAACGCCACAAGGGCAGGGATCTTCATGTGCTTTCTTCACTGCTGAGTTTCAAGGGCTTAGAACAGTACAGGAGCATAGCGGGTGTTCGATAGATACTGTTGAATTAAATGAAACCAGACAGTTAACATTGCATAAATCCTTCTATTGCAGGGGTGTATTTTTAGTGTTTCCAAAGCTCACCCCCACAACAGGCTTAAAACTGGAAAGATAATGATGAAAATGGAAAGCAGAGCTTTCAAAATATCCGATGCTTCAAGTAAACTCAGGCCTGACACTAGAGCAGTAATGTTGATGACGAAAACGCTCGAACAGGGACCACTTACAAAAGTGAGCAAAAATCTAAAACCGGATTGTTGCTAAGGTAGCATGCGTGGTGAAAACACATATAGATTGTCCTTTTCCGTTTGAATTACTAGGAAATGTTCATTTTTATCTGTGACGTTTTACTCATCACCCTATTAAAGATAAAGATAGATTGATTATGATAATATTGATTGAGTTCTTTCAAAGAGCGAAGAAAAGCTCGTAGCCCATGTTTTCCACTGGGATTATGCTATTTAAAATACTATAGCAGAAAGGCAAGTGAGTATGACTGTTTAATTACACTAGAGCACACCACCAATCCAAGTATTGATTTTACTTCATTTGCCACCTTCTATTATGTACTTTTTCATCTGTTCTACATAATGTTTAGTATGGAATTTTATATTTATAATTCTTGTAAATATTTAATGCCTTCCCATTTAGGTTCTTAAATCAAAGTTTTCTGATAGAATGAAATAATCAGCATCACACTGAAATTTTAGGAAGAAGATATAGAGGTGGAATAAAACACATGATATATAAGAACTTTAGAAAACACAAAGCCAGGTATCTGAATATTAAATGTGTCAAATTATAATGTATTAATTAAAATTTATGGATTAATATAATGGAAACTGTGTAATGATATGAATACAGTATAGCAGTATATAATGAAATGTAATTCACATATGCAGCTTAATATGGAAAGTGAAATGTAAATTTATGTGATTTAATAAGCTTATTATTGAACAACATATAAAAATTGAACAGGAACAAACCTGGCTTCATTAGCATGTGATATAAATTACTTTTAAAACTCTGTTTGAAACAAGTTATATGACTATATACAAGGGTTCTAATTTTCTTAAATAATAGAGCCCCACTATTTCAGAAAAGAAGATCATTGATAACCTGAAGATCAATATGAATGTATACATACACATATATGTCTGTATGTATGTTTTAGAGTATGTACAAGTTTATAATCATAGATATTGTATAACAGTAAGTAGTAACTGAAAAAACCTATGCTACATAGTCAGGCAAGCTAGCATTGACAGTTAGTTGTTTGTAAAACCTACAAACTGGAAAAAAACCTGAAGTATATATTGTTGTATTATTCAGTCACAACACTTTGGCACTATCTGTAGATTGTTTTCCTGATCTATGAAAGCGTTAGGGGATGACCACTCATTATTGTTCTAAGACCAAGTAGTGGTAGCATTGGGTGCCACCCAGCTAGCTAAGTTGTTAATGTGCAATCGCTTTACAGAACTGTCACTATAAAACCAGGTCAGCCTGGCAACAGAGATCTATAAATATAGTGCCTGTGTCATATCCTATCATCTCTGGAAGGACCATGCACCTTGTCTTTTTAAAAGAGATTTCCATATGCCATCGAAGATGTGTGTGATAAATTAAGCACTTCTTTTTAGACACTGAAAACATAATAGCGATGTAATTAATTACAGTCATATTCTTGTTAAAATTGTGCAGAAAAATTACACCGTTTTCGATTAGCATGAAATATAAGTGTCAAATCCGTAATAAAACCCTGATCAATAAAACAATAATAATTGTGTTGTTAAAAGCGGACACCGAAAGGTGTTCATGGCAACATATTTTAAAGGTTAGAAACCCTTTTAAAATAAACGGATTTCATCTTTACACTGTGTCATCTAAATCATTACTGTGTTTGTGTATACAATTATAATCAGACGATAAATTGCAGCTATTGAATGGATTAAGTCTGCACTTCTTGACCTCGTAAATCTGAGATTGTCATAGCTTTAGAAAATGCTTGTGTAACAATCAGTTGATTACATGATACGAGCAGCTGTGTGCATGTTAACGGGGAAATAGAAGAGGAAAAGGAGGACGCAGAATTCAGCGGCAGAACTTTATAACACATCTGACACTTTAACGCTTTCAGACCCTTCCTTCAGAACATGCTTTAGGTGTTTGTAGGCTATTGTGTTGATAGAAGGATGTTCAGAAAGTTTAAATGTACAAAATCTGGTCCAACTGCAATGTCAGTATTAAGATTTCCCCAAAGTATTTGTTCAGATTAAAATCACTGTAGATTTGAAACATTTTCAAAGCCTCCTCAAGGAGAGAGTAGAAATATTCCACAGTACCTTTTCGTGATTCGGGGAAAATCTGTCTAAATGTGACATTCATTTTCCAAGTTTACTATTTCTAACAGGTACACAGTACACTTCAAAAACAAAATGAATTGATGACATTCTGATGTTTTACATAATTGAAACATTTAAAAACCACAGAAATGATTATCTTACCACTATGAAAATAAAATGCTTAAAGTAGAAATATGCAAATAGTTTTCTGAAGGCAGGTTGTACTGGAATCTCTTGACTCCAAGAGGCATTATGTCCATTTTAGGTCCTTTTAAGGAGAATTGCTTTTAGCTCAAATTTATCTATTTGTGTATAGCTCCCACCTTCAAAAATTTATATAGAATATGATTCAATTTTGAAAATCTCATATATTAAAATGGTATTAATCAAAGATTCAAAGAAAATTAGATTATTAATAATGAAATATTTTCATTTACTTTAATTTTGTCAGATGAAAGGAACTAAAAGCACACTTTTAAGCATTAGTTAGTAATTTACAGCCTGCTCATAAAAGTGGCATTTTTCTCATTTTGCATAAAAAGTTAGAGTATAGAATAGCTAAATAACTAATCCCAAGGTCATGACAGGAAGGGGAATCAGCAGCAGCTGAAAAGAGAATCCTCAATTTCAAGATCCTGAGGAACAATTGCCTTTTTATAACCCCTATTTAGTAACATTTAATGATTAAATTACCATGAAAATAAAACATCTTGTTCTAAAGGCATTCTAGTGTGGAAAAAATAGAAGACAGCAATTTATGATATGCCCTCAACTTCGTTAAAACAGTCTTAGATTAGACCCAACATACTTGCCACCTGTCTGCCGACCCCACCAGCTTTTAAAGAGCTGTGTGCGGGAACATCCACATTGCAGAAGAGATGGAATTTTTTTGCCTCCATGAATTTTGATTCAGAAAATTAATTAGAAACAGTTGCATGAATGTTGCATTGTGACTTGGGACATTAAATGCACATAGATTACAACTTCTTTTGATGTTTGTTTTGTTAACTACCAAGAGCTATGCCTAATCATGAAGCTAGGTGCTGAATGAATCTCAATCTTTGTGTTGGACAATTTATACACCTTATATTTAGTATTTGAAACAGTCTACAATGGAATTATTCTTCTCCTGAACATCCAGCTTAAAAAATAAAAGGATTAAGCCTGCTATCCAAGGACAAGAAACGAGAAGGTAGTATAAGTAGATGTGGAACCCAAACTTTTCCAATTTTAAAACTCAAACTCTTAGCCACTGGAAATGCTGCCTCCACTATTTGCTTTGGTCAGCTCTCATTCCTGAAGGTGGAACTACTGAGTATCAACAACCAAATCTACACAACAGACTCCCTCATAAGCCACACTACTTTAGGAGTAAAAATTTTCATCCAAAATTTTGGTCTGAAAATGGCTATTGTTATTTTTCAAACTTCTTTGATTGGCTGTTATATGATGGAATATAATTACTGTAGTTACTGGGGCTGGGGATTTAGCTCAGCGGCAAAGCACTTGCCTGGCAAGTGCAAGGTCATGAGTTCGGTTCCTGGTACCGGAGAAAAACCAAAAAAAAAAATTGCTATAGTTACTGATATTTATGGGTCTTTGGTTTATATAAAAATGCATTCAATCATAATTTACCATTATGTCAAACTTTTTTCCAAATAGTTGATGCAATCAAATAACTGCTGTGAATTTTTATCCCTTGATAGCATACTTGTGTACCACCAAATGGGTAGAGCAAGGAACTTACTTAGAATAAGTCAAATCAGTTTGTTGTTTTCTTTGGCATCACTGACATAGACATTCAGTACATTCACACAATTGATAAACTATTTCAGATAAATGAGACAAATGTAAGTGATGATCGTTAACCACAGCTTGGTCTCTGCCATTCAGTGGTATCAATATGATGTTGGTGATATTTTTTTCACCATATACCCATCATCTCCTGGATTCCATGTCTTTCTGGCTTTGAAAAGGCCCATCTTCACCTTTCCAGAGCCCCTAGACATGCTCTTTCCCTGCCTGAAACCTGCCTCAGAGTGGGGCACTATATACATCTTAATGTATCTTCAGACCTCTACCCAACTGTCTCTTCTCTAAGGACGGTGCCCTGCTCCCCCTGACTAGGGTAAAAGCTTGTATTGCACAGAACACAGGACCTCCCTTTGTAGTGGCTGTCAGAATCATGAGCTTTTTGCACACATGGCTCTGATGAATACATACATGGCAGTGGTCCTCTAAGATAAGGATAGGCTGCAAAGCTCCTGCATAATGACATTGTAACCATTGTAACTCATAGTGCAGGCATGACTCACTTGTTTATGGTAAGGCTGTTACAGAGAAAACTATCACACTGCTAGGCAGATACCAGTATATTAACTCTAATCATGTGCAGTACATAAAACTTGATAATGGTTATAAACCGCTGTGTTACTGACTTACTTAATTACTATACTATGCTTTTATCATTATTTTAGAGTGTATTCCTACTTATTAAAGAATAGTTCACTGAGAACCTGCACTGTACACCACCAGCAGCCTCCCACATTTCATGTCTACTGTACCACTTGATTGCATCATTTCCCTTGTGCTTAATTAAATGGGACTGTTTTGTTTGTCATGGCTCTAGGAGTGATAGACTACACCACATAAATATGGCATGTCACCCAGGTTGGTAGTTGGCTATGCCATCTAGGTTTATGTAAGTCTTTCTATGATGTTTGTAAAATAATTGCCTACCAATGCATTTCTCAGGATATGTCCCCTCTGTACTTACTGGGCTGATTCTCTGAGCGCACCTTTCCCAATGACCTTTAGGCTTCTTGAGGGCGGGTACCATATACGCTATTGCTTGTCACTTATTCCCCGTACTTACACATCTATGGCATATATTAGGTAATCAGTAGATATATGTTGAATGAAGTGAATGTCATGCTGATTAAGTCAGAGATATGATACACATGTGAACAAAAAAGTGAACACTGATTTCTAATCAACAATAGTAAGCTCTGGTATACATCACGTAAAATGTACCTGTATTTAAATGTGTGGTCCAATCGCTATGAATGTAACAGTTTTCTGTGGTTGCTTCTCTAATGCTGACCTAAGATACAATGCATGGCTTTAAATGTTAGTGGGCTTCAGACTCTGCCTGTGTAATGAGGGACTGTGCCACCCCTAAAGACCATATTCCACCCATTTGGGGGTTGTAGAATTGTGTTCAGGCTATCTGCATTTCAGACTACATTAAAGATATGTGTTATTTTGAAGGAGCAGCTATTTTTCTAGAAATTTGTTGTATGATAAGATCATCCTACGTACTTCCAGTAATAATTTAATTATACACTCCTTATTTCATCAAATTTGAATGTTTACATTACCCCTGCTTTGATAAAGGAGGATTTAGCAAACTTAAAATAGCCATTCATTGAATATATGATTCAATCTCTTTGTCCTACTTTTGCTCCCCTAGAATTAAATGCAGACTATTTAAAAGTTTCTTCAACCAGAGCTTTAGTAGCTCTTCTCCATCAAGACCAAGGAGCACAGTAGGCAAAAGCCACACTACAGCGACATATGTAAAAAGTAACTCAGATGTTTCTCTTTCTTCCTTCCATTTTTCCTTTGTC
This sequence comes from Chinchilla lanigera, assembly GCF_000276665.1. Taxonomy (NCBI): domain Eukaryota; kingdom Metazoa; phylum Chordata; class Mammalia; order Rodentia; family Chinchillidae; genus Chinchilla; species Chinchilla lanigera. The sequence goes on along the minus strand of NW_004955421.1, from coordinate 17,512,262 downwards.
TTTAAACTTCTATTTATTCTTTTACTTATTCAGTCATCATTTTAATAACAGAAATGTGAAAATAGTGCATTGATCAAATTTTTGAATTGAAATAAAAGAATTGCAAATTATTTACTAAACATAACATACAATTTAACATATGACACCATTATAGGGGTGGCATACAGAGAAAGTCAACTGAATTTTTTAAAAGAGGAAAAACAAGAAAAAAGAAAACAAACAAGCAATGAGAGCAAGAGCCTTCCAATAGACGAGCAAATATATACAGAAAGGGAACAAGAAGGAAAGGCAGGAGAGAGACACAGTCAGCCACCCACGGGGTCATGGGTTTTGATAAAATAGAAGCTCCTCTATTTTTAGGTGATCTGTACCCAGCTGTGAATATTTAGGACATTTGTTCTCAAATGACACCCTTGCACTGGGCTTTTGAAACAAAATATTTTTGAGTGTTCTAATTCACACTGAAAAATGTATTTCATACATAAAATGATATCCCTCTGAAGACTATCCTCCCTTTATTTTGTATCTGTGCTTCCATAGCTGAATCTGTGTACTGTCCTGATGTCTAGATTTAGCTTGGAAATAGCTATATAATTATAATAAGAATACAAAATTCTGTGTTTTGGAGTGAGATCCTCCACCAAAAAAGTAATAATAACTATTGCAGCAATTGATGTTAAATGTGTTTTTCTACATACTTTTTTCTTTATAAATTTTTAACAAACTATTCCCTGTATATAGTTAAAATTAAATGGGACAAAGAACTTCTAATGAGAACATCAGATGGCCACCTTATTCTTTAGTACCATTGTTCCTGCTGGCTGAGTAAATTATACGTCACGGTTTCCTACTTAGATTTTGGGAATGGCTGCCCCAAATCTAAATGCTACGCTTCGTCACTATACATCACTCATCTAATTTAAATATGAAATATTGGATCTAAAACATGAGAAGTTTGCATTACCTAATTTACTTTATTTCCACTATCCTGCTTGCGTCTACAAGCACCCCCACTTAATCTTAATTTTTGGTAACTCTCTAGTCTTATAAAGAATTTTATATCTTTAAATAACGTCCTTAACCTGCCATTTCATGCTTGTCAACTATTCTCAACAACTCTCTACAGAAAATGAAAGCCTCAGTACCTGTCTCTTTATATTTTTTAATTCCTAAATCATACGCAGCATAATGCTACCTCACAGCTTAATCTTTTGCAGAGTTTTCATTCATTTAACAAAGACAATTCAGCCTTTTGCTTGTTGTCTGTCGAAAAGCAGTTTGGAGCAGAGAGTAGGGAAATATTTTGTAAGCTGAACAACAGCTTGCAATGGAAAGTACAGTTCTCAAAAGGGGTGTACGATATCAGTCCTCTTTGCTATCTTGTCACAACACGTTAAGAAAAATAAAGCTTTCTTATTAAGGAAATTTAGAGTAGAATGTTTAAAGGTGCATTCTTGTGTGAGTCTCAATCACAGGTGAGTTTGTATCAAAAATAAGGTTCCCCAGGGTGATTCCACCATATTTTAGGTTGTAAAAGCCTATACTTTTTCCTCCTATAAAAGCCTATGCTCTTAGAGGGTTAGTTTGGAAGTATGTCTTAGGACTAACTCTTGAGGGGTTTTCAGAGGAAACACTACATCCAGAGAACAAATGTGGTGAACATGTAATGCCATGGTGGGTAGAATGTACCACTTGGATCCAAGTAAGTTGAACCCTGGGAAAATGCTGTGTTAGGGAAGGTGAAAGAGCACATTTTAGTTTTGGAGAGTGATCTTTTAAAAAAATAAGTCAAAGCCCATGATACGGAGTTGAAATGTAAAAGTGTACGGACTTGTTTGGGAATAGAGTGAGACAGGAGTCAGATTACCTAGGGAGTCAGTGAAGGACAGGGAGTCACATCCAGAGAACTTGTGTGAAAACTTCTGTGGGAAACTTAGCAGAGAAATGGAAGGGAAAATCAATCTCATCTGTTTCCAAAGACTCATCCCAGGGTCCGTGTTTCCATATGTCCTTTTCTGCTCTTTCTTGCCTTATAGCTTAATGCCTTATAGTTCAATATTATTTTTTTCCCTTTCCATTATGTTATCTTTCTTTGCCTCACTTGGGGAAACTTTTCTACCCTCTCCCGTTAGGTTGTTTACAAATATGTGAGGTCTGTTCTACTAGACAGGAAACTAATGTCTCCTTTATCTTTACCTTCCAAGGACCTAGCTCAGTCTTGCCTGTAGCAGGCATTCCAGTAAATGGATTTTAAAATATGTTAATATGTGTGATCTTGACCAAAAGAGATACCTTTCTGAGTTCTTCCTTTGTTCCTTCTTCTCCCTCTCTCTCTCTCTCTCTCTCTCTCTCTCTCTCTCTCTCTCTCTCTCTCTTCTCTCACTCCTTTCTCTGTCTCACTTTTTGTATTCTTTTTCTTCCTTTCTAACAAACACATGGCCTATGTATGAAAGAAGAAAGAACAGAGGTCAATGGATTAATAGAGACTGAAAATATTAGAAAGAAAACAAGACTAGAAGTAACAAATAAAGAAGAAATATGACCTAATATTTTAAAAGCAACATTCCTGCAAAGAAGAGGGTGCATAATCCTCTCTCTGAGACTGAGGGACCACCTCAGAGTATCAGCATAATATCTTACCTCAACTTGAGTTAACATTATTTCAATGATGCTTACTTGAGTGTGTAAATAGAGGTGTTTAAATTCCCACCATTCCTCTACAAGAATAGACTGAAAAGCACAAAAGAAGTGAATTACTGTAAACATATTTCAGATATCCATGAACAAATGATTACATGCAAAGGGTTGTGGGGATGCAGAGCTTCATATCCTGTTTGTTTGGGAGACTAGCAGTCCACCAAGCAACTATCTATATTGAAATAACTGTCAGAATTGATGGACATTTTATATAGACTATTATTTTTTTAGTTTTATAAGCCTCCTCTAGATTCAGTTAAAGGGACTTTCATGAACCTAAAGGAAATTATAGTACTTACTACATTTAAAATATAATAAATGGAGTAGGAGTTTCAACATGGAGGATGCTGGCTACTTGCTCAATCATTACCTGGGGTCTCTTGGTGAGTTTAAAAGGTTCAGGTTCTTGCCCTGAAGGCTCACAAATTTGACTTTATATGCTCAAAGTAGAGTCTCCTTTCAAGACCAAACTAATTTTAACCAATTTTCTAGTAGACTTACTGACCAGAACACCAACTTCTTATATTACACTGAGAATTATAATTGTCAATGACCTCAAATGTCCCTATCCTCTGCTCAGTTCAGGGTCTCCTAAGCAAGCCCTGTGGGAAGGTAATTATTTTACTAGAATTCTACCAGATGCATTGGGACCTAGAGCAATAGAGTTGAATGTATGACACAAGGGTTTCCTGGAATTCAATAATTGTTCAGTACACCGATGTCTTTGAGAGGAATGACTATATCTGCCACCAGCTTTCTACAAGATCTGCTTGTTTGTTTGTTTGTTTTAGGATTGCTATGGGAATTTTTTATATTGATATTCTAGTGTGTTTCTTAATATCATTATATAATCATTTACATTCAAGGAAAACATTTATGTCAGTTGTATCCTGACCTCCCATAGCAGATCTGTAATTAACATTATAGTCCTAGTATCACAGAAAGGGAAACAGAGGCTCAGAGACGTTAAGTGACTTAGCCAAAGTTGAAACAGATACTAGTGTATGAACCCTTGAAAGCAGGAAGCATATGTTATATCTTTTATAGTCCCAAGAACAGTGCTCCAAAAAACAACCAGCATTTGTAACATATTTGTTGATGATCATGCTAGGTTTATGGAAATATGTATTGAGAAAACTGATATGTTTGCGTATTTGTAGAAAGACTTCACCCAATATTTTACAACTTTTTCTTTCAATACTGAGTTTCCCTTAATATAATACATGACTTGTGTTGCAAAAATCAGCTTTTCCACAACATTTTAGGAATCCACCTATGTTTTAAAAGATAAATGGCTTTGAGCTGTTGTTTTAGGGTTTGCAAAAGGTGACTTGCTTCTCTTGGGTGGCATGTGAATTACTGTTGAAAGTGTAGACAATAGCCTCTATTCTAGAAATTTTAAGCCAAGCAAAGATTACTAAGTGGACACATCTCTGTCCTTATGCAGTAACCCTGAATCCATTGCACTGCTTCTCCACGTCTCCCAACCACATTCTCCAGGATTTTCTTGTGACATTCTCTCCTGAGGTTTTCTGCAAACTGCAGGGCCACGATCGCTGCTTTACCCGTATTCACAGAGAGCTTGCACTGCTGCAGAGCTTGAGTACAGTGGAGAAACCCTCAGCCAGCAGCTGACCAGCTCTCCTCATGGGAGGGCTGAGGGCCCAGTTCCCTCTGCTCAACTTGCTACATACTGTGGATGTGATTGAAACTCCAGGGCTTCTTATACTATGTCACTGGGCTAGGATAGTGCCTGAGGCCTCATCCTTCCTGGATTTCTAAATCTTGTCCTGTCCTGTTTTCTCTACTTTCTCTGGTTCTCCTGGGAGCACCTTCTTAAGAATTCACTGGTACTGAATCCTTGTCTGAGGCACTCTTACTGAGGAACGTCTCTGTGTACATTGTCTAGGTCTGCTATAACCAGGTGTCACAGCCTGGTGGCTCACAGTAAGAGAAATTTATTCTCTCAGAGTTTGGGGGACTAGAAGTCACAAATCAGTGTTAGCCAGGTTATGCTTCTACTGAGCACGGCAGAATCCCTCCTGGCCTCTTCTCAGCTTCTGGGGGTAGCCTTTATCTTTAGTCTTCCTGGGCTGCAGCTGCATCACTCCAGGCTCTTCTTTCATTGCATGGAATTCTCCCTGTGCGTCTTTGATTCTTCACATGGCAAGCTTGTCCCTGTGTCTCAGGGTTTTTTTTCCCCCTAGAAGGACATTAGTTATATTGGATTAGTGTGGGCCCACCCTTATCCAGTGTGACTTCATCTTAAACTGATTAAGACTGCAAAGGCCCTATTTGCAACTGAGGTTATGTTCACAGGTACTAAGGGTTGGGACTAGAACATATCTTTCTGGGGGACATGATTCAACAAACAATAGTAACCTAAGACAGATGGAAGCAAGGGGCCCACAGCACAAGGTAGAGCATTAGCTTTGGAGAGTGCAAAGCAAGCGAGGCCACTCAATCTCACCAACATGTGGTTCCCAAGAAGACACCCTACCCCTCAGCATGGACCACAGCTCAGTATCTGACCCTGCTGATGTGGACCGAATTCCAGGACCATGACCCTACATCTCTACTGTCACCTTTGTGACAAAATTAATGCTTATGCAGCATCAGTTTCTTCTTCTTGCTTCTTTCAAGTGAACTCTCAGGTAGCAAAGCTGCGAATTGAACAACAATTCATGAGAAAGGCAGTTTTCTATTTCTACCATGGAGACACAGGTCTCTCAAGGCAGGAAATCCTTTAGACATGGGAGCAGGCTCAAATAGGCAGCAAAACTAGAAAAAATGTCAACTTACCAGTCCAGTTGGACTCAATGAAAGATTTGGATACCAAGGGTTATTTATAAATTTCCCCTGTGTTTTTAAATATCTGAGAGTAATTCTTTTTGGAAAAAAAAAGAAATAAAAACTACAGACTTAGGAAAGTTTGCTATGATTCTTTATTTTCTCATGTAGAATGCAGTGTTGTTCATTCTGCCATTTTGCTGTATATTTCATCTGTAGTGTAGGGTCGTACTAATTTACAGCATCATTATTTATTGCAATGTTCTTAAAAATAGTAAAATCATTTGTGTAGGAGCAGAAACTGAGCTATGAAGATAAATGATGTCATGTTTCATTTATGATTTTTTTCATGAAAAGCTATGTTCAAACATTTTATACATTGTTTATACGTTGTATAGCTATCTTTATGAGTAGTATGATGATATAATTTATTAGTTATCATTTTCATTAGAAGATGTTAAGGACCAGTTAGATTCATAGAATCAATCCTCTCTGTTCCTTCTTAGGGCCAGAATAAAACCTAGAAAATGAGAATAAATACTCATTAATTGAAAGACCAGTAATAGTTTTCTAAATTTTAATACCTTCAATAGAAGTTATCTGACCCACACACTTTTTAAGAGAAAGGGGTTTTGAACTGTTGTATGTCTTATAGACACACACATAACATCACTTTGTTATAGTATAAACTATGTAAGAATAAACATAGTACGAACTACATAATTCTTCTTTCCTAAAAAGAATTACATCATAAGTTATATTGCTTAGCACTGCTAAGTTTTGATAGGCATCTAGATCTTTTTTTTTTAAATGGTCCATAATCAAGAGCAAAGGTCACAATACACTGGCCAAATCTGGCCCTGCCACCTGTTTTTCTAAAGCGTGTATGCCAAAAATGGTCTTTACATATTTAAATGCAGAATGTAAAAATTAGTATTATATTTCTATGAAAACAGTTGCTCAGAGTGTTGGGGACATTGCTTGTTGGCCTGCCAAGCCACGTGTCTTTATCATCTGGCACTTAACAGGAAAAGTTTGCTAACCCTGTGTGAGAATATATCCAAGGAAGACTTCTGTATTGAAAGTATTCCACTAACATAAGAAATTAGAAGTTGCCAAATGTACGGTATACTTTTCACCATGTAAAGCAATGACAAAAAGAAATAATTATAATTTGAGAGAAAAAACTAAAAATGAAAAAATATGAGGACAGAATAATAAAATCAGTACTCCAGAATGCCTCTTTTGTCTTTTGTTGTTGTTGTTCTAGAATAGCTAAGTAGCACTGCTCATTATAAGGCGTGAAAATCCATACTAAAAATGATTCCTTATGTTTGTATAACACCTGTAACTTTTCAAAGCTCTCATGATAATATTTAATGCCTTATAGCTATGTTACACCAGTAACTCACATTTTTATTGTTTAACACTATGAAACTCAATTGTGTGTACATTCTTTTTATCTTTTATGATGACAGTTATTCTACTGCTCAGGCAAGAGATTTAGGTGAAAATCAAGAAGTTTCTTGAACACACTACTTGCTTGAAATGGTTTCTGGGTGGAGTCAGCACTTAGCCACAAATGTACTGGAACAATCTTAAAGTTCTCTTTTTTTTTAATTTAGTAAGATAGTAATAAGATCTTAGAAGAAATAATAGCTATATATGCTCTAAAATGTGTTTTAACAGATATCATGTACAACATGAATATAAATGTTACTGCAAATAGTTCAACATCTGATAAGGAGTGTGATTTCAAATGTGGTGGTTTTGGTTTTCAAAAAGGTGTTTTCCAGGCTGGATAAGGTGGCTCAATAGTAGAATACTTGCCCAGCATGCAAGAGGCTCTAGGTTTGATCCTTAGCACTGGAAAAAGAGAGCGAGAAAGATGCTCTCTGGGCATGAGTTAGGGAATTATATTTATGACCATAGATAGTAATCATGGTGACTTGGGATAAAAATCCAAAGGTATGCTAATTTGTTTCAATTAGCAATAATTGTGCCTTAGATAAACCTCACTGGCTATGATACTGTTATATCACTAAGCTGCTATTTTAACAATTCACTCATCTGTCAAAGACCCCCACCTCTGAAGATCAGCATCACACCAGTCACATTTCACCAAGAGTCTCAAATTTGTAAAGCTGCTAATTTGTTTTAAGTGATTTGTAGATGGGAGAAATAGCCACTCAATGGAGTCCAAAACTTTTTTGTTAGGGAGGATTGACCAGTGGGTGAGGTGATGATATTAATTGAGATAAATATCATACTATGTCCTTCGATCCATGGTACAAGAAAAACCAGGTGTGCTCTTACTGCAATATGGAGGAAGATTCAAGACTTTAATGGGTTGTTGACTTACTCTTAGTCCAGAGCATGGTGAAGGTGCAGAGCTGTTTGTGGTCTTAGACTACGACTATAGGTCAAGCAAGGTGACAACTCTATAACATGTGAACTTTGTTTTAGTTTTCTGTTGCTAAGCAGAGTGCCTGAGACTGGGTGATTTACAAAGGAAACTGATCTGTTTAGCTCTTGGTTCTGGAGGCTGGAAGTTCAAGACCATGGCAGCCTCACCTGCCCAGGGTCTCCTGATGCTTTTTGACATGGTAGAAAAACAGAGGGACAAGCAGGGAACGCAGAAGACATAAAACAAGAGAAACCTCCTCCTACAGCAATCCATTCTTGTTGTAATTGACCGATCCTGTGAGAACTCCATGAATCCCTCTTAATAATTCACTCATCTCTTAAAGATCCCATTCATAAAGATCATCATGCAGGTCACATTTCACCAAGCGTCTCAGTATTCACATGAGACATCATACTCCACCTATTCATACATCAATTCATCATGAGATAAACATACTACTCACACCAGAGCAAACTGGATCCCACCAACTCAAGTCCTAGGAAATATACTGTATGGAGGACACAGATCAAGGATCTTGGCCTGCTTCTTTTAACTTGTAGTTCTTCAGGAAATATTAAAATTTAGGAGAATTTACATTATTTCATGTAGACTTCATTAGTACTTTTTGGTTGCACTACTCCAGATTTAGGTCATCCAAGTTCTCAAACAGTTAGATCACACAATATTGGATGCTAAAACTACAAAGTAAGGGAAAAAGACATCTGTTTCCAAGACATCATCTTGCACCCTTTTGCAGTTACATGTGCTCAGAATTCTAAGGAAGCAATTTAAACACCATAAACGTAGGTCTCAGTGAAGTTGAAAAAGTTTACTGGAACTGATACATAGAATTCCACAAAATTGCAATGAGAATGTGTCTGAGGGGAGGGAAAACTCCTATGCATTAAATTCTTACAAGCCTTGGAAGGAAGTAATAGGTCAGAACTGAATGACCTGCAATGAGATAGTAAAGACTTGAGCACATGGTGATACAGGACTTTAGGAGTAATACATGAAAGGCCAAAGAAAGCAATGCTTAAAAAGAAGCTTTGAGTGAAATGTTTGGGAGCTAGATCACTAACAAAGAAACAAAGCTGATGGTGTGCACCTAAGTAAGGACAGTAAGAAAGCAAATTTATAGACACCAGCTTCCCTTCTGCCTCCTCTACCAGAAGTATTCTTCAAATTGCTATAGAAGCGATGAGCTTGAAGCCAGGGTAGGAAGTGAGAGCTGAGTGTACAGAATTCTTCAAAGTGAATTTTCCAGAAGCTCACATGGATTTGTTCCAAGGTAACCCTTGGAGTTGCAATACTAGATCTTGTATCAGTCACCCACAGGTAATTCTGGGAGATAAGAGAAGTGCTTGAAATGAGCAAATGGTATTATGTTTTTCAAAAAATATAGAAAAATTCACATTCAAGAAGAGTCAGTTTAATGATATGCCATTGATTTCTAGAAAATGTGGGAAATTCATTCTAGTAATGATAAACTAGGAGTCTTGAAGAGAAATATTTTCTTTTTTTAATGAAAGAAGGTGATTTATTCGAAGGTGGAGGAGAGGGGAGCTATAGAGAGATGGCAGACCACCTCTCTGAGTGACTATGGAGTATTAGAAAGGAACATTCTCCTTGGAGAGAAATATTTTCTGCAGCCCACAGGATAGATTATAGGAACAAGTCTTGTCAGTCAATTCCATTTCCTTATCGAGAACAGGAGGAAATGTTAATCCAGTAAGAAGTTTTTAATTTTGTTGTTACATCAATGTTTTAAAAACCACTAATAATCATGATATTGTTGTGAGAAACAATGAAAGCATATGGTAACACATATAGGAGCACCGTAACTTTTTAAATGATGAGATCTAAAGCATTTTGGTTATTGATTAGTGTGAAACAGGAAAGTATTCTTTCTAGGAATCCATCCATGGCCACATCCCTAGTCATTGTAACTTGTAATTTTACCAACTTCTTAGACGAGGACAGTTGTTCCATACTTAGGTGACAGCAAGGTGGGAGAGATAGCTTGTTCTCCAGGCTGTAGCTTCAAGTCTGAGGCACGTCAGTCCACATCAGTGGACTTCACCACCTGCTCATGAAATGAGACTAGCAAATGTCTGAGCTCCTCTGAGCATCAGGTTGTCCCTCTGTAAATGAGGTTAATAATTAGTTCAAAAGGATATAATTAACTGATGACAAAGGTGAAAGGCACATTATAGGGCTCCATATATAGTAAATGTTCAATAAATGAAAGCTAGTGATTGTGCTATCAATAGAGAATAGGACATTAAACTGGAATTAGCAAGGCAGCATATAATAGGCACAAAAATGTATAGCTTCAGACTTAAAGTTTTAAAACTCCGTTATATCAGTACAAAATGTAAAATCCCATGTGGGAAAAATCATGAGAGTTTTCTCTCCAAATTCCTACCAGTCTACACATAATAGTGAAAAGAGGCTGACTTGAAATTTACTTTATTCCACTTGCATGGCACTAGAAATAATATGTGTGAGATAACGGGGTAGGTAAGATAAAGTATCCTAATGTCCACCACTTGGTTTGTGGACAGAAGAATTAACTAAAATGATTACAATTTTTCATTGAATAAATAAGAAGTGTTTAAACCGGAAAAACTTTGACAAAAGTATTGAGGGCAACTGGTCACAGGTAGAGCAAGGAGTTGGCCCTTTGTGTACTGGTGAAGAAAGAATTCTAAGGCACATTAAGCGAGAAATAGCAAGGTATGGACAGTGGTAATATTATATGCTCTGTATTGTTAAAAAAGGAATATACATCTGTATTTTCTGGGAGAGCCACAAAATGAGGACTTGAAGAGAAAGTCAGATTGCTGTTTGCCTTTTGGAGGTGAGACCTGTGCAGAGAAGGGCAAAATCAAGGACAGGGAAGGACCTAGTTCATGTCTCACTTGATGCGATTCCCCTAGTGGCTGACCTGAGATGACCACTTCTGCGGTAAAATTTTATTTAGGGGAGGATGCTAAGAAGCAAAGATGGAACACACACAGTAGATGGGTACTATTAAACTGGTCTCTGCCATGGAGCAGTGTCCCACTGGTGACCTCTACCAAAGTGAGCTGAATCCCAGCATTGCCCCAGCAGGGGGTGAGGACGCTGTCACCTCGTAGACTACATGAGCAGGGGGTGCCCAGAGGAAAGCCTCTGCTACTCGCTGTCTTGGGCACCAAGAGATGCACCCATTACTTGTTACAACGCCTTCAGATTCTTTCTAACATTTGAAATAAGTGAAGGTATTTGGTTCAAAATAATATATCTATAAAGAAAATATATATAGGAAAATAAAATAACCCTGTATCATAAAATAGTAGCAATACTGACACCTAGAAAGGAATCAGCTCTATTTTTGGTCAGTTCTGACTGACAAGTAGCAGCAGTACAGCTTCTAATAAAATAACAAATATCAGTTAAAGAAGGAAGAACTTTCTAATAATTAGAGCTGCAGTTTTGCGAGGCCTTGACAATAGTCTACGACTGGCCTCATATCGAGAACTCACTCGAAGATCTATTTTAAACAAATATTTATTGGGTATTAACCACAAGGTAATAAACAAGGTAGTTAATCTCCAGAAGTGGCTGCCAGAAGATGAAGTAGCTTTTTATGCAACAATAAAAAACTAAACAGCCCTTTACATGATTTTTTTCATTTAATTCTCTTAGTATAACATTCTTATAAAGTGGTTAGTTCATATTAGGAAAGCAAAGAGCAGAGTGATAAATCCTCAGCCGGGGACACTCACGTGGGTGTCGCAGCACATCTGTAGCCTTGCTGGTCTACCCAGCAGCCATGTCATTGCCCCCTAAGGGAGCTTATTAAAAATGCAGTATTCCAGGCCCCACCCCAAATGGAATCAGAATCAGAATCTGCGTTTGAACAAGGTCCCCAGGTTTTATATGGACCACCAAGTTTGAGAAAGGAGGTTTTACAGTGTTTTGTACATTAGTCAGCTTTCTGCCATCCTAACAACTACCTGAGATAATCAATATATAAAGAGACAAGGTTTCTTTTGGCTAAGAGTTTCGGAGGTTCCAGTCCATGGCTGGTTGGTCCCATTGCTTTTGGCCTGTAGCAAAGCAGCACATTATGATGGGGCCATGTAGCAGAGCAAAACCACTTACCTCATGACCAGGGAGCAGAAAAGATGGAGCAGAAGGGGCCAGGGTCCTACTGTCCTCTTCAAGGGCAAACCCCCATGACCTAAGAGCCTCTCCCGAGTCCTTGCCTTTTAACCGTTCTATCCCAGAGGCTAAGTCTTAAACACATGGGCCTTCTGGTGGACATTCAAGGCCCAAACTATAATGTCTAGATTCTACAACTGGCAAGGATAATTTGCCTTATCCCTAGTGAAAAGATATTGTCCATACTTAACTGATAATTAATTCTAATTAAATTAAAAATTATAACCTATCTGGCAATAATACACAAATTTAACCACCACCAATAATTGCAGTACCTGATGATCATGTGTGTCTTTAAAATACCATCTCTGACATACTGTATAGGCATGATGGGGATAGGTCACTTGGAACTGAAAGATGTTTATTTCCTCAATTTGAGGATGAAGATCACTACTGGTATGGGCATAATATCGAGATATCCTCAGTGCCAACTCAGTGACCTATTAAATACTATAGTTAGGGAGTTATCTTCAGTTCATTATAAACCGCACTCATAATTGTGAGGCACTCTATTATGAATTGAAACAATGGTACCTGAAAACATGAATAATACATCACACTAACAATGCTTTTGAATCATTATGGCATAGAATATTGTATCAATCCATAATTTTAAGATGGGACTAAATGGATCTTTCATCTGAAAGAACTACTGTGATGTGTCAATTTACACCAGATGTTAATAAGAATATACTATCATGTGAAATCCTTATTAAAATATTTTATATAAGATGTACTTGCATTAATAGAGAGCTGTCATTTGTTACTAAATACAGCTGCTAAAAGAACCTCTTAAGTGCTTTCAAAATTTGTTTTTAAGACCTTGACATTGGATTGAATAAAAAGTATTATGGAGCCAATCTTTCATGGTGAAAATGGACATAATGGATGAAATACTGTATGTTGCTTACTTCATTTTTGCCAGGTCAAATTGAAATTCCCATCAGCTTTGACACCCCCTCACATGGTCACATAATAAATGAGTGAGAGCCTAAATATAGACATTAAATATTTCATTTGCGCTAGACATTATTACCATACACTGCAGTTCAACTTTTGAGACTATCTTTCACATTTCTTTTTTGAACATTATAGTCTTTTCCCTGTGAACCTCTCCTATGTTAGGGGTGTTAAATAAGGTAGTTCACTCAATTATGAATCATTCTGGATTATAAATTCATGTATCATTAACCATGAATTCAACAAGTACACAGTGATCTGTTTGGTCTGAAATTGCATCAGAGTGTGAAGTAGTACTTTAGGATGATTAAATTAATAAAATGAATTGAATAAATGTTCAATACAAGTGAAATATGGCCCCCTCACCTAAGGGTAAATAAATAAATCCACTGTTTACATTGTTCCCCTTTGACTTCATTTTCTCCATCATCTTCTTGCTGACACTAACTGTTTCTCCATTTGATGGAATCAATATTTTAAATATGAATCAAAATGCAAAGCAGGGGGGCTTAGGCACACATAAGTTAGCAGTAATACTTTTCTAATGGCTTAGAACCATTTATCCCCATCTGAAAGGCTTTTGACTAGTGAGGGAATCAAGTACTTCTCCTTTTTATTAAAGTTACTTTTGAGTTTCAAAAATATCTCCACGTTTAAACAAAAGATGCTAAGATCAAACCAAATGGAAGAACTGAATTCCTTTATCATCACTATGTTACTATTATTATTTTACAGAATAAATATGGACCATGATTTCTGTGCTGCTTTGGCATCATGATTAGTAAATGCTATAATTTTCTTCCAAAAGGCTTGTTTTATTTGGTCCTAATTGTGCTCCTGTTTCTCTCTGCTGGGAAGACATTTCCTTGTTACAAACAAGGTAAATGTTGTGCCAGCCTTACAGAGGGATCTTTCAAAGAACCACTCTGTAGCACCAACCAGCATTTCAGTGCCCAGATCAGACCTGAAGATGCATGATCAAGCGATGGTATTTCTCAGATTTCCTGCTTATTTTTGATCTTTACTCTTTCCATGTATGGTGATATAGCTCCCACAAAGTAAGCAGACAACAGTATTATTGGGGCATGCATGCTAAAATCTACAAGTTCTGAGATACTTTGTTGCTCCACTCTGTAGAACCTGAGTTGCTACTTGAAGAAAGGGGTCAAAATTTCTTTAACAAGAAATTGCTATCTATTCTCTGGATTCTGAATTCTAAATAACCTTGACATAACACCTGCTGGTTTCCAACAAGTTCAGCTCAACTAGGAATAGAATCTTCATGCTTTTTGTGACCCTTTACAGAGCTTCAGTAGCCTGGGATGGGGTACCTTTGTGAGCTTCACTTACAAAAATACATTATTTGAATTAGAGCTTTGGAGATGAAACTTTATGTCCTTGGGGGAGGAAAAGAAATAGAACCACAAAAGTGGTTATTGCTCAAAGAACTTGAAAATCTCCGAGAAAAAACAATATGCAGCCTGCATGTCGTCTGGATCGCACGTATTTGTACAGTCCCACTTGACCTTTCGGCTACTTCCTCTCTCACATTTTACCATCCCGGCCTTTGTCTTATCGATGGCAAAGAAAGCACCCTTTCAGTTGGCATCTGTGCCACCTTTAAATGTATTCCTGTTTTGTCATTCTGCAGACAAACGCCATGCTTTGTGTCCCCCCCGCCCCTCCCCAGCCCTATCCCTCGGTCGCTGACACACTTTTCCATTACTTCCAGGCCACACAATGTCACCCTCTTCATGCTTTTCCTTGCACTCTCCCAGCTGATGTCCGACATCCTTCATTCCGCAGCATCTGAGCAGAACCACAAGATGACAACTTTAGGATCATAATGCGAATTAGTTATGCCCTCACCATTTCCCATTCTCATTAAATCATTGTCAGGACAATGGATTCATGTGGTACCATTTCCTGTTCTCATTACAATTTTTGTCACAAGAATGAGGCATCCGAATTTCAATGCTTCTCCTAGCCTTTGAAAAATAATAGTTAACTCTGCTGCTTTGACCTATTTTTCCTGTTCTGCATTTGCCTCAGCCCTGCCCTCATCTCCCAGGACTGTTACGGCTTTGACAATTAGAAGACAAAGATAAGAAGTCCTGAACAGGGTGAAAGTTAGGACATCCTGAGACAAGATTTTGTTGACATTTTGCCTTTGCCTTTTCAGTGACAAAATTAAACCCGATATTGTAGCGCACTTTACACAAAGCTTAGGTAGCCTACCCAGGCTGCTTTCTTAGGGAAATGATGAATCAATCCTTTTTATTTCATCCGTACTTTTACTTCAACTTAAAGAATAAATCCACAACTTGTCCTTTAAAAAAAAAGCAAAGAAACATGTCTTTATATTTTTCTTTTCTTTTTTTTTTGTTAATATAACTTCAAATGTATGTTACTTTTAGGGGGAAAAAAACCCACCTTCTTACCATTCAAATATATGATATGAATAAATTACTTTATTTCCCCTCCCTGCTGATCCTAGCTGCCTTTCCCGAGGTTTGTTTTACAATTGATGGCTTTGTTCTTCCAAGACAGTTACACGTTCTGTTTGGGTTCAGGTGGAAGTCTTACAAACACTAAGTAATGATTTGTTAACTAAACGCTCCTGAAGCTGTCTGTCAGCTCTCCCTACAGCATAATAGCGGCTTCACCTGCCTCAGTCACTTCAGGGCGCTCTAATTAAATGCAAACTTTGTAAAACACCAGAGAGGCACAGGCAGCCCAGAAATGCCATAGAAATGCACACTTTTCCCTTTGGTAACAGACTGTTACGTCTGTTTTGTTGTTGTGCGGGCAGTGTGAGCAAAATACCTGAGGAGAAAACGAGAGATCATTTAATTGTTGACAGATCAGTGGCCCCATTTGTGGAAAATGTTGTAAATGGTGATATGCTACATCTAAAATCCAGTTCTCTTCCGATTCAGAAGGGTCTGAATATGGTGAGAGTTTTTAAATTGCCACCTGGCTCTTGTCACTTTTTCTATCTTGTTTTCACCTGTTTTGTTTTTTTATTATGTTTATTTTTGTGCATATCTTTAATTATTTTCTGTTGTGGCCCGCAAAATGCCTGGAATGTAAGAGCCACAAAATAACTATTTGTCTCTGTTGAGGAGGGAAATGTGAGGAAGTTACTAGGATGGCTTAGAAAGAGCAATTAACCTGGAAAATGAAATGGTTTTAAGAACATATTTTTATTGGGTAATAGTAAATAAATTCTGTTTTCTTTAAATAGTTTCTTGCTATTTAGAGGCTTCATTAGAAATGATTCTATCACAGTTTATGAACATGATCGTAGACTATTTTCTCTTTTATTACTGTTAATGCTTAATCATGTTTTTTTTTCTTGATATACTACTAGTTTTTATATTTCCCATTTTATTTAGAATCACGCATCTTTCTCTGAAAGTGAGCTTGTGTTGTAGTTTCATTTGGTTTAGTTTGTGCTCTCTTTGCCAGGTTTTATTATTAGTATAAACTGACTTGGCAAGAGTTTCCATATTTCGTTGCATTAGCCTGACAGTGTAAGTAGCCTTCAAAGGTTAGATAAACTCAGCTTTGAAGGCATCTGGAACTGGTAACTTTCAAGGCACATGGCTAGCCACTTAATCTTTTCAGGAGTGAGTGGTCCTCAGGTTATCATTTTCTTTAGGGGATAATCTTGTTAATATATATTTTACCAGGAAATCATACATTTTCTCTAGGATTATTAATTTGTTGACTAGCATTTCAGGTAGTCCTGCCTTTAGATTTCTTTAATTCCTCTTAAATATATGACCATGCTTCCCAGTTCTTATTCTTAATCACATCTGTCTGAGAATATTTATCTTATGTATATAGTGGGAATCATGCCTACTGGAGGGTCATCTATTAACTAGTAGTTTCCAAAACAAGTTTTCAGATTTTTGTATCTTATTTCATAGTCATTTTCCATTTTTTTCAGTTTGGAGCCTTTTCTTTGTTTCTTTTTGCTTATGTTGTTCTTTTGCAATTTAAAATGTTTAATGACTTTAATTTTTAGACTATTTTCATTCTTTAATAATGAAGCCTCTTAAAGCCAAAGCTAGTCCTTCAGGTACAGATTTCACTGTACTTTGATGTTTAAAATAAAGTAGATCCCATCTCGGTATAGTCTACATTGCATTTAATTTCAGTTTTTCATCCTTGGATTTCCCAGGAATTATCTAGGAGCATTACTTTTTATTTTTAAGTAGATAAAATTATTTTGATCATCTTTGTCTCTTTTTTAGTTACATTAGTTTGTGATTTTTTTTTTTGAAGGAGACTGAAAATTATAGCTCTGCTTTTTTAAGAAACTTAAGTGTTTTAATAGTTAATATATTCAAATAATCTCTGGATATAAAAAATATATATTTTGTGAAAGATGAAATTTATCTATATATTTAATAAATCAAGCTTACTAATAAATTCCTGTATGTCTCCACTTATTTTTTAGTTAGTAGATGTGTTTAATTCCACAAGGACTATTGAAAACTCTTAGTGTAAAACCTCAATATTTTTATTGTATTATATTCTGTTTAACTAATGGTTTTTGCTGAGTGGTTAGCTGTGAGCTCATTTGCAGATGCAGATGTGTTAGTTGTATCTTTATAAGTTATCACTCTTTACATTTCCTACAACCCTTTTTCCTGCTTACTGCTTTTGCTCTCTAGTGTTGCTGTGTCTGTTACTAGCATTACTACTCCTGTTTTTATTTTTCTTGTTTGCATTCACTGGTTCCCTTAACCCATCTTTTATTTCTTAGAATTTTCTATTTTAAATGATCTCATATAGCTATTTTTTTTTAAATGCATTGTTATAATCTCTGCTCTTTGATGGGAGAATTCAGTCATTCCTATTTAATTTAATGACTACTATATTGTATTTTGCTTCCTCCAGAATTTAGCATGAGTTAAAGTACATTGGTAATGCAAGGAATTCAATCAAATATGTCATGTCTAGCCATATTTCTACTTATTAGGGGCTGTCTCCGGGCTTTACCTTTGCTAACGATGTCTGTTGTAAAACTAACTCATACAAAACTGATTCAAGACTGTTTTATTATTTACCATTTTTCCTATTATTCCTAGCACTAACTGAATTCTTATAATATTCCTGGAAAAAGTTATCATCACCTCATGTGCTTAAATAACCCTGTGAAGTCATAATTAATATTTCTTCAATTTTATAGATTGGAAATTGAGCCCTAAAAGTTTCCATGATATTCTTGCAAAACATTTGACCAGTACAGAATAAAGTAGGATGTAGAACCCAGGTCTTCAGTCCAGAGTCTTTGCTAATCACAAGTGATCCTTTACATTAATTTTCATTATTCACACGCCAACTATTGAGGTCATATACTAAAAGGAAACGTTGTCATTACAGGAAAATATTTCCTTTGAAGTAGCTAATAAAATACCTTCCCTCTCAGTCTTCTTCCCCAATGAACAAGAATATCTACTCTGGCCTGAGGAGCTTCTGAATCAGTCTATCAGTTGCTCTTCTCTAATTGCTAACAACAAAAATCAACTCTCACTAACCTAAATTTTGAAAATGTAGTCAAAGGATTTCACATGTAGCTTATAAAATGAAGTAACACAGGAGGGTAGGGTAGATACAGGGCAGATTGTTCTTTGCGTGTTTGTTGTTTCATCTACTGTAAGTCAGACAACTGTGATCAGAACTGAGCACACAATTTTAAATAAATTATAGTCCCTGCCTTTAAGGAAAATAAACTTATTTGAAAAATTTCATCAGAGAATCTCAAGCAGAAGGCACTAGACAGTGACTGGAGTCTGACGGTAGCCTATGTTTATGGAAGGCCCAGGTTGCACCTTCAGCTGTGCCCAGCCCTGCATTGCACTGGGTTTCAGAATATCCCGGTATGACACCCATTTTATAGCAAAGGACACTGAGGCTTAGGAACTGCGATTCAAGCCCAGCCAGTCTGACTTCTACTTGTGCTTTTAATGTCTCTTATGTACTGAGACAAAGAATACTAGTTGGATAACCATGTAGATAAGGAAATGCAGAAATGTATGTATCATATTCCTTTTTACATTCAGTAGCAACCCTATCTTTATTATTTTTGTCATAATTCAGTGTGTGAACACCTTTCTGGCTCTGTCCAGAATACCTTCTTTGAGTGACAATAGATCCAATGTGACAAATTTTCTCCCCCAAAGTTTTATGTCATTTCAATATTCCCAGTTGCTCTGTTGGCCCAGAACAAAAGGTGGTCCAGAATTAAGTCCAGAATTTGAAATCTCTTTATATAGACATTCAGCTTTAAGGAAAAAAATCCCAGAAAAGAATGTTCTTACCATCCATGCAGAACTCATGTGACAAAATATTACGCACATTTCTGTTTCCATTTGTGCTGGATATAACATGTAGCCACATGAACACATGTGCACAAACCCTTTCACATTTGTGCACAATTCCTAACGTTGGTTTTCTCTGAAAGTACATGTATAGATGGTTTTTATTTTCTTAGTCCTTTTTTATCTACATTTCTGTTTTTTCTTATTGCTACCAGGCGTTATTAACAAAAAAATGATTTTAAAAAGCCATGAATTTTGTATTCAATTTCATGAGACATGTTAGTTTATCCCACGACTGTTCTCCCTCTTGCCTTCTACAGAGCACATTTTTTTGAGCCAAGAATGTCCACACAGCATCCCTTCAGATGTCAACATCAAGTCCCCAAACCATACTAGGTAAGCAGGGTAACACAACTGATCTCCAAAAGCTTTCCCTGAGTCTTCTGCTAGCTGTGTATTTGAATATATCAGTTCACAAAGGAACACTCAGTGTTAAATTCAATGCTGAAGCCATTATGCAGGATTTACCAAGGCCTTTAAATGAAAGATTTCCATACTTTTTTGCTAAAATAAAACTATCATTTTCATTTTTAAAAAATAAATATAGCCCAGGAGAGAATGACAGTAATATTTGCAAGCAGTTATATTAGAACCACATTTCTACTTTTGGAAATCAATGTATTGTTGGGGCACCCTAAATTTCCACTGACATTCAAATAAGCTGCCTGAAATCACTAATATTATGGTAAGCGGATCTTTCTGCTGAAAGCATATGCCCATAAGAGTTCTAAATTCAGTGTAGGATGATGAGTTGGCAGAGCAGAGCTGTTGCTTGAAATATAATAACAAGGAAGGAAACCAGGAGAGAGATGCCTCCATTAAATTTTCCATCTAGTCCGTATGTTCCCACTATTAAAATGGACTCAATATTTTGTCTGTTTTCCACACACAAACCCTGTGACTAACCACCTCAGCTAAGTTTGAATAATTTGAATCCTAACATTAAAATTGAATACGTGTCATTTCCCTTTCAAATATCTCTAGCCTCACAACTTGATCTTGAAAGCTGTTTCAGGCTTTCATAGCTTTTACATGTGATTTGAGAAGTTGACGTATAATTCATATCTTAGGACTTGAAAGTTTTAGCGAGTGGAAAAGATTGGAAGTCCTTGGAAATTATTTCAGAAGTTCATTCTCTTTTATGTCCAAAGACGTGGTTGACATCTGAAGAATAAAATTAAAGGAACAATAAGCCCATTTCTCTCATTTGGACTCCAGGTGGGGCAGAGATATGCCCTGAAAATCCCTCTAATGGGGATAATGCTCCTAAAGAAATCTGAATTCTCTTACATCTGAGTAAGATTAGAAAGAGTGCCATGATCATTTCTACAACAAGTAGAACTGGACCTAGCCAATAATTTATAAAAATCAATGACTCTAGGGCTTAATAGCCTGAACACCAAAGTCAGAAAAATCTGATTTCAAATCTAGACCCTGGCCATTTACTAAAAATCTCTATACCTTAAGGCCACTTGTTAAAAATCTCTGTGCCATACGATTGAATAGTTACTGCTTCATAGAGCTGTAAGAATTGAATGAAGTAACCCATGCAGAGAGTTTATCCAAATGCCTGCTGTGTAATAAAATGTAAGCATTATAATTACTGCTATCATTACAAAATAAAAGAAACTTTTGCTTTTGGCATATTCATAAGAGTTGTCAGATTTGCATATGCAAATATGAGGCAGTTATTGACAAGTGTGTCTAATTCTCCCTATTTTATTTTAATTGATTCTCTGTAAGACTCCTCATTCTAGACTTGGCTTCAAATGGCTCCGTTTTCTTGGACCACTGCTAAACTGTTGATGCTGTTGTTTTCTAATAAATTGATTGATTTTTTTTTATTTTGGGAGAGAGGAGTTTGGTCAGTGTATTGACTGTGTATGACAGAGTATAATTGCTAGTCTCTGAATTTAAATTATCAAAGAACCCCAAGGAAGTCATGAATGAATTCTCCCTACTCTCTGTGGGTTTATGTACTCCTGCTTTTCCTCTCATAGTGCACTCCTGCTAAGCCAGAGAAAAACTGACTTAGAAAGTTTTTAAGATGAGGGGAATTCTGAGTATTACTTATTGTTATCTAAATAGCAGCTTTTGAAAGAGAACAGCTAGAAAACTGAATGAAAAATATATAGGAAGATTCTTACAAATTACTTCAAAGTAGAAATTACCCACTCATAATAATTTTGTCATCACCAAGATTTAGACAGTTATGTTTTACTCTTATTTTTACAAAATTTATTGAGCACTTAAATAGTGTTTATTGAATACTTTCATGGTTAATTCAGTTAATCCTTATAAGATTGTAGGCTGGACATTAACTGATACTGTCTCATGTTGCTGATGAGTTGACTAAGGCAGGTTCAAAGGGACCAGCGAACTCACCCAAGGTCCCAAAGCTGGTGACCTGGAAGCTCGGGCATGAGCTAAAGCAGGCTGTGTATGGAGACTGTGCTCCAGCCTCCATGGTACATGTTTAGGCGGGTCGTTATAGCTTGGCGAAAAAAAACCAACAATAATAAGTGAATAATGAATAGGAAAATTTAATACATTTGCATCTCGTAATAGTTATATTTGAATTATAAAAAATGAGAAAGAAAAAGATTACTTCTCTTTTACGATATCGTTTGAAATCTGGCAATACATTTAATTGGTGACTCTACCCGTGAAAGACTCTGGAGAAAAGTGAACCTTCTGTCACTCCGTAATTGCTATTTTCCTAGCAATATGAGATAAGAACAATAAGGTTTGGAAAAAGAAAATGCTGATTTTGAGAAATGAATGGTCTGTGTTCTTCTTTCTTACACTGCCCTGCTCTGTAAAAAAATCTCTATCCTAAAGTTTTCCTTTTAAATTCATCTATAAATAGGAGTTGATTCTTCCTAAAATCTAAGAGGAAGGAAAATTATTTTCTCAGATTTCTATGATACCAGACAAATCGCTTCTTATCCCATGCCTGAAATGTTTTGAAACCTGGTAACAGTAAAAAAGAATTCATTTAGATTCAATTGGATATTAAAGGATAAATTTTCTGTTTGTATAAGTTTGGCTTCTTTAACTTTATACTTAACATGTCAGTTTTTAATGTAATTAATCCATCTGTTTGTGCTGGTAGAGTCCTTTTAAAAAGAGAGCATTTCATAATAGAATGTACTAATCGGAATTCAGAGTATAAAATAAAGCTCACGGGAATGAGCATTTTAAGTTTCACTTAAGGTTATATATGGTAATCTGTGACTTTTCAGGCACATTAAACAGACCTCAGACTAATATTCTCTGATAAAAACCGAATTTTTATTAATCAGTATAACTGTGTGCAAATTAAATTCCATTCCCCCCTCCATATTTTATAAAAACATAATGGTGTTTGGGAAAACAAAGGATATTTTAAACTACTCAAAGACTTCCATATCTTACTCATATAGTGAGACTATTACATTTTGCTTTTTGGCATATACTTGTATTGTGGGGAAAAGATTGTTTTAGAAAGCAAACATCCCTTAGCGGGGAGGGGGATGCACTACATAAATTTCAGTTAACCCAGTATCGCATTATTGAGCAAAGCAAGGACTGCCAGCTTGCTTTCAAATATTTTTGTTGTATTTCTATATACTATGTATCAAGTTGTGAATGTAAAGTTTTATATATTTTTAGATGCATTAATTGGTATTTCTTTCCTTAAGTAGGTTGGAATCATAGATAACCAATTTTACCCTTATTATATCATATAAAGCATTGGTATACTGAAATGGTGATAAAAAATTGAAATGGTGATAAAAAATGGTGATAAAACATGAAATAAACATCTTTTAGCTCTTTTTTAAGTTCTCATTAGGGTGAGTGTATAGCAGGGCACAGCTGTGCTGCCTTGGGTCATCTGGATATTAGCATTCTAAGGGTCAGATAGTCCGGTGATAAGTGTTATATTTTGTTCATGTGATTTGACTCTTTGTGTACAATTAAAGAGGAGAGGTTAGGGATCATGTTTTGAAGGAAACCTTTAATATTAATATAACAAAACATATCAAGACACTTGTCACAACTTTAAAAAATCCAAATTATTATTTGCCTGCCTGTCAAATTTTATTTCCTGGTTTTTGAGTCCATATTTATATTTACAAACAAAGGTAATCTTGAATCACTACCAAAATCCCTAGATTTTAAAATTTCACAACTGACTTTTGGGTCTTAGCTAGCGAATTTTACTCATTCCTAAAACCCTGCATAGATTGTAAGATTTGACAGAATGAAATATACAAATAGCGTTAGCCTTTTACCACAAAGCATTCCAGAAAAAATGCCTGAGAAGCTAAATACCATAAAGCAGCTAATCTTTTCACATAAGAGCAATGTTAAAGTTGGTCAGGAATTCAGCACAGAACATTACATCCAGGAGTAAGAATATTTTAACAATGATCACATAGACTGTCAGGGAATTAAAAATAATATATCTCTAAGACATCAAATGATTATTTGGAGGCTTGATATTATCCAGCTTTTGTTGTCTGATACCTTAGATATGTTTATTACTTTCAAAACTATATTATTATTTAATAGTTTTGTTAATCTAATTCACTTTAAAAGCTTTAAACTTTTAAAAAAATATGCATGTATTCCTGATAAGCTACACTTAGGCATGTCAGAATCTGAACCCTAGTGAATCTATTTCAATGTCACTTTAAAATGGATAAAATGGTAACATGTCATGTTCTGGGTGTTTTTCTACCAAAACAAAACAAACAAGCCACACAGTAGTTTAAAGGTGTGAGATTGGAGACAAGGCATTTTGGGAGATCACCGGGTGTTATTACTTGGTCTGCAGTGTTCCTGCAAGGCTCACCTGTGGTTATCATTTCTCAGAGATGTCATCTACGTCCCTCTCCTGCTCATCAGCAAGGCCTGGGAAGGAGGGAGCATGTCTGCCTTTGATCTACCCTGACCGACAGGAGGAAGCCCCCAGGGCCCACTAGTTTAGAGGGAGCCTGGCTTCCTAAAGTCCCCACCTCAGTGAGCCCAGGGTTTCAAATTCTCAGCACCCAATGAAACTTTCAAAGTCAGCGCTGACGTTCTCCTGGCCGTGCAAGTCTTCTTAGCACCCTCTTGGTATATACCAGGTACTCTTGCAATAATTCATCTCAACCTGGTCAGTGAGTCCATGTGTTAGAGAAGACGTCTTAAATTTTAGTTCAATATTTTTAGTTTTCTGCAAAGGGGTGAATCTGAACATCTGATGCACCAATATTAACGGAAATCAAGATCTAGAAAAATTTTGAAGTTCTTCCATGCATGAAGTTTAACGTCTCCACCTTCTACTTCCCTTTACTTGCTGCTTCCACTGAGGAAATTCTTTCTTTCCTCCAGTTCCATTTCCTGAGAGGTGGAGTCAGACTGTCTCCATTCGTCTTTCACCCATAGGCTATAATACAAGGCTCTGGCCTCCCACAGACAGGCTGAACCTGAATTAGCGCAGTCAAGGACTGTGAGGATGAGCAGGTCTGTGTGCTGCTCTCCCTTCCAATGGGAGCTGGAGAAGGATGGATGCCAAGATTGAATACATGCAGGATATGTTCCAAGGCATTTCTGTGTTTGGTCTTAACTACCTACTTGGCATAGACAGAGCAGATAATCCTGTAAAATTGGGATGAACTAGTCTTGGAGAATATTGGTTAACTGTCAAGTTTCATAATAGATGAAAGAATGAACTAGGCCTAAGCTCCAGTGTTCCCGTCCTTTGGGGCCTTTGTCCTTACTCTTGGGTTATACCACATTGATATTAAAGTGTCATGTTCAGATTGTGAAGGGGAGGAGAAGAAAGAAAGCTGCGAGTATGAAGAGTTACTAAATTTTAGAACTGTTGTGTTGATTTCTCCAAATTCCATTATATATGTGATTATATTCTCATCAGATGAATAATGGAAAACATAGAGACTCTGTAATAATAAGGCTTTGCTCTAGGCTTTCTCTAATTCACATGCTGTACATACCTAGTACTTTTATACTGTATATTTAATAATTGTCTAGCATTTTGTAGATAGATTTAATTCATGTCCTACACATTCTTGATAAATACCTTCTAGTATTTTATACTTGCAATGAACAGGCTGTTTAAAGAATTAAGCCAGAAATGATGGTACATGCCTGTAAGCCCAGCACTCTGGGAGGCTGAGGCAGGAGGACTGTAAACTCATGAGCCCAGGTAGAACAACAGCAATTTAGTAAGATCCTGTCTCAAAAAATACTGTAGTTTATCCTTTCCTGTGTCATAGCTAAAGGCAAGGGTGAATAATGTGTCTCCTTGGAAGAGACTATAAATGATGTTCACCTGGATGGCATTTGTGGGGGCTCTGAGGGCCTCTGATTAGCTCTCCATTGATTCTGGCACTGAAGATATATATTATTTGCCCAAACAAATCTGGGTGGACGGACATCACTCCACTCCTAAGTGAGCAACCCTTGCACACCTCCCTGCCTGTGTCCCTAACTCCTGTTTTTCCAGGGTGTACATCTGAGTAGACGCTGCCTGGTCTTAGGAGTGTGCTAGCAAGTTTTATGGTGACTCACATCCTCCCAAGTCTCTTACTGGGCGGAGGTATTTCCCATCAACTTGAGAGTTAAGCTTTGAAACCTCAAATCTAAAAACAATTCCTTGTTTATTCTGAGTTTTTTTGACTATGGTATCACTTCTATAACACAATAAAACACAGATTATCTAAAAGCTAAAAAGCAGAAGACCCAGTGTTATGGTTGAGATCAAGAATGTGCCCCAAAGCCCCAAGGGCTCATAGGCAAGGGTTTTGGAAGGTGATTTGATCAGGGAGCTCTGTAGCTGCATGTGCTCACAGGAAGTGGGACCTGTTTGGAGGAAGTGTGTCCCTCCAAAGTTGTGATCCGAAAGGGGCTGGCTTCCTCCCTGGCTCCTCCCCTCTCCCTCTGCCTCCAGGCTGCCATGATGTGAACATCTTTCCTCTGCCTAGGCCCTTCCTCCATGATTCAGATTCCTATCCAGGAAGGAAAGTCAGTAGGCTAATTAATTCATTAATTAGCACTTTGTATTTTCTCCTGATACAAATGAAGATGTTTGTGGGGGTATTTTTTGTGTGTTTATGTTTATGTTTTTTGTTTTTTTTTTGTTTTTTGTTTTTTTTATACCAGGAATCAAACTCAGGACCTTGTACTTGCCAGGCAGGCGCTGTGCCACTGAGCTTTATCCCCAGCCCCGTATGGTTATTTTCTAACGGTCTGTAAAATGTGCAAATATGATTCCACCTTACTGCAACCTTTCTTACACACAAAAACATTTCAGCTCAATGTCTGTGAGCTAACCCTTGTGAACAACTGTCAAGGTGTCCCACATTGAAACCTTTACACAAAGAGAGTCTGTCTCCAGGAACTTGCTCAGTGCACTTCTCTCCTGAGGACACATGATTCATGCACTTTGTCCAGAATTTATGAACATAAATGCAGGTGGAAGGGACACCTTATAGCTGCTTCTGCAATGACTTTCCCAAGACTTCCAATCTCTAACTTCTCGTGCTTGGTGTTCACAAGAAATTAATGTGAGCAGTGGGATTCCAGCAAGGCTCCTTGAGGAAATGATGCTGGAGATTTGACAGAGTGGGAATGAAGCAGAATGTTTAAGAACATATAGTAGGAAAGGGACACTCGAAGGAACCTCAAGACCCTGGAAGAACGGTGCTTCCTTTGGCATTTATGCAGAAAGATGGAGTCCGTGCCTTCAGAGATGCTAAGCAGGTGGAAGATAAGCTATGGAGTGATGAACAAAGCTGGTCTTTCTGAATTCTGAGTGAAAACGTAAAACTTGATTTAAGGGAATAGACATACATGCCTGGGATGAAGGACTTTGAGATTTGGAAATAGATTAATTCGCTAGACAATTAAGTGAATAAGGGAGGGAAGATAAAGAACAGCAGAATAATACTTTAGCCAAGAAAAAGGCACACGTGAAAGAACAAGGAAGCAAGAACAGGTGATAAGTGTAGTGAAAGAGGATGAAGAAGAACAGATTCAACCAAACATTGATTGACTTATTGCTTGTTATATCTTATTTCTCTAGTTAGATAGAAATTTTCAAAAAACACTGCTGAGTACCTTCTATTTTATAGTAAAATCATTAGTTACTATTTATTAAGCACCTACTATGTGCCATAAGAAGTACTTTACAAGTATATAATTTATTCTCTACAAGAAATCTAAAAAGTATATGTTATCTTTATTCCATAAAGTTGCATAAATAGGTTTCAGAGGAAACTCCCTGAGTTTGAATGTACCCTGCAATACAGGATAGCTAACATAGTTGTACTAATGACTTCTATTGCTTTACTGAAAGGAACAGTTAATGATTACTTATTTGATCAATCTTGCATGTCTCTATTTGTTTTTCTGAGAAACCACTTTGAAGATATCAATACATAATACAACAACCACTGTTAATTTCTTACCACTTTTTCTGTAACTCTGCATTGTTTGTATTGTTCTCATGCTACTTTATAAATGGATGTTGCTTGTTAATAAGTTTTCCTTCTTTATTTTTAAAATAAATTTTAAAAAACAAACAAATGTACTATGCGCAGCAAGGGAATGCTGGAGCCAGGCATGGTAGCACATGCCTGTAATCCCACACTCTGGAAGGGTGAGACCAAAGGATCACCAAGTTTGAGCCAAGTCTGGGCAACTAAGTGACTCACTGTGACCCTGTCTCAAAGTTTTTAAACACAGAGAAAGGTGGCTGGGACATAGCTCACTGAGAAGGCTCCAGGCTCAATTGCCAGTACAACAACAACAACAACAAAACAACATTGGAACTAAAATGGAAATCACATCCCTCTTGCTATGATTATGTCCTCCCTCACCTTCTCTGCTGGCTGCTGTGTATGTGTTGCTCTGGAAAGATCAAGGAGTCGCTTCAAGGGAAGCCATCAAGTGTGGCCACTTCAGACCACAGCTTCTGCTTTCAGCAACTGTAGTTTGCTCTTGTGGCTGCACCTGGCCGCCACAGCTGCATGTGTGGAGTCACTCTCTTCAGAATCGCTGTGCAGAAAGCACATCCTACTTGTGTCCTGAGGGTGGCCGTATGTCAGCAGTCTATCCTGAATCGGACCCTCACACACTCTACAATCTGTGGGGAGGAGAGGAAAGGACCAGGCAAGATGAAAGATATCACCAAGCTTTACCAAAGGTGTTTCAGAAAAAGGGAGGAGAAGATATGGAAAGGAGGTGGGCCAGAGTGTGAAGAAATGAGCAGGCAGTGCCAGAATATTTCCATGTGTGATCACTGTGAAGACTAGCGAGGTACATGTACCAATGAGATTGCAGCTGGCAGTGAATATATGCTCTTTACAATTGAAGTTGGAGTGAAAAACATTTCATTGTATTCTGGAGAAGAGCCTAAAATAGAAGAATTTGTCATTTCACTCTTTTTAATTGACCATTGACTTTTTATATTTTCGTATTCAAAACATGTAAGTGTTGCAACATGTTCTATTAGATGCCTCTTTGCATATCTAGTTCTATTTTACATACAAGTCTTACGTTTTCCTCCTTCCTTCCACACACCCCTAATTTCCTGCTTCTACTCTTTGCGCTCCCAAATGCTGCCTTTTCCCACTTCTTTTTTGCCTCTTTCCCCAAGCATTCATCAGAGGCCTTCCTCGCTAGTTATACATGGTGACCCTTACTTTCTTTTTCTGGGTTTCTATTTCCTGGCTCCAGGCAGGGATACAGAGCATGGAGGAGTCAGTCCATTCATTCAGCCATGAATTCATTCATTCATTTATGGTTCCATTCAAAAAATGTTTTCAGGTGCCTGCTGGGCTGGGGCTCTGTGGTAAGCTTTGATCTGTAAAGGTGAAGTTGCTCTACCAGAATTTCTAGCCTTTATGTTCCCCTAGGGAAGAAGGCAGTTACATAATGACCCAGGTAAATAATTATAAGGGGTGATGCATACCAAAAAGGAAATACAAAGGAAGATCTCCAGCATGAATGCAAACATTGTGGAGAGGTTTTCCTGAGAAAAGTCTAACTGAACCCTGAATGACCTTGGAGTACCCATGGCCCCCACAGGGAGGGTGCAAGCTGTGGACAGTATCTCCCTCCTCTCATTTCAACACGGGGTGTCTGGACCATCTTGTTCCTTGATGCTTGTGGATCCCCAGCTTTACCTGAACATCCGCTTTATGTATCCATAAATACCTGAGTTAATAGTCTATTTCTTTTTAAATATTTCTGACATTTTTACTCTGTCTACTTTTCTTTCCTTTACAATCTTTTCTTCTCAACATTCTATAAACTACAAGTTATTTTGCTTTTGCGTCTTTTATTTAAGAAGTAATTATGAGGCTGTTTCCACTTACCTCATTTCTCCTTATTATTCTTTTCTAGCTCAATGCATTTACCTGCCCGCTGTTTCCTTTTGAATTTTTTGGCTTCCTTTGTACTTTTCTCCACCCATCAACCGGTATAATAATATATCCTATTGCAGTAAATGTGTCAGATCATGTATAGTAGTTAATGCCTTAATTTCCATAAAGGTGGGGCTTTTAAAATCGTCTCTGTGATTTTTTTCCCCTGTATTTGCCTCTGTGAAATTAAATCATTTCAACTCGCTAAACCAGCTAATAATGATTAACACAAATATCAAATCATCAAATCTAATGAACTTGCTATTTTCCACAAATCAAAGCTCACAGGTAGTTGAAGAGTGTAAAGGCTGGCATTAGTGCTTATTGAGGAACAAAAGTTTCAGCCATCTCAAAGAAAGCATCATTATTCATTTTCAGCGCGGTGCCTTATGAATCCTTATGTTTATAACACTTCTCGACTGGAATAAATCTTATAGCTGATTATCACAGCAGTTGGCTTGGTGCCAAAAGCAATTCTGGGAACAGCATTCAATCAATGTGTAAACTAGTGAAATGCCAGGAACTTTTGGAAGACCAAGAAGGGTGATTAGTTATTGAAGAATAAACAATAGTAAAACACTGAGCATACTCTCTCAAACAGTGCAGAAAAGAATTTTCCATGAGTTAATATGAGTATAGACCTGGTTATATTTTGGGATGTGGGTTCCACCAGATGATTTATGTTTTGTTATATTGATGGAGAACATTTAACTAGCACAAAGTATGTCATTTAGAGTTTAAAAGAAATAAACACTCCTATTATTCAAAGTAATATGTTTAGAATACTGCCATCAACATATACTTTCATTTATAATTTAATAAGAAACTTGATATAGAAAAATAAAAACAGTAATAAATCGATGAAAGTAAAACCACAGGAGCTGAAAACCCAGAATGGGACTATAACGTTAGGCTAAACAGAATGTAAAGATGCCATGTCAGGGTGTCTTTAAATAGAGAAAGAGCCCTTGGTATATTGAGTATATATACAGACTGTACTTTCCAAAGTTCTGGAACAAATCCCATTTATATTTTAGAATATTTGAAAATTCTAATAAAACTGTACATGGAAAAAAATCATTGCGTTTTGACACAGACCCATATTGTTTTAAAACTCATGCCCCTGGTGGGAACAGCTGCACTGGGAGAGAGGAAGGCTGCTCTTGCCGACTAGCTATTCAGTTAAATCAATTCTATGGCCAAAATTAACCTTTCACCCATGAAGGAGAACATACATTTATTTCTCTTGTATCTATTGCTTAGTGAAAATACTTTATTATATGAACTGAGCACAGTGGCACACACATCTAATCCCAGGACTCTGGGAGGCTGAGGCAGGAGGATTTCAAGTTTGAACACAGCCAGGCAACTCAGTAACTATGCAAAACCCTGGCCTGAAGTCAAAAAAAAAAAAAAAAAAAAAAAAAGAGCTGAGGCTGTAGCTCAATGTGAAGGCCATGACATCAATCGATAGTGCTGCCAAAAAATTATATTAGAATGCATAGCTTTACATTAACATTTTCACAAACATTTTTGTCATTTTTATTCTACATTTTTCATATCACAGTTCCACGCATACAACACTTACATGTGAAATTGGCCAGGACCTATCTACTCATTTGCAATCTTTAAAAATGTATGTGAGAAGTACCGTATAAGGACTTTGTTTTTGACAATCAAGTTGATAAAAAGGTGGCAGAAATTAACCGGTCATCCAATTTTTCAATATCTGCTGTCTTTAAAGCTTAATTTCTCATTAGGCATATGTGCTCCACATATACACCTGTACATGCATACACACCAAAATGAAGCAACACACAGAGGCTTAATAACTGTCAAAGCAGAATTTTAGTTAAGGGTTCATTTAGAAAAATGAGAAATAAATCTCCTTTTAAAATAAAATTATGCATCTAAAAAACATGAACTCTGCCAATATATGGCAAACATCAAGCTGAGATGATTTAAAACTGCATGCAAATGACCCTCAGTGATATATATCATGGTGAGGTTTATGCACCGCCATACACAATTTTGGAAGTTACAAAAGCAATATTTATGTGCAGTAATATTTTAGGATTCAACATATTAACTCAAAGTTGCAAAATGAATTTACAGCTAAGGCATTTAACACCTTACAAAATATTTTCTGGCTTTTCAATACATGAATATTGGGTGACGATCTTACATGAATTTATTAATTCCTAAAAGTTTGTGTTCTTTGCCAACTTTTCTTGAAGTCAATTATAAGTGTCAAATGTATGTCAGGTAGTCAGAGGAAGAAGGAAATTCAATCAGAATATGCTCACTCATTGATACATACATAAAAGAGGACATTTGCAGATGTTTTGATAATGGAAGGGTTCAAATCATTTGTCCTCAGGCAGTATTGGTAGTAATACTTTGATCAGTTTCACAGTGGTTAGACTATTCTCCCTGCAGAAATTACCACATGACCCCGAAGGACAAGAGAAATATTATGTGAGAAAACTGGAAAACATCCGATTGGCATGTTTCAGCAAGTGGACAAGAATGAATTGTATTCGATCTGATTTCAACTACTTAATGTAATACATCTAATACCACAGTAAGACAAGAGAAGCCAAGAGATAAAACCCACATAAATCATAAAAATTGCTTCACCACAGCAATATCCGTAGACCTTTAATTGTGATGTCTTTTGAAAAAGTTGTAGTTGCTCTTCTCCTCCCAGTAATCAGAAGTTACAGAATATTTTCTGATCTACAGACAAAAACTTACTTAATTCACTCAGTAACTAGAGATAGATATTCCTAACCATTTTTAAAGACAGAGCACCAAATATTCCTCTAAGGATCACAATCTTTTTAAAATTAAAAAAAGAAAACTTACAAACTATGTACAAAGGTATACAGAGTAAAATCAACCATATATATTTTACTATTGTCCTTGTTGAAAATATTCTATCAAGTGTTTTTAGAAAAATATTTTAGTGGAAATTTAAGATGAACAATTGTAGCAGTGTAACAGCAATAATAACATACCAACTGAATTTATTGATCATTTTCATGAACCATTATTGAGATGATAGTCTCTATGTTGAACTGCACCTCAGAGAACATATATTTTGTCTGCGGTTATAAAGCTATCAAGTAGAGAAGCCACATTTGAACACAGGATCTTGGATGTTAGACTGTACTGTAAGCAAAGCAAACAATATTAAAAGTGACAAATGCATGCACATAGATAATGAAAATTTGAAGGGTAAATTTTTAGAAAACTATAAATGTATGTCTATTTTTTTTTACCACCTTTGAAATTGAATTTCTCCTTACCGAAAACACTTTTTCCTCTTCTTTATCTGAATATGTTAAAGAGTAGTGGGAAATAGGGGCCACATTGTTTTTCATATTCCCTAAGAGTTTTCATGGTATTAATTTGCTGAAAATATAATAATACTTGGAATTTTCATGGAGTATGAACACACTTTAATCTGGAGGTTTCATATTTAAAAATTAAAATTTATGGTCAGCAACAACATATTGTATAACTTCCAAAAATTTTAAAAAACTAGAGGTGATAAATTCTGACTGCTGATGGTTCTCACTGATCTGTCCTCACTGGTTCAGAAAGAAACAATTTTAAAAGTGCTTATTCAAAAACAATTTTTTTCCCTCTATGTCACTGAAAGGCAGAATGTTCAATCTTTGTCTTTTCCCCAAAGGTGTGATTATGGTTTTGGTTGGTTTTTTTAGAACAGTTTTGAAGAATTAACATTAATGTATTTCTAATCACATCCCATGAAGAACAGAAAATTTTCTATGACTTATCAATTCAAACAGTTTTTGAAAGTATTTTGGAATATTTATTTAGCTTGCATTATTTCTTTGGAAGTGCCCTAAGATGTTTATTTCCAAGTGGGAATGTAATTCAGTTTTATAAATGAGGTCAAAGGCAGTGGATAGTGAAGCAGTGGATAGTGAAAGCAGAATGACAGTAAATAAACTCTCAATTCAATTTCGTTCTTAGTAGTTCAGCTGAATCCAGCAGAGTGCGTCTTTGCAGTGACTCTCCTTATAGTACTGCCCGGCTATCTTTTCTTCCAACATGCAAAGCTTACAACTGATTTGCTCAACCCCCACCCCGGCCATTGTTAATGTCAACTTTCTCAGCCGTGAGTTTGACTCTGTAGACATCCGGTACTCAATCCTCTACTTGGTTATGAACACCCATCACTGATGCATGGCTCTTATAAAATTTAATATTTTCTTGTTGCTCTGAAGATGATTTTACAAGATAAATACTGGCAATCTTTATATTGCCACAAGATTTCAGCCATTTCTAAGAAAAGTTGCTGTGCTGACTAAATGTTATTTACTGTGCATAGTTTTTTTTGTAAGGGAGACACTTTTATTAAAATCATGTTACTGTCGGGATTTTTTAAATCTTCTGTTAAATATCCAATTTTCCTGAATTTTATTAGCTTCTCTGATTGTATCATTGTGCAAAGATTATTACTATTTTGACTGATCTTGTTTTTAAAAAGATTTATATTGTAGGCACATCCAAAAGTTACCACTTATGGGACTCATGCTTTGTCCTAAACATGTGGACCAGACTCTCGTATTTAACTCTTTGAAATCTTAGCAGTTTCTTAGATTTTTTCCTTGTTGAATGAATTTATAGGAGGTTATTTAAGAAAGTAGGAATGAATATTTAAGTATGCATTTTACAATTCATATATTTTGCCTTAAATATCAACATCCAAAAATTATATTTGAACAAGCTGAAATATAGAGAAATTACAATGAGTAACGTAAGTTGGAGTTTGTCTAAATCCCAGTGTAGAACTCTTTCTATGAAAATTGAAATATTTTTATATCAATGAGCATGAAATTACTTCATACTTATTTTTTTTTTCTTCTCTTTTGTTTTATGGGCTCTTCTTCAAATATTGCAATGTAGTAGGAGTATAGATGGTGACATTGTTTTCAGGGTTATAGAAATAAATGCAAATACTCAGACCTTAGTGATACAATGGCTTTCTTTACATTTGCGTCATGCAGCACATGTCTAATACAGTGTGACATGATAATAGCAGCCGCAAATTATATTGTTTAAATGCTATCATAGAAAGTCTTCCCCAAACTGATCTTGTCTTGCATTCAGTAGGTGTTCAATTATGATTTATTATATTACTAATTAGAAGTTAATGTGCACTCTGCAGCTTCGTAAGCATTAAAGTAGAGGAATACATATCGGGATTAGAAATTCTTGATCCAAGTCCAGAAATATTTGTCCAGGTCTAGCGTAGAGCATAAGATATTATATTATTGCTTGTTACCCCATTCAGGGATGACCATACTTACAGTTCTAAGCAGAATTGTTCCAGAGAAGTCCAAAAAGCCAATTTCTTATTCAACTTTGTTATTCTATAATATTTGTGACAGGGGCTGGGGATTTAGCTCAGCGGCAAAAGCGCCTGCCTGGCAAGCGCAAGGTCGTGAGTTCGGTTCCCTGTACCGGAGAAAAACCAAAAAAAAAATATTTGTGACAATTCTGACTTTCACAATCCAAAGTGGACACTTCGGAGACACATAAAGTAAATGTTGTCTGTCTTCTCTATGTTGGCCTTTTCAACGTGGTCAGCAGCTTTTAGTCGTCACTAGGAATTTATCGATGTATTGTATACCTATTCATTTTACATAAGAATATTGACTAATCAAAAACAGAGGCAAGCACTTGCTTGGCTCTGTCTGGTCTGACACTCTTACAAGGATTGGGATTAAAAACAGCGGTCTCAGTGTTGTCCCTGGCAGCGAGCCCAGCAACCAACAGACACAGTGACATTGAGAAGAATTAGCAACACCTTCACCAGACTTTAAAAATAATACAAAGTTGGGAAGAAAAATAAATTACCGGGAAGCTGAAAATTTAAAAGTAAAGCTGCCAAAATTTTGTCGTAGGTGAAAGCAGAGAGAGGGGTACTGTCTCTTTCTGTGGTTGAGACTTCCTCAAGTGTATTCTCTTCTGAGCCCCCTGATTCATTGTAGGTCTTCAAAACTGACATAAACAAAAGGATTAGCAGAACTGTGAGCACCTTGAAAGCTTCTAATTTGAGAAATGATTAGAGATATTTGGATATTAAACTTGACACATGGAAATTTGGAAGCTGTCTTTCACTGAGAAGTGGCATTGTAAAAGTGGCGTGATGTGTACATTAGTTTACATGGACACTCATTAAAGCCCTACTTTGCAGACAAGAAATCTGCAGGATAGGCTAAATAACTTGCCTGAGGTCACTCTGCTAATACCATGGTACCTTTCCCCTCCTTTTGAAATAGCACCTCGGAGAAGTGCATAACTCCAGATTGCTAAAAAGCAATTTCACAGTAGCAATGAAGACAGGAAATGGATTGCAAATCTTTGCAACAAAATATTTTGCTCTGGCCTTTGTTCACCTGCTCATGTCCTTTTCCTCAGGCATGGCCTGCTGAACTCTACCTTAAATTTACTTTGTGTTTAAATATGTAATTAAGATATAAGCTCTCATCAATAAATATTTGTGAAATTTCTCTTGTTTCTGTTCCCTTATGTAGTTGAAAATATGTGATTTTACGTGTGTGTATGCGTCCGTGTGCATATGTGCACCTGCATGCATGTGTGCATAAAGCACCGTGGTACTCACGGCTTCAACCACCTTATCTTTGCTTTGTGGGATGAGTTAGGGCATGAAGTAGGACAGGGAGTTCAACCGTTTAAGGAAGGCAGCATTGCTCCATTTAATGGGCACTAAGGGGCCAGGTATACGACTCTGGGTAATTCTGAGCTTTCCCCCAAAAAATTCATATGTTACTCTGGCCACAAGAAGAGACTGTATTTAGTCAGTCCAGGTAAGTACCTATTTATTATGCTGCCATGGCTAAAAGAAAAAAGAAATAGCGGTCGTTCTGCTCCAGAGCACATTAATTATTTATCCTGATGCAAACATAATTACCTGGCAGTTTGTGGAAATCAAAAACAGGGCACTAGAAAGAATGAAATAATTAAAATATATTGATAATGAGCGCACACTGCTATATTGACCCAACGATGGTTAAGATATCAAAGATGCACTCTTCAAAAGGGTATTATTTTGTAATTAAAAAGAACTGTAGAAAAAGAAACTGAAGACACGATAATTATACAGTGCATTCAGCGTAGTTGTCAGTGAAAATGCCATTTAAGGAAAATAATACCATGTGAGAAGAAGTTAACGTGGAAAAAACCTGAAAAAGAACTTACTGTTGATACAAGTAGGATCAACTATACATGTCTGGGTGGCAATCGTTATTGGTGATAGACTTTTAAATACCAGCTGCTCGAAATATTAGTTTCATGATTAACATGCTTTTATTGGAAGTGGAAGATTTTTTTATTTCCTGTATAGATCACCAATGACCCTCTCCCACCAGGTCCCGTCCATGGGATCAGTGTTATCACTTATGATCACAGAGTTGATTTTTTTCCTGGTTGTTAAATTTGATTGTATTTGAGAGTGTCTGATGTCCCCTCCTTCTCAGTAGATATGTCATTGCTGTCAACAGGGTGAGGGACGTTACACTGTATATTTTTCAGGGTACAAATGCTTGATTTTGTCAATCCAGTGGAGAAAAATAACTCAAAGCCATTCTTGGCATCAATCAAGGCAAAAATTCCTTTACTCTTTCTGCTTTCTTCCCACTGGGTGGGCATCCCCTTCATGGAAAGTAATTGCTACAAATTCAAAAAGAATGAGTGGTTTGGACCAACTTATGTCTAGTCTTTTTGATGATTTTGAGAGTAAGCCAAAATAGTTTTATTGAGAGAAAAGATGAATTATGAGCAGCTAGCCACATACGCTGACAGTCCTAACTGATCATTTAACATTGCTTTGAAATGATTAGAAATCTGCTTGGTGCATGATGACAGATTTCGGTAATCATATTGTATGATCTGATATTCATATTTATCAGTGACTTTACATTAAGGGATACTAAAGCGATAAGCTTCCATTTCATTTAGATTGAGAATACATTTTAAACTACCCTGCATCTTCCTGAGTGAAGCCCTTAGGATTGAGGAGCAGGGAGACAGATCTTGAGGAAGCCAGGCAGTTTTCAGAGGCATGCATGAGTAAAAGAAACCAAGGACTGGTTCATTTCCTTCAGTCACCTAAATTGAAAGACTTACATCTTCCCAATTGGCTTCCAAACCAAGCCAGTTCGGTGAGTCTCCGAGTGTGTGCTGTGTGGGAAGGACCACTGGGGTGCGGCAGAGAGAGCTCAACATGGGACCCAGCATTGCGTGATGTGGGCACTATTATTTTCAGTTCTGAACACACATGTCACTGCCAAATGGAGGGCTTTTCTCCTAGCTTTGCAAATAGCAATGAGCTTAGCCCCTCTTTGCACTGTGTGCCTGCTAGAGGCACCACTCACAATAGTGATGTTACTATTTCTGCATTCTTGGGGGTGTTGCATTGCTTATTCCTCAAATGTCTTCCTACCCAGAGCCGCCAGGGTGCCCTTGTTCAGTTCCTACTCTCAGTACCTGCTATTTCCATATTCTTAAGGAAGGAAAGGGAAAGAAGGAAGAAAAGGGAAGAGAAGGAGGAGAGGGAGGCAGATATTAATAGAGAGATCACCATGGACATTATATTAGCATCTTGACAGCAAATGGTGATTGTCTCCAAAGTTAGCTGATGGGGAGCTGGGAGAGAATTCCCTAAACTTTCATAAAATTCTGTCAAAAACAATAACTCAATATACTTCAAATCAACTTATACTTTTGCCCAAAGACACCAAAATTATTATTAAACTAACAATTGTGTTTCTTAGGAGAAAATGCCTTTTATGCTTTTATCACGACTTTCTGACTATTAAAATAATGTGTATTTAATATAAAACATTTGAAAATGCATAAAAATAAAAAGTTGAAAATAAGAATAATTTATAAATTATGGTTATAGTTATAGTTTTTATATTGGCATATAGTTATACATTGGTATATACAAGTATATTGGTATATTTGTTCTGTGGTTTTTTTATGCTTATATATGCCATAAACCTAGTTTTGATTGCATGATATGTATATATTTTGTTATGTTTTTGCCTAATTAATGACATAATTTCCTCAGACCAATAGTTAATCAGTTTTCTATTATTGGATATTTATATTCTTTCCATCTTCGCTATTGTAGATAATGCCATAAATACTGTGCTTCTGTCAAATATGTTAAAAATAGTTCCAACAAATGTAGCCTTTTTTACTGTGTGTTCATACATCAGGTAGAAGTGAATGCACATCTCTCAACTTTGAGTTTTCCAGGAAAAAGTAAACTGAAGTATCAGTAAAAAGAAATGAGTAGCCAAAACAAGAAAATCTTTGCCTAGCATAACATGGTAAATGTTTTTCAAATGGAAAACATGATTTGAATTTGGTCTCTTCCATTACTCCTAATTGTATCACTTTATCCAAACAACGGTGCAATTCAATATTTAGTGAAAAGCAGTCTTGGTATGTGATTTGAAAATTGAACTTTATTTTTGTGTTGATTATTTTTTCTGTTCCAAATGAAGTTTATTGATTAAGTGAGAGAGAACTATAAAATAGCAAACATATCCATGTTTCCCTCAAGCTACAGAAAGACTCCTACAACTCTATCCTAGAAGAATTTTTTTCAGGCATTCTCATTTCATCGGTCTTTTCCCATTTAGTACAACATCATACTCTTTATTGGCTAGTTTCTTTCCTTTAAAAATCTTTACCAAAAGAAAAGGATTCTTTAGCCTGCACTGATTAGCCGTGTTAGCTTGATAGTTCATAAACGCTATAAATTATCTTTAAAATGCACAGAAAAAAATCTGTATGTAGTGGAGATTGAAGTTAGATCAAAAAAACTTCCCTGTCTCATGCTATGTTTAACCCCAGTTGATCAAGTATAACAAGGACTTGCCAATGGTGTTTGCAGAGAATGAAACCTAGTTTATGTTACATTAGGGCACTTAGATGTGTTTCTTGGAATATGACTCTTAAATATGGATTTCAGCTGTGTGACAGAGACTAGTACAAACACATATGGGATTTGCTTGTGAAGAGCTTCCTTCCACTGTTTATTTCGGTGATCTTCGGAGCCCCTACACCCTTCAGAAGTCCCAGTATCCTGCTTTGACTCAAGGTTTATCCTTGGACCAGGTCGAGAGAAACTGGCTATGCTTGTCCTAGGAATCTGTTTCCTTCCTAAGAAAGAACAGCTTTAGAGAATGCCAAAGGACCAACTCTCAGGAATGAATAGGAG
Source organism: Chinchilla lanigera (assembly GCF_000276665.1). NCBI lineage: Eukaryota > Metazoa > Chordata > Mammalia > Rodentia > Chinchillidae > Chinchilla > Chinchilla lanigera. Next base: position 17,472,089 of record NW_004955421.1, on the reverse strand, counting down.
AACCAGACTGGAAAAGCTACAAAATCTCACCAGAGTTTGAAAGTGTCTTACGTTTTTATAAACACTCATTTCAAAAGCTGTATCTCTGTAGATCTTTGTCCTTTCACTTCATGTGTAACACCAGACACAAAAAAGTCATGTGGTAGATGACCCCTTACATTATAAAGACATTTTCCTTCCCTTGGTCATTATTGAAACATTGGATATTAATTCTTTAAGCCTCTCACCCCAAACTTTTTGCTTTGAGATACAAAAATTAATTCCAGTTAAATATCACAAGAGCATAGAGTAAAAAAAAAAAAACAAAGCAACTGAATGATCGCAGTCATATTTAGTTTCCCAAATACCTTGGTAACCTAATTAGTTTTTCATTAATGTGTTCAGTGGAATCTTTTTAAAAGGCTAGCAATGTCCTTATCTCTGTAGAGTTACATGTTGATTGCCGAAGGTGCTTTTGCCAATGGATCCAACACGTTCCCAGGAAACAATTTGTCTTTGTGTCAGAAAGAGCCCCTTGAATGACTCAGGGTGAGGCTGGAGAGTAACCTGCAGCCTTACCTGGAGATACTGCCGGGCTTCTGTTTCCCCGGCTTCAGCTGTATAAATACATCGTGCCATCTGCGCATGGCGGGGGAATTGAGCCGGGAGAAGCTCAAGACCTGTGTCAGGGTTTTCACAGAAGGACTGTTTATGAACAGATGTTATGTGGTGTTTTTCACAGAAAATGGACTCTAGAGAGAGAAAATGTCTATCAATTACTGAGGTATTATGTATAACAGCAATTTTTAACCTTGAGAATGAGACTTTTAAAGTTCTAGGCAAAATATTTTCAACGGTGACCACTTTCTTTGTCTCAAGTCAGACTCAACCTGAGGTCATATGCAAACTACCCAGTCAGGTGCCAAGGAGAACGCTCAGCTGGTGAGACTGAGTTCTCTCTGAAACAAGAGGTCCTTGGTGCTGAGATGCTGCCATGACTGCAGAACCTTTCACTCTGTCTAGAAACTGCTTGTCATTTTTTTTTTCTTTTCTGAATGAAAAAGACTTTAAAATAAAGCTACAGGATTGAGTAGCCATCTAGGTTTCCTTTCCATCAAGGATTTTCCAGGTTTCCCCTTTGCTTTGATGAGAAGACATTTAAATGGCCCTAACTGTTAATGATGCCTGGACAATTAAGCATTTAGAGTTTTACAAATAAATTGATTTGCTCTAGCGGGCTTCCTGGATTAAATCTAAGACACATACGGCGAGAAGGAGATCCAGAAGGCAGCCAGGGCCAGATGGAATTATCTCCAGTAGCAATACCAGGAGCAGTGACACCCCTTTGTGACCTGTTGACAGACACCATGCTTTGCATAATATATATATTTTCATTTCCCCTTAGCTTTCTTATTATTTATTCAATAAATCCTTTTTTCTTGCTGACAGCAGTTGTATTTATAAAGCTAAATCCAACACAGCAAAATGTTCATCACTTTATAAACTAAATGCTAATGTTTTATTTATGTGCAATGAAGAGAGAAAAAAAGAACTGAATTGATGTTTACCTAACAAGCAGCACAAAAGTGCAGTACCATAATAGTGGAGTTCATAAGCATTCTGGCTTGTAATTTTGGGTGTCAACATTTGAATTGCAGAAAGAGTTTATGCAGACATAGCACGTACACAAGTGCAGTTTAGATCCACATCTATAAAAATAACATCTGTTTAAGCATACATTACATTTAAAAATAACTGTACAGTGATCAGCTGGTTAAGTACAGTTAACCAGATGTCGTTTTAAAGGGCCAGATGGAACTATGAAACTAAGATTGAAAAATTAAAAAATACTGTGAAAGGTCAAACCAATTAAGCAACCTGTTTTGTTGGCATGTAACAGTTAAAAAGTAAGTTAGACTCCTCAAGGAGGGAGCGACATGAAGATGTATATGTTAAAACCAGGTCCTGCTCCTCTGAAGACGAGAAAAATCGAGGCTAGAGTTGCTCACTTATTGAGAGCTGGGCCAGCATCAGAAATGTTAATTTTCTTGTTCTTACCAGAGGCTGAGGGGTGAGGAAACTAGAAAGATGTTGGGCAAAGGACTCCAAATTTCAGTGAGGAGGGGATGAGTGATTTCCAGAGACGGATTGCACGCCTTGGTAACTCCAGGTTGTGGGATGTATTATATACTTGAAAATTCATGAGAAAGAGAATTTAAGCTTTCTCACCACAAGAAGAAGTGTGTGAGGTAAAGCATATGTGAATGGCTTGAGTTAGCCATTTTACAATGTATACATATACCAAAACATCACGTTATATACCACAAATATGGATGGTTTTTGCTTAATTTTTTAAAAAACTGAAAAAAAAATGTGGTTTCCTTGCTGTGATTCAGAACTGTTTATCTTTTAAGTGTCTTCTAACAAACATCAAATTTCTGCTACAAAATCAGAGGACCCAATTAAATTTTCCAAAATACAGTCTATAACCAGGTTAAGTATTTTAACATAACCGTGGATAAGGCTAAACATGTTAATACACGACTTAACAAATTGATCCTTAAGAGAAAGAAATGTGATCACTTTCTAAAAACCTCAAATGAATTATTTTTCTTTTCTCATGCTGGTTATCACAAGGAAAAGATGAGGCAAATATTTATGGCACACTTGTAATGAGGTGGCTTCTATTACAAACATGTTCACATATATCAGAAGTCACAAGGAGAGGCTTCCTGGGGTGTATGTGGCCTGCAGATGTGTTTTCTTTGGCTACACAGTCCTTTAAGTTTGAATTAATTGCCAAAAACTAGAAATTGGGAGGTTTCACATAAAAGTCCGGATTTCCAGCTTCCCCAAAAACCTGGCAACACCAGGTCTGCATTTTTTCCGATGCAAAAACTTGCTAAAGCTAAATAGAACAGCTGCCTCTTTAGCGGGACAGAAAATCACAAACGTCACAGGCTGCATCACTCACTCCAAATTAGTCTAAGTATTTCTTGCACTACTTTATTCATTTATACCTGCCCAGCTCCTGGAGGCTTTGCATTCTTCAGCTGTCATTGTCATCGGCTTCTTTAATCAATCCCACAGTCATCCTCGTGAAGTAAGAATTGTCTGTTGTTAATGTTTTATAGGAAATAAGGGACAGGGAAATCCAGATGACCCTCAGCTGGTAACCAACAGAGGTGGGATTCAAATTCAAGTCTCTTGACTCTAATTTTCCTTCGGAAACATCATGACTTCATATAGCTAAAGCCCTGTAATTCCTGCTCTCCACAATCATGTGGCAGTAGGCCCTCTCCATCCAAAGAAACAAAGAGGCCTGTATGGAAATTGTTCCCAAGCCTACACAGCAGACAATTTAGACTTAGTTTCTGTCCACAGGTTGCACAGAGGATTGACTGGCTGAGTACTGATCTATCAAAACTCACATTAAAGAGCCCAGAGATGCCATAGAGATTTCCTCTCGCCAGTCCAGGTCATTCTGTTGATTTTGCCCACCTAAGAAGCTGGGGGATAGAAGGAACCTGAGGCTGCATTTGAGCTGAATGGGGAAAATTACAGCAAAAAAGGGAGCAAATGGCAGCGTATATCAGAATGCACTTCTTTTTTCAGCTGGCAAATTGATCAGGACACTTCTTTTTTCCATTTTGGCAATACCTGCTTCCTCTTAGGAATTTCCTATTGGATTTCCTTTAGGTTGGTTGGTTGTTTTTTTAAGACAGGGCCTCACTTTATGGTTCTGGCGGACCTTGAGCTCACTATGTAGCTCAGATTGGCCCCTAAATCATAGCAATCCTGCCTCAGCCTCCCAAGTGGTGGGAATACAAGCATACCATCACACCCGCCTTGGATTTCCTTCTTTACCATGGACTTTTGTTATGTTTTCTACAGTATATGAAAAACAAAATAATAAAAATCTGCTAAGTAAGCTTGATTTTCTATTTAAATATGCATTTTCAAATTGTAGGCCTTTTTGTTATTTTCCATGCTACCTACTTAGATTCTAAAGGGCAAGTGTCAATTTAGAAAAAGTTGGGGGGGGCAGAGATGAACATAAAATTATGTCAATGAATCAAGTGAAAATGACAAAAATCTTTGAGTAGAAATCTGGTGGCACATTGAAAATTAAGGGAATATTCGGAGCAGGTTTGAGTCATGTGATCTCATGGTCAATAATCCTGAAATTAAGTTTTTTAAGGAGAGAAGAAGGGAAGCCAGAGAAAGACAGAGGGAGGTAAAGAAGAAAAAAGAGGGAGAAAAATGATGAACAGAGGACAGATTTGCAGGACAGGGCAAATTATGAGGACTGAAAAATGAAAGATTCCACCTACCCTTTCCTTCTCCCAGAATACTCTGGCTGAGAGAAAATTGTCAAATAATGCTCAATAGCCATTTAAAAAAACTTGTAGAAAACCTATGCTAACAGGACACATTTATGGTACTGACATTTTGGATGCACTTCAAATGCAACAAGAATATCCCAGAAGACACTGTGTGCTGAGCATTTTAAATCTGTGAGTAAGTGATAGTTGGTGGTAAACATCTTGGAGGTAGTGCTGGGAAGAAGTGACTCAGTAACCATCTAGGAGGAGCAATTCCTGGTGAAGAAATCAAAGGAAAGACGAAAAGGAAAAAGCTGGGAAGGGGGGGTTGGGGGGAAAGGAAGAGTAGACTTGGGGAGCAGGCACAGAGAAGGAATTAGAAGAGGGCAATTAGAAAAGAGGGAACAGAAAAACTGTTATAAATAAATGAAACCTCACCAATGCCAGGGCCTCCTATTCTGAATCCACTCCATGCTCCTCAGTTAAATGAACTGTTAAAAGACCCAGACCAAAGCTGCAGCTCTGGAGCCAACAATAACTTGGAAGTTAGAGCAGATGGCCCCACCTCTCCATCTGATTCCCGCACATCCATAACCTCCCCTCCGCCTCCCTCAGTGAGCAAAGCAGAGGAGGGGCAGGCTGCAGGCAGCTGGCCGCCCACGAGGAGGCAGGAGAAGCCACAGCCCCACTCAGCTTGGCCCCCGGGCTGCTCTCAGGCCTGTGAGCAGTGCAGGTGTTGACCACTCTGCTTTCTGATTTTCAGGAGTGTACCAGAAGCAAGGTGCCTTCCTCGCTCAAACCTGCCTCTGGCTGGTAGATTATAGACAGCTCTGTTTTGGCTGAAAGCATGTCACATGTTCCAGAGGCTGGCGAGATTGAAATCTACTGGAGGGAGAAACACCTACATTTATTGAATATCACAGACCATTGATTTGGGATGTTTTTTCTATAAAAACATGAAGGGAAAGCGTCTTCTGGCCACATCATTGTTAGGACACTTGCTCAAAAAGGCCTCTGGGCCATTTGGCTTCTGGGCTTCCTGCCGAATGAGAGGCCTGGCTCTGCCACAGCGCCGGCGGCGGGAGCAGCCAAAGGGTGCTGTGGCTGGATTTGGAATAGCCAGGGACTCTCATCTGCACGACTCAGTGTGCTGAAGGAGCCTTGGATTTCTCTTCGAACACTACAGGCAGTCAGGTCCCTAACACTGACCTATGGGCAATGTTCTTGAGTTGAGCACTTCCCCGCTACCGCAAGGAAAAAACAAAGGGAAAATTTTGTTTAAAGACAACATTCTGGCAAACAATTTAAAATAATTGTCCTAACCCAGAAATGAGGAGAATTTTGAGGTGCGGAGGGGAGAAGCATAATAGAAAGGCACAATATATAAGCATAATAGAAAGGCACAACATATAAGGTTGTTAAAACCAGGGAAGGCAAATATAAGAAACCTGGGAGCCAAAAAATTAATCATCAGGGTAAGGCAGTGAGTGACAAATGAGTCCAGACTCATGTCTAGGGACATTACGGAGTGACAGAGACTGTGGCCCAGAGGACAGCCAACGAAATGCTCATAAGCACAGTGTCTCTGGGCCTGATAATACAGGATCCTCTACCTTCTCAGTAGAAGACAGGATCCAGTCTCTTTTTTTTTTTTTTTTTTTTTTTTTTTTGTTTGTTTGTTTTCCAGTACCAGGAATCGAACTCACGACCTTGTGCTTGCCAGGCAGGCACTGTGCCACTGAGATAAATCCCCAGCCCAGAATCCAGATTATTTAACAAAATGTGTTGAACTTGAAATGTTGGCCAGTAATTTTACTGTCTAAATTGAAAACTGGACAGACAAATAAGTATGTCTACATAAAAATGCAGCTTAGCCACTTCCGGTATGAGACTTCTTGTCAATTTGGCACAACTTCCTGTGGAGAGAGTAAGAGGAAAGCCTCGGGTTTGCCAAAAATAAGGCCTGCGGTAGAGCCTCTACTTTGCCATCAGTGACTACTTGTCCTTGGCAGCCTGTCATGCTACCAGGCCTTGGTCCCCTCGTCCCTGAGAGAATTACTGCCTGTGTTACACGACCAGTGGGACTGACACTCCTCAGATCCCTCTCCCAGATATTTTTGGTTTTTTTGGTCTTTTACAATTAGAACAAAACATTTACTGAGCTAGAACTACCTAGCAAATCCCTGAAATGATTTCAGTGGAAAGAAAGTCAGGTGGCAGAAGGTGAGGGACTGTGACATCATACTGGGCATATGGAAAGGGGCTTTGGGGGTTTTGAACTCCAGCCAGACTTAGCTTCTTAAGGGGTCCTGCAGTGGAATCTCTATGTTGATTCCCTGTCAGTGAGCACTCCAAGAAAGCAAGTTTGAGAGGTAGGTGAACACTGTGATTGCAAGACTTTTCAGAACCTTTAAAATTGCACTTATGTGTGCTGCAGATCTATAAAGGGGAGATGTAGTATGCTGTATTCCCAAGCCTTTAACCAAATAACCTCATCTTTTCCTTGTAGGGAGCTAGCCGTCCGTAGTATGTTTGTTCAAAACTACTGATCTGAAGTAAGAAGTTGCAATGACTTTACTCTCCTTTACCTTCTGAAACTGTCCCCTCATGGCTTACATTTTTCATGGATTTCCACACATTACTACATGTTAGACAAAATAGAAAGTATGCATTAAACATTTTTCTTTTCATCCCAAGTACCTGAAGTCCACATCAGTATGAACTTAGCAAGTTCAAAATTTCTTCATTCAGTTATGTTCTAAACTTCAGTGCTAGCCAGAAGTGCCATTATTTTTATGGGGTTTTAAAAATCCTGTCTTACCAACTACACCCTCGCTGAATTAAAACAAGATATTGATAATATTTCTAAGAATAATAATTTATGCTGAAGTATTGATCTGGGATTCCAGGCACATAACATTTTCCCAAAGTCCTCCAAATTTAGATTTAATATAAATATGAATTGCTTCTTAAAAGAAAGCACATTAATATTATTTTTCAATGTTGATTTTTATACAAAGCAAAGATCCTGGTCATATGACAGTATGATAAATATTTTTAAATTTTGGACATCCGACACCAACATTAATACAGACTTCTGGCCTCATTCTAAACATGGTCGTCCATGAATATCTCAGTGCACTATTAATGTTAAATATTATGGTCAGAGCTTTGTTTAGAATTCCAAAAACTGTTATTGGCATTTGAGTCATAATATTTTCTTTTTAATTTAATTGAGCATCAAATAGTAAAGACCGAGCAAAAGTGTTTTAGCAATATAGCGGAAATGTTTTCCTCTCTAATCTTATAGCTTTTAATAAACAGCCTTCTGTTCTAGTGCCTCAACTGTTTTTACTGTCATTGTTTAATTTTATGCACATGCACATAATTACATTATTCATTAATCCACGCATACTTGGCATATGTCCGTACTTATATTTTCTCGTATTTATTTTGCAAACGTGAGGCTTTCCTCTTTTTAAAAATAGACGCTGTGAGGGATGTGCCTGAAAGGTATTTCATTAAAGTAACTTGTTTAGTTTTCTATTTGTTTGATTTACCATACTCCTCTCTGCGGTAAAAAGCAGCTGAATTTATGTGGGCTTTTTATTAGGTCTAGTATCATTGTAATCCTTTTCTTTCAATCATAATTTTTCCATAGACATGAAAGATTTCGGTGAAACAGGCTGAACAGGGTGCTGGCTGTGAAACACGGGTAGCTTTTTCACAACCTAAAACAGTAAGAGTACCCTGAGAATAGAACAAAAGAAATTAAAACGCTAGATATGCCACAGTTGTCTCATGCAGCAGTTAGAAATTTAATTATTTTATCTCGTAGAATAATGTGCCCTTCAGAAATCATTTTGGACTAGATGTTTCAAACCAATGATCTGTAGTTAATTATCTTTAATAACTGTTGCACATTATGGTTAGATCTATGTTTTTGCTAAACCAATTAATAATATCTTCATTAGTATAAAGACAAGGTAGCAGGATCCTTTCATTTTTCACATTGAAATAGTAGATATTTTAAACACTGTAATTTACTTTAGCCATACATTCCCAGTGATATGACTAATTAATGAAACTTCAAAGACATAACTTCCAAAAAGCTTCTTATTTTAAAGTCATTGTTGAACATTTAATGACATTAGGTTGGGGGCATTGCTGACGTCCTAACTGTCCACATCCTGGAATTGACTAAACTCTTTTTAAGCCACCAAAATGTTTAATGTTTTTTAAAAAATGAAAGAAAAAGAAAATTAATTGAATATTATCGCTTAAAAAGACCTGTTGATTACAGAAGAAAGGACTCAGAGAATGAATGGATGGCCTTTCTCCTCCCTGGATATAATGATCACAGGACAAAAGCATTTCCTTTTCAGCTAACAGCACTGGTTGGCCCGCAGCACTGATTGTGCTGGAGAGGGATGGCGGTGCTGGGGGCGCCGCACATCTCCATGGGCCGTTTCCCTTCCCTTCGAGGTCGTGTTTACACTGGGGTAATAGGAAGCCCTGGCAGGGAAACGCTCTCCCCCAGTACAGTTCACCGCGAGCCCTTTGCCTGCTCTCACCCTGCCCTGGTGAAATCCGATTACACACACAGCACATTTAGATGAATTATTTCAAAGGTTTAAGGCCACATTTGGGCCTTTGCTGTCACAATGGGTACATGAAAGTAGAAATTTTTGGGGGGTGGAGTTATTCCTGATAATTTGTGGGGGGTAGGGGAAAGGTTGGAAAAATGTGACTGTATAAGTATTTTAAAACCAATTTTTAAAATACTATGAACCACAGAGTTTCATACACTTAAATGGACCTGGTAAAAAGGAAAGTTTGTGAAAATGTAAGGTAGCAAAAGGGCATTCATTTAGATCTCCACTGTTCAGAATACAGAGGTGACTTACCCAAAGGTGCTCAGTAGCTCAGTAGAAGCAGAGAAAATGTGAGCACAAAAAGGACTCCCTGGACGTAAATTCATTCTAGGTTTGTGGGCTATGGGGTGCTTGTTACTGTTCCTTCCTGTGGCACAGGTAGGCCGGTACCTGCCTTGTGATGCAGCCAGAGCAAAGCGGATGTGCTCCCTGAAAACTGGTTCTCCAAAAACTGTCAACTTCTGTTTTTTCTTTGTAATCAGGTCCAATACGTTTGACTTCCTCTTAATGCAGGAAAGATCTGTTGAATTTAGAAGTATGTTTCTATTCTACCGCACAAAACTTACTTAAGGCAAATAAGATCTCCCATAATTACACATACTGAGTGGCCCAGACTTATTAAAAGGTGAAAGTAAGAAGTCAGCCATTGAATAATTTCTTAGTCATATGACTGAAATCTTATGGGAGTATAAGGTAGAGTGAACAAACATAATTAAAATAGTTAAGTGGCATTTATCTTATAGGCTGGAAGTGGATTGGTGACCTTATAGAATGTAGTTTAGCTTTGCAAAACAACTCGCAAAGCTAAATACCTGTTGGGCTTAGTGGCATAGGCCTGTAACTCTGGGAGGTTGGAGCAGGAGGATAACAGGTTCAAACTCAGCCTTGGTAACTTAATGAGACCCCTTCTCAAATTTTTAAAAATGGGCTACGGATATAGCTCAGTGTGAAGACCCAATGTCTGAGCCTATGTTCATTCCCCAGTACTAAAAAAAAAAAACCAAAACAACAGCATCAAAAAACACCCAAAAGTGCGCGCGCGCGTGCGCACACACACACACACACACACACACATACACACACAAATTTGGAAATACTCAGACTACTTAATCACTGGGGGGACAATTTTCAAAAACTATCCAAATCTATAAAAGTTTGTTGTAGTCACTTGTATTTGTTGATCTGGTAACTGAAGGGTTTTATGTCAAGAGTCCTTGTTCCCATCTTAAAGCAAATGAGAAGGAAGAGAGCATTTGACCACAAGAATGAAAACATTCTATTAATAGTCTATACACATGGTGAAGGCCATTCCTCATGCAGCAGCTGGAGTGATCAATTCACAGTTCAAGCCTGTTCATGTCAATCCCTATATTAGTGTTCTCCAGAAAAACAAACCAACAGGAAATTATATTTTTATATA
>NW_004955421.1:17431207-17461610 GCF_000276665.1 Chinchilla lanigera | reverse complement strand
TTTTTAGAAATTCACTCATGAGGTTATGGAAGCTAAAAAAACCTATGAATTGCCTTTGCAAAGTAGAGACCCAGGCAGGCTGGAGATATAATTCAGTCCAGCTGCCAAGGGCCCAGAATCGGAAGAGCTGATGGTCTCAATTTCACTTTGAAGAAAGGAGATGATGAGACGTCCCAGCTCAAAGAGTGAGACAGGAAAAAAGAATAAATTCCTCCTTCCTTGGTCTGTTGTTTTCCGCAGGCCCTCACCTGACTGGATGAAGCCCACCTACACCGGGGCAAGTCACCTACTTTACTGAGTCCACCTGTTTGAATCTAATCTTACCCAGAAATATTCACTCAGGCATACTTAGAGCAATGTTTAATCTGTCTCACCTCAGAGACTCCTGCTCTGAGCTCTCCCTTCCTCTTGCTTGACCTTATTCACTTATCCGATTTCAGCTGAAAAGTTACTTCTCCAGGATGCATGTGACCATTTGTCCCACCCACTGGTGTCAATCCTCCACGCCTGCCTTCTCATGGCTCTTCTTGCTAATTATTCTCCCTGATCTTTTTAAAATGTTCCTCAAATCATTAGAATTAATGATTGTTTGACCTTTGCCAGAAAATTATACAGGTAGAGATGGTGAAGATCCATGCCTATAAGGTCTCAAGTAATGCCTGGCATGTTGTAAATGAATGGGTATCCCAAGTGAAGTGTCAAAACTTTAGGGACTCTCTCTGGTAAGGTATGTAAAGCACCTTTGAAGAGAGGGATATAATAAAGATATATTCAGTGCATCTCATTTCCGGGCTTTGGATAAGACAATGTATATGTTATCGTATTAGGAATGAGACCACAAGACTTTCCTTCACCACGTGACTGTAATCCCAACTAATCAACGTACATCATCAATTTCAAAGACTCTTCGCCATGACCTGAAAGGTACCAATGAAAAAAATCCCTGCCCATGAATGAATGAAAAACACTGATTTTCTTAGTACTTTTGTCACTCACTAGGTATTTCAGGAAAAAGAAGTTGTTCCAGTCATGATGTTTCATGATCCCCCTCAACCCCCAACCTCCTCTCTTCTGCAACTGCTTTGTGAAAAATTACACTCAAAAAAAGTCGCTATACATTTGCAAATAGCTTTTAAAACCCGAGCTCTCTCCTGGGAATACGAGCCTAATAGGATAGAGACAGGGCTAAGTTGCTGAATGCTGCTGGTCATTATTCTTTTGTTTCAACTCAAAGAAAACATGCACAGATCTCATAACTAGACTGCCGGGCATGTGTTTTTGCTTACCGCCTAATGTGGTTCTAATAACGCAAACATTCCAGCTAAGTAATGATGACACATCTACGGCTAGAGATATTAGGAAACGATGCAAGGGCAGCATTTTGAGAAAGACAAAGGGGAAATACAATAAATGTTTCATCTAAATTATCTTCTTGCCACTTCTAGAACTTATTCTGGGATATGTTAGTAAGGGGAAAAAAGGGACTCTACAGAAATACAAACTAGGGTTCTAGGAGCGCATGTCTCAGAATGAGCCCGAACATGTACTTGGTATAGATTAAATCCCAGCTTTGTAGATACACAGGCATTCATTGAGGAATACACTTTTAAAAATTCTTTTTCAGTGATCATTCATCCTGGAGTCTCAAACATGAGTCAGTGATATACTGCTAGGGTAAAAAGTAGGATTAATAGACTTACTCTATGTATCTTGTGTTTTTAAAAAATTTCATCATTATTAAGGGAATTTGGTGCCAGCCCTTCCAGCGATCAACTCCAACTCCAGCGGACACTGAGACTCTGCCCGTCCAGTGAGAGGAGATTAGATGCTGACTGGTTGTGTTTGTCCCTTTGGCCAGCGGCTCCCTACTGCAGGCCTGTGGTTTGGGCTGCAGGGCTCCTGCTGTTGGAGAGTGCTTATTGTGATCGGCACATCTTTTCCCTGAGGCTCAGCGCTTGGTTAAAGGATTAGAACGGAAGCCTGTTGGGCCCATAAGACCTCACTTCACTGTGTGTAGACACTGTTCCCATGAATGGAGTTTGCATTCAGGTGGCATAGCAAGTAGAAGAACAGAGAATGCAGAAAGGAGCAGAACCTGGTGTGATGGCGTCTGGATTGAATGTTGCCTAAGGCCAGTTTCAAATCTGAAGTTTCAGTTATTTGTACAAATATTAATTTGCTGCCACCTGAGTTGCATTTATTTGCAGTCTGAGATTCTGAAGGACACAGGGAGAGCATATCACAAATTTCATTTATGGAGTACAATCCCTAGACTGTGGCGTTTAGGCCTTTGGAGGACTGCTTTCTTTTTAATCTTATACACTTGCCCACTTTTGGGTCTCCTGGAAATACCCACCCATGTCCACACACGAAGGTCTCCTGCCCCGTTGAACTCCCTCTGACTACCGCCATGCTCCATCCTCTATCCTGAGGCATCCTTCTCACTGTTCTATTTTTGAAATATGCTCAGTGTGCGTAGTTAGTCTGTGAATTCCAAAGATCCTGTTCCCGTTCTAGGTATGGCGTTATTGCACCATGTTCCTGGCACTATACTAAGTGCAGAAAACATATTCAAGAAACATTTTTTAAATGAAATAACTGGGAAAGCATAAACAGACTACATTTGTTCAGTATTTGTTTGAATGCTTTTGAGTAGCATTTGGCCATAAGCCAGAGCACAACTCAAAAGCATTGCCAATAAAAAAAAAAAAAAAAAAAAAGGTATTGGTTCCCCAGAACTATGTCCAGAAATACAGTTGTACATAAAGACCCTGAAATGCTGTGTGACCATGGCTAGTTCACTTACCCTCTCTGAGCCTTCATTTCCTCATGTGTAAAAAGATGATAATATAGCCTATCTATATTTCATGATGAGGCTGTAATTGCAATTCAGGTAAAGTTCGCAGCACATAGTGGACAAGCTACAACACTGAAAAATAAATGATCATTATCCTTTGAGTAATAGTACAGATGACACTTGTGTGAAATAATTAAGAACTAAACCTTTCTTGTAATGATAGAGCATCATTAGATTTATCAACAATTTGAAAGTATTCCACATTACAATAAAAATGGGTCAGAAATTTTGAAAATGGTATTTGCTTAAGGTTTCTCATGTTCAAGACCAAGGATAAAATCAGGGAAATCACTGAGCCTTTTGTAGCATGCAGAGGGCTGCTTCTTGTTTAATAAGAATATGCTTATGTATTTATTTTATTTACATAACTTTCTTGAACTTATTTCTCTCTCCCCAAATAAAATGTATTAACAAAAGTAAATCATTTAAATTTGAGGCTACATGGCAAAATTAGAATTATTGAACTGTCTGATTTTCAGATACTTTCACTGAAGATGCTTCTTCTAACATTAAAAAATATGGATGATGACATAATACTGGCTCTGAGATTTTTTTTTTTAAAGAAGAAAAGGAGGGGCTGGGGATTTAGCTCAGCGGCAAAGCGCCTGCCTGGCAAGCGCAAGGTCGTGAGTTCGGTTCCCAGTACCGGAGAAAAACCAAAAAAAAAAAAAAAGAAGAAGAAAAGGATTATTTAGCTCACACTCTGTGGAGGCTTCAGTCCATACTCAGCTGGCTCCAGGGCAGGGTGGCACATGGCAGAGCGCAGCAGCTCATGACAGTGAAAGACAGCAAAGGCAACAAGAGCAAAAGGGGGAGTGGCCGGCTCTGAGATTATTGAAAAGACTGTTTAGCTCTTAAAGCATCTATCATATACTTTGACATACTTTTAAACATTCTTAATCAAGAAGCTAATTTTTTTAAAATTTTAAATTAGATTCACTAACCAACAGTGCTAAGGCATGCTTTCTCCTTAATCCGTTAGTCAAATTTTTCAAGTATTTATCCAACAGATGAACAATGGGATGCTGGAAATTGTATTTATTGGTCCCGTGTCAACGCGTCTTAACTTGTTGCTGGAATGCAAAAGGATTTGCATTCCAAAAACACGATGCCGTTTTTGTGATGTTGGTAGCTCAGTTTAAATTAAGCATCTACCTGACCATTTGTTTGTGATTAGAAATGTATCCAATGAAAATGTATTTCTCATGCCAAAATTTAAGAAGGTGTTTACACAAGCACATTTTTAGCAGGATACAAAGCTGGACTTTTTCAGTCCAGCCAAAATCAGAAAGCACTATAAATCTCCCTAGAAAACAAGTTTATAAACTCAAGTTATGTTTAAATAAACATTCTAAGTCAAAATGCTGGACTAAACCCCAGAATATGTCCAGTATTCCTTATCACTGCTTTTCTGGTGCTGAATTTAATTCTATGATAATTAACAGATTTTCTCAATTTTCTTGAAATATAGTGGCAAAATTTTCTCAAACGTTCATGGAAATTCTTATATTCTTTATCTTTCAGTGGGACAGTGTTGTTCTGACTAACCTCCATTTCCTAATATTTAATTCTATAGCACTTCCTTCCCATGCCCTGCTTGTGTTGAGCAAGAATATCTTGAAATAGAGTGGTCTAATCACTCGAAGAGCTTATGGATCTCCTTGGGTTAGAAAAAAGAGAGAAACAGTTTTCTGACTGGACTCTTTCAATTAATCTTTAATTTTAATCCACCTTTATCTCATACTCGTTGTGTCTGGTTCTATGATTGACCAAGATTTGTAAGTTAACCACCAGTTTAAATAAATCTCAAGTTATTTTAAATTGTCCACAAGGCGGCAGTAAAACATCTTGCTTCCCCCCAATATCTTGAATTTCTAAGCATTCATTTTCTAAACATTTAGATGTTATATTTGCCTGAATAATACCAAAAACTCTTTCCCTTTTAATTTCTGCTTTGCCAAATGGCATGTATTAGTAAATATGAGTTAGTCATGATAAAACCTTTCATTATTTTTTCCCTGCAATAGATGAGTAAGAATCCTTAAAGTTTTGGTAGCATAAATTGCCTGTTTATAAGAACAGGCGGGACTGCTTTCAGTTTTTGAGGCTTACAGTGAGTTCTTGTAAATTTCCTGGTAAGAGGCGTTGTTATTGACCGTTAAGGGCTTAATATCTTCGATTCCTTGCTTCGTTATCATATGGTATGACGGTGTCACATACATGTGATTTTTCTATTCAAGAGTTTTCAAATAAAATGTAAAACTGCATGATGATGTTCTCATTTGTTTACAAGCTACACTGGAAAAACCACTGCTGTGCAGAAAAGTACCCTTATAATAGGTTTCCTGTGCACGTGAGAAGCAAACACCCTGTAATCCCTGCAACTGAAGGCTCACTTCGAAGTGTTTGAGGAAGCCTCCTGCCCACCGGTGGGGACCTCCAGCTGCCTGCTCTGTGTTCTTCCTTACCTAGCGTGGACCCAAGTTGGAGACTGCCTTTGCCTGACCTCATGTGTCAAGCAAGTGAAGCGTATGTCAGAGCATGTGCCTCATGCAGGAGAAGGGGTGGGGACTGTGGGGCTGGATGACCTTGTGCTGTTCACCGGCTCACTGCTGCCAGAACAATGGTTGCCCTGAGGACTCAAGGCTGCCAAAGGCACCTCTGGCATAATCTGTCATCCCAGGAAATGCCTGCCATTCCTGGGAAGAGCAGAGAGGTGGGCATGCATTACAAAAGGGGGCGGGGAGATGCCACTGCAAAGTAAATTCTAAACGTACTTACAGGAGACCTAGGCTACAGTCTTCGTGCTGTCTGCATTCCTGGGGAAGCTTCGGGGAACTGGGCCAGAGCAAGATCGTGAGATTGAGTTCAGCAGTTTACCAATAGGAGCAGAGCATTTAGTGTGCACCTGTGTGTGCGTGTGTGTTTGCAACATCAAAGGAAATTATTTATGAGTGTACTCGGACAATAAAATGCAAGAGTTGATAATACAGCGTGAATAGATACACACAGTCACAGTTTCCATTCTGTCCACTGCTTTGTTTAACATGAGTACAGCCTAATGCTTTTAGAATTGAACATTGTATTGCCAGGAATAAAAGACAAAGTTCTTAGGAATTTTTGCCTTCAGAAGGACAGTTTCCTATGTAAAATATTCTAAATTAAAACATATATCACCCCCATAGCGCTTAATTTTTGAAAATGCACCTACTTTTGTAAATAGCTCCTCTAGGAAAATGCGCAGAATGATTTAATTTCATATTAAGGTGCAGATGCAGCACTGGACTGGATTTACAGTGAGACACAAGTGCTTTGTGACCAAGAGCAAAGCTCTCTGGAAGACTGTCACCAGCAGATTCAAAACTACCGCATTCCACATCTGAGAGGAATGACAATTTTCTTGCTTAAAGAAAAGCACATTGATTTTAGACATACTGAAACTCAGAAGTTTCAGAAGTGTGTTTGGGTTAAGGTTAAGTCGTCCTTGACAATATTAAAAGAAAGGTTTGAATTGTTGAATAACCACCTTTCACCCATCCCTAATTGTAATTTAAATGACAATATGCTCTCAATCAATAGCTCTTTGTCACACTTTGAAGATCAGGGGATGAGATTTCACCCCAGGAGTTTATAGGGCAAAGAGCTGCCTGCACATAACCCTAAAGATGTTGCATTAGAATACCTGTTCTCCCACAATGGTCCTAAATAAAGGCATTCAAATAAGATCGCAGATAGGTAGTATTACAAAAGGAGAAAATCTTAATTTTTCTAATTTTGCTTCCAGCTAGATATCATAAGAAAAACAGTGCCAATTAAAAAGCTAAATTATCCTTATACTAATTTCACTAGTTAGACTTCAGTCATTTCATCCTAATAGCTAATCTTCTGAGCATTTACTGTGTTCTGGGCATTGTGCTAAGTGCTTTTGCATTAAGTTTCTTTATTCTTCCATCAGCTCTGAGGTAGAACCTAATTTTGCATCCCCACTTAACAGATGACGCTTGCAGAGATTGAGTCCCTTTGTCACCCTGTGAGTAAAGAGAACTTTGGCAAAATGAATTGTAAACTTAGCTCTGAGCACTTAACAAGCTTCATGAACTTCTCATGGGAGCAAAATTCAGCGTGGTCAAGCAGGATCCTATCTTTTTCCTTAAATCTCTATGTAGAAGTTTATAGATATAGCATAAAGATCCTGTTTATACATGGTTGTAAGATAAAACTGCATTGAGCACTTATAGACTATTGTTTATACATTGAAGCCGGCATTTTCACCTGCTTTCTACATGGGACGCACTCTTTGTACACTGGTATCGATGCTACATTTATTACTATGTGCATAGGATGATAATGAACTTCCAGTCTTGCCTGGCTGTGCCTACTTAAGTTCAGATCTGCCTATTTAAGTTCGTACCTACGAACTGATAAATTCATACTTAGGTCTGAAGACACAGCATCCCAGGTAACTGGTCTTTTGCATTCCAACATCAACATTACTACGTGACCAGACAACTACCAGGCATAGAGCGGGAGGTGCTCCGGCTTGGGTGGTTTTTCTGCAAATAGCCAAGCTGTAACAACTCTGGCTATGAGATGCTGAATATATAGAATCTTTTAGGAAAGAGGTGGCCCCTGGGCTAAATCCTATTCTAGGACTGTTTTTTTCTAGCTCGTTTAGTTGGCCTGACATGTTTCTAAAATATGAACACTGGGAATTTTTACGTGAGAATATGTGCATCTTACTACCTTGGGAAAAATATCTCTTGAAAAATTGGAAAACCTGAAAATACTGGGCCATGATTCTTGCATTGCAAAAACTGTCTAGAGTGCGTTACAGATATTCCACTTTGGTGACCATGTTTGCTTCACGTCACTGCAGTCTCTGTCAACCCAGTTTTATGCTTAGACCAAAAACCTTCTCTCCCTGAAGTGACCAGAACACACTTGCCTTTGGAACTGTGTTTTTGAAAAGTACGTTATACCTACTCTGTAGTGTATCCTTATACTATTAAGGGGGGAAGTGTCACCATACCCACTTGATAGACAAGAATAGAACATAGAGAACTCAAATAAATACCCAATGCCGTGGTTCAAGAGTGGGACAGCTGGGGTTCTACTCATACTTATCTCATTCCAAAGCCTGTTTCAAGTCTTTCACTGGTAGTCACTACCCCCATGCGTAGTCCTCTTCTGGCTAGCAAAGTGCATTCTGTGGTGTTCATCTGGGCCTTCGGTTGTGCTGAGAGCCTGGATCACTAGCACGTGCTTGTCAAAGCCTCCATTTTTTCCCATTACAAGAAGCGTTTGCGGTTATGATTATGGCACCTGAAACAGGACATGTTCACAGGAGCAGCATCTATCGTGATTTCAACTTCACATGACTGGCAGTAACAACCTCTCCCACAAAGGCCTGGAGAAGTCCCTGGTGGGGCCCATCACCCCATCTGCCATGGTGCACCGGGGAGGATGTGAGGTGGGAGCTGCAGTCTGCTGTTCCCCAGCCATCTCTGCTGACTTCCTTTTTGGATCTGTTGTATAAAGACACATATTTAGCTGCCGCCATCATCATCATCATCATCATCAATATTATCCTGATAACAAACACTTGCAGTTTAATGCTATCACAGAACTAGAAGTGAGAGATATTTTGCAGTTGTAAGCTAACTACTTTCAGGAACTTTCTATGATCCTTTCATCCATCCAAATGGTAGATAAAATGGATAAAACTAGCTGTCTCTGGGAAGGATATACCTGGGTGCTAAGCCCAGAGTGCTCTAGTCACACCTGTTAACTCAAGCCACTCTACCAGGGCCAGACAAAATAACACTTAACTGTATAACAGGGAGCTTGACTAGGTGAGTAGCACTCGTGGTGTAGGACCACGAAAGGTGAAAACGCGTGGACAAGAAGAGGCAGGCAAGTGTTCTCTGGTCCCCACAGACACTGTCCTTGTTCCTGCTAAACATATAAAGTCAGCTGACTCTCACTAATGCACCTACAGAGGAGCGCTTGTGAGAAAGTACATCCTCCTGTGTGAGATTCTCAGCCTGTGTTGTCTGGTTTAAGGCAATTCGCTGACCCTCTTCAGCGGGAAAGGTGGGCTGTGAAGAGATCCGAGTTTGCTTTTCAAGGGACAGTGATTATGTGCTCTCTGGCTCACTTTGTTATTGTGGAGAGATTTACACACCTTGTTTTGATGGCAATAGAAGTTGGAATAATAAAATGATATACAGGGATTACTTTAAGGCATTCAAACATGTAAGCATAGAGAATATCTGTACCCAAATTGTCACTGGATAAAATGCAAGCATGTCCATGTTTGGGGCAGGGAAATGGGATGAGATTTGTTGTGTTAACATGGTGGCAGAAGAGTTGCCAGGTCCCTAGTCTCTTGTGTGGAGAAGGGAAGGTAGGTATGCTTTAGGCTCCAGCGGGAATCATTGTTAGGATGATATGTTCTTTCGTGCCTGGTACCTCCCAAGACCACCCTCAGCGGGGCATCAGCAGGAAATTTTCGACTCTATGATAAATACAAAATCGTCTTCTACCTTCTTCCATTCTTTCTTCCCTTTCTTTCCTTCTCTCCTATCTCTCTTATCTGTCCCTCCCTCCATCCTTTTATCCTTCTGTTCTTCTTGGCTTCCCCAAATGAAACACAAAAGGCACTCTAAGCTTTTCTTTCAGACCTGAGAAAAACACCTAGGGTGATCATAAACCAGATCACTCCTGCCTTCTGCTTTGAAAAATCTTTTAAAGGGGAAAAAAGATGGCAATTCCATAGTTAGAAGAAAAAAGGTTTAAATGCAAATGAATGCTGAAGGTAACACTTGAGAGTGAATGAGTTTCATTCAGAGGATGCCAATCACTCAACCATCACTCAGGACTGACAAGCTTTCAGGGAGCTCCTGGCTCCCTAGGAGCAACTAGGAGATGGGGGGAGAGAGGGCAGAGAGAGGTGAGAGGTGAAGAAGACACCTTTGTGCCTTTCACATTTGTCTCAGGGTCAGCCCTTTTGACCTTGATTGGAAATTGAATATCAGGGCCATTTTGTTTCTGGGAGTTGTGAATTTCTTTTTTAATTTTCAGTTGTTCCAGATCCTAGTGGATTTATTAAACAGAGGATGTTTTCTTTATCTCTTGATTTCCCAAACATTAGTCCTCTGTGCATCCCACTTCATGGTCATTCCTGAGATTGGGGATGAGCCCATGTTGGGGTGTGGGGTAGGTCATTTGGGGTAATTGTAATTGTTCACCTGAAGAGCTATGCATTACTATGCTGAAAATGAGTCACACCCCCACCATTGTCAGGAATCAAATTGCTCTGTCTGTCAAGGCTGTCTTAGAAAATCTGTGGCTCTGCCAGAGCACTTGATCTTGCTTTATAAGTGTTTGAAATATTGGAAAACACGTGCAGATTATTCATGGAAAACTGCAACCCCTGTGCATTTTCTCCTCTCCTGGTCATGTCTTTTATGAGTTGGTGAGCTTAAAATATTCAATGCAGCAAGAGTCTTTGAAAACATACCATAGTTGGGAGGATAAGGCACTGGTGAAAAAACAACAACAACAACAAAAAAAAAACAATTAATGCTTTTCAAATGGAAAAAAAAAAAAAAAAAACAGTTTCAGAATTTACTGGCTAGAATCTAAAACCTGCATATTTCTCTTAAATGTAGTTATCTAAATCTTTATCAGATGCCTTCTATTTTCAAAGTGGGCAAGAGACCCCCAAAATAAACAGCTCTCATGTAGCTTCTCAGCACAAATATATGTTGCCTCGGTGGTATTCAACCACGCTCCTTCATTATTTCAGGGCTCCCCAAATCAACCCTGAGCCAGTGTAGATCAGTTTAGCACCATTCCACCACCAAAGTGGAATAAGGATCTTTTCTTTAGTGCACCTAGTCAAAGTAAACCAATGGTTAAAATTTTCTCAAAGGAGGCTTTTTATTTCCCACCCTATCCATAAACAATTGGAACCAGCCCCGTCTACTAATCAGCGATTTTAAGAATAAACTGAGTTTGCCACCAGTGCAATGTGGCATAAAGTGATCACAGAGCACGTGCCTGGAGTGATGGCGAAGCTTTCAGAGCTTTCAGTGATAGTCTGCTGTGGCACGCGTGCCACGGATTCACCACCACTGACATACGGTATTGTTTCTCTACGTGGGAGTAGCATAAGAACGGTATCATTTAAGGACATTTCCTAATAAGGAACAAATTCCATTGCGGAACTCTGAGCAGGAATACATTTCTTCCCCAAAATAAGTCGTCTTCCTATTACAAAGAACATAGGTAGATGGAAAGAAATCAGACTTACTAAAGAGAAGGAAAACGTATCTCAACAATGATAGGTGATTATTCTTATCCCCAATTTACAGATGAGGGCAGTGAGCCATGCCGTGCCCCGAATCATATCACGAATGAGTGACAGGGCAAGACATGTAACTGCAGTGAAATGAATCGTGCTGAGAGTGAATCAGGTCCTTACCTGTTAGTGTGTATTATCCCAGTAGCTCTTCCAAAATACTCTTGCCTGACCTCTACCCCAGGGATTCTGACTTAATTGATGGGGAGTAGCTGAGACCATGCTCTAAGGGCTAGAGAGAGCTGCAGCAATTGACACAAGCAAAATTTATTTTTTTAATATAAAGAAATGCCACCTTCTGAACAAATCAGTTTGTTTAAATATTCAGAACTTTAATTAGAACTTAAACATCTTACTTTGGGCAAGTCAATACTCAGGATGGAGCCTTCGATTAAAAGCTTTGAGGTAAGACTAGGGCTTTCTGGGGCAGATCAGGCGATCATATTGTACCAGTTCAACTTGATTCACAGAAGGGCAACTACCTATCCATGTCTTCCAGCATCCATACCAAAGCCAGTCTGGGTCACAAGTGTCCCTGAGTGAGAGTAGATTTCAAGGTGATTACCACACATTCTTTAGCTCTTAGGGTACACGTCGAAATGGAACTCTATGTAGTTCTCTCCATCAAATGTAAGGTCATTTATTTCAGTTTCAAAATTGGAAAGAAAAGTCAAAATCCAGCAGTGCACACCTCTAGTCTCTGTTACTGGGGAGGCGGAGACAGGAGGTGGAGACAGGAAGATGGCAAGTTCCAGGCTAGGATCTGGTAACTTAGCAAGAGCGGTCCAAAAAAAAAAAGAAAAAAGACAAAAGCTTTGTGAAGTATCATTTAATAATATATAACTAGATGAGGGAGGCTACTTAACTCTCCGCTAAGAGCTGGGTACTATCTCAGTCTTGCTAAATATATAAGATACACTAAATGAACGAAGAGAAACCTGATGTTTATAGCAAGGAGAAAAATCTTAAACCACGAAGCCAACCCAAAATTTAAATTGACGATGGTATTTGATGAAAATATCTTTTCAAAAGCTGATCTTGTTATCTTCCATATTTGAAAATCTAGTATATGATGCTAGTTCTTGCCCTTATGGGAAATGATAGAAAGAAATGTTTCGAAGAAAATTAAGTCTAGTTAAAGGCAGGAGCACAATGCACTGACAACACATTGTAGGTGAGGCCAGTGATCTGTTTAAATCTATACCAGTATTGTCTCTTGTGATCAGATAATGAGTGTTCCTCCAGTGTCCACAGAAAATGTGCACAAGACTTCACAAGACATTCAACTTCAGATTTGAAGTTTGGATTCAGTTTCTTGGGAATATAACCTTTAACTGCACAGCTTGAAAATTTGAAAAGCATTTTTGTTGCAGAAAGCTCAAGCTATGAAACACTCACTAGCTTCCTTGATTTGCTAGAAAACAATGAGCTGATTTCAGCCTTCTCACTGACTTTAGAAAACACCTCTGGAAAGTACTGTGCAGGAGGTCTCCCTTCCATGATGGAAATATTCTCCATCTTTGCTGTTCACGCTAAAGCCACCATTCTGTGGGGCTGTTGAATAGTTTGAAACGTGGCTCGTCGCACCGCAACACGGAATTTTTAATTTTATTTGATTCTACTTAATTTGGAGTTCGCAGCCATTTTAGTGGCTAGTGTATTAGCCAGCCTTAGCGCTACATATTTCATTTTAGGCACAACGCTAAGTAATTACTCTTTCACAATAGATTAAAATTCTGCTTGTTGTTGTTAACAAATGCTTTTGGATTTTTTTGTCTTTTCTTCCGGTACCAGGAATTGAACTCACGACTTTGCACTTGCCAGGCAGGCGTTTGACGCTGAGCTAAACCCCAGCCCCCAAATGTTTTTTTTTAAGGTTGGAATTTATATTATATATGCAGACAAAAAAGTATTTTGTGCTAGTAAAACTATCTGGTGTCCATAAAATCAACTGAGATGTAAGAATAGTTTCTGCTCTGTTATTAAAAGCACAGAGACGTTCAGGAAGGCCGCACCTAGAACATACCCAAGCAGCCCTGGATTACTGTGTGAGGACCCCTCTCCATACAAAATGTGTAGCAAAAAGAAATTTGACTCTCCAGTTCATTAATAAAGGTCTTCTTTTCTATTTGTTTTGAAAAATTATTTTGGGAGTTTATCCCTTGTACTTTTTTATTCACATAATATTGTGGTAGTTATTTTTACAGTCACCTTGTAATTTTTTGATTAATTTTGTGCATTGGTTTTGCAAATTCCCTTGAAGTATAACTTAGATAAGGAAGGTGCACATATTACACTCATATGCTTCCTTGACTCTCTATAGCACTGTTAAGTGTTTTAATCTGAGTTTCAGCTAGGTGATTATACTTCTGAAGATTGTTGAATGCCACAGACCTATCACGCCTGAAAAGACACTCCAGGCAATGATTGGGGGGCAGATATAAGCCTATCCCTACATCTAGTTCTCTCCTCTACATCCAAAACCCACCAATCACTCCCACCCACACCTGAACCTCTACATTCCAAAGTGTTTCTTGCCTTCCACTTCTTCATATAAAGGTGAAAAACATCTGTGTAGCTAGGACACTTCTCCTGGTCTATTTTCATACGACTCACTTCCTATGTTCCAGGTACTGAGTTTTTTTATAGAAACCTCACTCAGTCTTTAAAGAACCAATACTTTCAGCCAACTGAATATCTATACATTTTTCTTCTAGACTTGGTCTCAATCTTCTCTCTCTCTCTCTCTCTCTCTCTCTCTCTCTCTCTCAGGTTTCACAGCCTTGTACTGATTTCTGTTTCTGAATATATTTCATTTTAATTTTTTAAATGCTCTTCTAATTTGAATTTAGGCCTTCATACAGATTTTGTTGCCTGGGCTGTTTTGAAATATATGAGTTTAAATGCGTGAAACTCATCCTTTAAAAATGATTTATGAGTGTACATTTGAAAATGGTTAATGCTTATTTATTACAAATGGAATAATTACAGCTAATGGAACAGTGCCATTTAACATCAGTATAGTGGTGTGGGGGAGCTTGATAATTAGCAGCTCCATAAGTGCCTTTTTTTAGATTATGAAATGACAGCCATGGAACACCTTTCCGTGAAATGTCTCCATGTAGTAAATTCTCTCTTGTTTATTCTCATTGGCTGTCCACAATGGAGTGTATGTGTATGTGCGGGGGGGGGGGTGGATTTAATTGATTTAATCACCACCTGAGTCCTCCTCCAACTCAGGAATTAGCAATTTTTAAAAAAAATATGCATGACAGAAATTGCTTTGGATAGGGAATAGGATATTTCTATACAAAACTAGAATTTCTAGAAATTTGACATTACCAGCAGTACTGATATCCCCTTTAGATCAGGCCTCTTCCTCAGAATGAGGAGATATTAACTAACGTTTTGACAGACTGTGTTTCTCCTTAGTAACGCCCATACCTGCAAAAGACAGGACAAAGTATTTCCAACATGAATATCCACCGGGTTCCACAAATATGTTAAAGCAGTGTTTTTGGAGTAAATAAAACTTGCATTTTGGCTTGTCAGCAAACATCTCAGCTACCTGATGGTTCAACTTGACCTTTTTAGCCTTTTTGTCGTGAGGTGAGTCTACTTCTCTGTATTCTCTGTTGACGATCCTGACAAAAGCAAGCATTCTGCCTGTGTGAAAAACTACCTTTCTGATTCTTTTTTCTTCCACAATGTGAGTTTGACTGAAGTGTCAACTAAGAAACTCTATGAAGTGACTTTCAGGAGGAATGGACTGAGAAACCATGTTTAAAATTAAACTTCTGCAATGTATAAAGTTTATGTATTAAAGCTTATATAAGAGAGTGTTCTTTCTATTTCTCTTTCTCTTTGAGCATAAGAGACTGTCATACTGGACCTAATATTATCCTTAGAATTCCCACAGACATCAATAAGAAAGGAAATAACTGGTAATTTATTCTGGGCTGGCAAGACATTTTCTAAAATGCAGTGCAACCCTGATTCAGAATTGAGGGGAAA
This sequence comes from Chinchilla lanigera, assembly GCF_000276665.1. Lineage (NCBI taxonomy): Eukaryota > Metazoa > Chordata > Mammalia > Rodentia > Chinchillidae > Chinchilla > Chinchilla lanigera. Next base: position 17,446,374 of record NW_004955421.1, on the reverse strand, counting down.
GGGTTTAAATTAGGTTTTTTATAGTGGTAAGTATTTGCAGACAATGTAGAGATTTATGGATTAATTTGTTTTAAATTAACTTTTATAGGGTGACTAATAGTCCACAGGGATAAACTAGGCTTTCAATTGCCCATGATTTTTAGTCAGGTCCTAGAGAGGAGATCATTTCTCTTAGGAAATGGTGACACACTTTTTAAAGTGCGCCATACCATTTTTTTTTGTCAGTGTCCAGAGAAGATAAATAAGTTCTGGGCCTTAGGCAAAGATATTCACAACTGGCCCAACATTTGATGCCACACTTCACTCAGAAAAGGAGAAAGACCTTGACCTGCAGCCTCTGAGGCATCTTTCATCTGCTGATTCACAGGCTGACTTCTCAGCGGCGCCCAGAGAGTCCATACAGACAAACGCCCTGCTTTATGGGCGCACAGAACTACTTCTCTGCATTGTCTTTCGTCTTAAGAAATGCTAACCAGGTCCAAGAGCTGAAAATTCAAAAGACCAGTATTTTGGACTCTATATTGTACCAGGCTGTGCCAAAACGGTTTTCAGTATGAGTCACAGATAGCAAATTTAGTCCATAAATTGCATATATGTATGTGTGTAGCTATCTGTATATCCATCCATTTTCCATCAAACCATCCATCCGTCCATCCATCCATTTATAAAATTATCTCTTCCTCTGATTATGTGTTTCCTGAGCATATTCTACACTTTTAATCAAATTCTAGAGGCTAGAAAAGTAAATCTCCTTTTAGACTAGCCTTATTACATAGATTTGGCCCATTCTAAGCACAGCTCTTTAACAAAAGAATTTTATTGACTACATGTTTAGATCTTGCAAACAACTAAAGAGTCTACCATACTTTTTTATGTGGAGGATCACAGTAAAAAACATTCCCTTGGCATCATGTCTTTATAGAGTATTTATATGCTTGGATTCTGTGTCACTCTCTTTCAACTTAGACAATATTTAAGCTGGTAATTACTTTCTCCGTACACTTTTAAACACGTCATTCTGGAGTTTTTCTGGTTTCCATTGTTACTGGTACTCTAAATGTTTTGTTTTGTTTGTGTATAAGTTCTACCCTTTCCTTTCTTGCTGCTTTTAGGACCTCCTGTTTATCTTCTCTGTTGTATAATTTTTATAATGTATATTTCCTTATATGTAACAAGCTTAGGAATTATTTTCTTCCAGAGTCTATAGATTTAAGTTTGGGGCCAGTTCTTGATATTTTTTAATCATTTACTTCAAATACAATTTCTCATGCTCTGGTATTTACTCCAGGAACTAAAAAACAGGCGGATATTAGTGTTCAGTCATCTGTGTCTTTTCTCTTCCTCTTTTATACTTTGGATCTCTTGGTCGACGTGGACCATGTTTGGGGGATTTTTGTAGATTCCCTGTCTTATTAATTCTCTCTTGAAATGTATTCAATCTACTCTTCAACTCATTTGTTAATTTTTTTTTTCTCTTTTATGCAGTAAACCTACTTAAGGGTGATATTTTCTCTGATTTATCAGGCTTTCCCTCTCCTTTTGGATGTAAGAAATTTTTGTACTCAAAAGAAATGTGTGTTAGTTTTTATTGAAGTACAAAGTAGAGAAAATGCAGAAATCCTAAATTTATAGCTAGATGAATTTTCATAAAATGAACATATATTTATAACTATTATAAATAGTGCTGCTATAAATTTTCTTGCACATTTATTTTGGTGAGCATATGTTGAGCATTTTTTATTGAGTGTACATCTAAAGGAGTTGCTTTATCACGGGGTATATGTGGTTCAGCTTCAGTGAAGATTGCAAAGCAATTTTCCAAAGTGGTTTTACCAGTTTAACCTCCTATCAGTAGCATGTAAGAATCTCAATAAATTCAGGATCTCAACTACTATTTAACTTCAAATACTATAATTTTTATATAGTCTACTTAATGATGTTTAGACATTCTTACTCTTTTTCAAATCTGACTTGTTTTGAACACATTTTCAAAATCTTTTATTTTTATAAGCCTGTGACACATTCTTATTTCATAGTTTTAAAATTTCTGATCTTTGCACATTTGACTCAGTGATTTATTTCTTTATTCCATGATTTTGAAAACATTACAAGTTTGGTTTTTTTTTTTTTTCCCAGTGCCGGGAATCGAACTCATGACCTTGTGCTTGCCAGGCAGGTGCTGTGCCACTGAGCTAAATCCCCAGCCCTACAAGTTTATTTTTAATCACATTTTTGAGAGGAGGTCTTTGAAGTCTGGGTAAAAGAACATTCCTCCAGGTAGGATTTGTATTTGTATTCATCAGGTACACGAAAGTACCTCCCATCAGAAATAACCTTTCTTTTCATTCAGAGATAACTTTTATAGCTAAAAGTAAGAGGGCGAGCCTTTCTTCTTGGGAGAAACACTTCTCCTTCTATTCACAACTATTATGGAAAGGAAATCTCCCCATGTTCTTCTTCAGGGACTAGATATCTTCTCTCACTCAGCATTATGCTGAGGTACAGCATACCTTGAAGTCTTGGCATAAAGCTGACAATACAGTGAGGTTGGCTGATGTTAAATCAAAACCCTTGGGCCAACTCTAATGTTATCCGGGCTCTTCTTCCCCATGCATCTGTTCAAGTACAATCCATTGGTCACAAAAGATGTACAGGAGCTCCCCAGCTTCAGCTTTGCCTATCTGATCTCTCTGGGTTAGTGCTTTTACTTCAGTTTTGCAATCTTTTTGACCACTTACCAGTGAATTTAAAAGAGATGTTTCAAAATTCCATAAAGCATTATACATTATTTTTCACAGAGAAATTATTGAAAACAGCAGTTCTTAAAATGTGTTCTAAGAATCTGTACATCTCTGAGACCTTTTTTAAGGGTTCGATAGGTCAAACCCCTTTTCATATTGATAAATAAGATTCCTTTTGCCTTTTTTATTCCCCTGCCCTCCTGAAGGCAAGGAGGAGTGTGCAACGGCACGAGAACGTGTTTTAATGCCATCGTCCTATGGCCATTGGAGTACATGCTTCTGTGTGCTTCTTGTGAATTAAAACATTCTGTTTTAATTTCTAAAACAGTAGGTATTGATAGTGATAATTTATATAACAAAAGTTTTGGGTTCTTAATAGTTTTTGAGAACATAAAGGGATTCTGAGACCAAGAAGCAAGCGACCTGTAGATTTGAGGTATGCTTCGAGCCATGTTGCAAGACGGAGCTCCTCAAATGGCAAAGCCATCGGTCATTGCCATAGACTGTCAGGAGGTGGAGGGGCCGTTTAAGACACTGCAGAGTGGGCTTTATGCGGACGTGTTCCCAGGGACCATGAGTTCTTCCAGAGCCTGAACCTGTCGGAGCTGGATGCTGGACATTACCATGTACCATGTGACTCTGAGAAGCAACTGTTTCTCTGACCCTTAGTTCGCTCTCGTTTCCAACAGGAAACGTTGTGATCCTAGTTGCTCTTCCCAGTGTTGGACCCACACAAGCAAAAGTCCACACAGCAAGATCTATCTTGGCTCTTTATACGTTTTTAAGGTGTTGAACATAAAAGCTTATCAAAACTAAACAAGATATGTTTGTTTCAGATTTCCTTCTTACATAAAAATGACTAAGCATTTAAACTTAGTACATTTCATTTGTTTTTCAGACTGTTGCATAATAATAAACTATCTTCTCACTATTCTTTACCTGCTGATTAATGCTAAAAATATGCATTTTTATGATGTTACTAAAGAAAAAATAGATGTAGCATTGTCCAATGAGCTTGGTCTGATGGGACGGAAACCGCCCTACAGAGGCCTCAGTTCTTATCTGACTCGATCACGTGCCACCGGGTGACGCTCCCTGGTGGTAAAATGTCCCGCCGGTGGCCCCCAGGGAGCCATATCCCCTGTTGCTCCTGTACTGCGGATCTGCTTCCCACCTTGCCTCTGGGCTTGCTTTGGACAATGGGACATCAGCGAGTCTGACAGAGTAAGACTTGGCAAATGCTTCTGCAGTGGCTCTTGTCATCCTGAAATGCTGCTTTTGGCAGTGGACTGCCAACACTCTCTGGCTAGACTCGTGGAATCACAAATGGCAATGTGGAGAGAATCTTCTGAGAGTGAGAGTTAACCTCGGATTTCCCAGCCCCGGTGCAGTTCGGGCTGAATAAAATTTCATGAGAGACCTCAGGTTTTACCAAATCCAGCTAAAAATTGTGCATAGGAACCCATTCAATTTACAGAGCTGTGAGAGATAATAAATCATTGTTTGAAATCACTGTGTTTTAGGGGGGTTGCATGTAGCTAGAAATACATTCTGATCCCCTTCTCTCTAAACTTTTTCAGCTTCAGGATCTAAATAGATCTTTTTGATCAAGTTCAACTTTTTAAATGATTGAATAACTTGATTTAGCCCAGTTACTCAGCGAAAATAGTCAAAAAAATCTGGGCATATGAAAACAGTTTGTTGACACATGCTTGTAATCCCAACACTCTGGGAGGCTGAGGCAGGAGGATGGCAAGTTTGAGCTTAACCTGTGTAATTTAGTGACTTAGCAAGCTCTTGTGTCAAAATAAAAAAGAAGAAAGAAGAAAGGCGTGGGGATGTAGCTCAGTGTGAAGGACCTGGGTTCAACCCCTACTACAACAGTGGGAGGGAGGAATGGGAGGAGAGTTTTCACTTATTTAATTTTAGTGGGAAATTATGGGACTGAGGCCTCCATATGCATAGCAAATGTGGGTATAAACTTCTACATATAACTACCCAGTTTCAAATTACTATATAGATTATAGCAGCATTTGTTTGGTAACAGGAAAAAATATAGTTAGTTTTTATTTCCCAATGGCATGCTACATTATAAGTCCATTAGCAATTGCATATGTTATTGCTGTAATTCTAATAACTGCTATATATTATTATGGCAATAATAATGTAATTCTCATAGTATGCAATATGTAATTTATTGAACATTGCCAGAATTTATTTTAAAATTGTAAATTTGACTTGCTTCTCAGTGCTGAAACTCTGTCCTGCTTGGGGAGTTAGGCGATTCCTCTTGTTTGAAGAAGCCATCAGGAGCGCATGTCTGAGATAAGGCAAGAAAGGAAGTTCAAGCATGGCGCTCATTAAAGTCCAAGGCTAGAGTGAAGTGAGTGACTGGCTTGTGAGGTGGAGTAAGTCCGTCCATATATGCCATGTTGATACTACGAGGGCTCCTAACTAGGTGACTCAAATAGAAGCCACTGTTTTTGGAGTATTCGTAGACATTCCACCATGATTTTGGTTATGACAGGTGAAGCTTTCTTATGAATTGTCAAAAGGATCACAGACCCCTCTGCTGCTTCTATTTCTGTCATCAGTAGCTTGCTTACTTACTTTTTTTACTCCTTCCTCTTCTAATGCCCTTTGAATATAGTTCTTGAACATTCCACATTACAAAAGACTTTGCCAAAAAAAAAAAAAAGACTCAACGTTTTCTCTTTTCAATACTTGATAACTGGAATGACTCTAAAACTATTCTAAGAACATAAATGGCTATATTTTTGCTTTAGAAATCCAAATCAAAACAAAATACAAATGTAATATTTGTTTCATTGTCTTTAACCCATTTTAAGAAGTTCTTTTTGATTCATTAGTGAATAGATCCTGACTTAATTTAAACCTGTTTCTTCATTAGGCATACCTGAAATACTCCAAATATATTCACTTTGGTTTGTATAAAATATATACCTCTGATTGTGTCTAAACCAATTTAATTCAGTGCTGGGAGATCTAGCCCACCCTGGCACCTAACGTCCCTTCCCCACATTACTGAAGTTGCAGAAACGTAAGCTAGTCCTGACCTCTGACCCTATCCCTTTCTACAGTGAGTCACATAGGCCATAATAGATCAAGACCCAGAACAGACCCAGGACTGTCATATGGCCTCCTCCGTCTTGTTACTATTCATCCACAAAAGAAAAAAAAAAAAGAAAAAAGAAAAAAAAGCTAGTCTTTTTTTTTTCAGATTTACATAGAAACAACTGTTAATTATTTAGTTTTCACTTCTCTAGATTTTTTACTAAAATGTAAATATCCCTTTTGAGCTAAGGAGTGAAAAGTTAAATCTTATTAGGACACACCCAGTGCTCACCATAAAAGTTTTACATTATCCTTCGTGTCTGTTCACATCAATGCTATTGTTCATTCTTTCAATCCGCCTTCTACCAAATATTCTTTTACTTAGTCAACAAATATGTAGAGTGTGTGCATGGACTCCATAGCGAACTTTGGTTATATAAAATAAATTGTATCTGACTGTCAATTTTCAACATTTTTTTCCAAATGTAATCAGTGTGCAAACCATAGGTCGTCCTCTAGGCCCTTCCTGGTATGAGTAGAAAAGATAGACCAGTCATAAAAGGCCTAATAGCTAGAATGTGGAGGTGGAAGCACCCTCTGAAAACTCAAGATTTAGAGTAAACATATTCAGAAATGTTCACTTGTTAGAAATGTGTAGAGTGGATTAAGTAAAGGTGCAGAACTGTATAAAAAGTAGTCTCATTCAGTAAGTTATGATAACAGAAATCCACATTCCCTCATTTCAGACCTTTGGTTTAGAGTCAGTGTTTGGGAGTCAGAATTTTCCAGGCTTTAGAAAGGTATTATTAGGCGTATTGCATACGCTGAGTTACACCAGGATCTGCAGAATCTCCGCTGTGCCAAACACATCAATAACTCTCCAGATAACCCCAAACTATGTATTATAAATGGAGCGCACAAAGCTCATGTCACTTCATGACATAAATTATTTTAGAAAACAAAATCTTGTGTACTCCTAATTTCAGGGGCTTTCAAAGTGCAGATAAGGACCCCAGGATATTTGGTTTGGGCTGGAGGAAGTACGTCCTAGAAATAAAGAGGAAGGATGGAGATGAGACGTACTGCAAGGGTGGCCTTGGTGTGGTGGCTGTTTGGTTCAAGGGGAAAAAATGTGGCAACAGCGACCAGGAAGTTTTGGGTGTGGGTGGGGAGACAGCACCATGGCCATGGAGTAAGTAGAAAGAACAGGAGGCAGGCAGACAACTGAGTGCTTGTAAAGAGCTGGGGGAGGAGGCGTGATGATTAATTCAATGTGAAATACACAAATCTCCAGGATATTATGAACCTGCCTGAAATTAGCATGATTAAAGGTGCCTCTCACAGTGTTTTGGTGAGTATGTGATGGGGAGCTGAATTGAAAATCAGTAGCCTTTTCGCATATAACATATTTCATTAATCAAGTTTGAAAGTTAAATCCAGCCACCCTAAAAGTCACCCTAGACTCTTTAAAGAAGTAGCACAAATGCTGGCTGCATTCTAAAATCAGCAAGAAAATATTAAAGATGATATGCAAGTTTTAAATTTCTCCCACGATGAAAATGGAGCTATTTTTAATCTATTTTGCAGAGACCATAAAGAAAAGCTTATGGCTTCAGCTATAAAAACTATCTGATCCATTTTAGGTAATAACACAATAGATCGGGGATGTAAACATTATCATTTTGATATGCTGTCATGTGGCTGAAACTACAAACACATCTTAAACAAGAGGGGAGTAAGGTGGAAGATTATTGACAATAATGTTTCTTTTAAACTCACACGTGTTTTTCTAGAAATGCAATGACTCTCATGATTATTTTTATGTATTAAGAGATACTGATAGAACAATGTTTAGCATACATGATATAGTTGCCAACAAACATTCCAACTTTTGCTGTTTTTTTCCCCCATGCCTGTAATATGCTCCCAATGGCCTGCTTCTTTCACCACAGTTTAGAAGTAAAGAGACACACCCCAGGGGGCAGGAACCACCCTTATTGCACTATATGCTGGCCACTTTCTTCAACAGACCTCTTGCTACCTAGAAGCTTTCATTTCCTTTTCTGCTTTTACATAGTGGTACATGTGAATTCTTCGGGAAGCACCTCCTGTCACCAAGTCTGGTGACTGGTGGCACTGAGGCTGCAGAAAAAGTCCATTTGGGGGAAGGTTCCGATACACACTGGTCACAAGAATGTGGGAAAAGGAAGAACTAGGAGTGGAACGTGAGCCTCAAACACTATACAGTATTTTAAGTAATTGTTAAAATGAAGAAAAAGATATCAAGTAAGAATGGGTGTTTTCACAACTTTCTTTAAAAAAAAATCATCTCTTTGCTAGGAAGATAGAGAGATTTGGTATTTAACATATTATCCTTTATATTATTTTGCTTTTAGCAGTATAAACATATCTTTACTTACATTGTTTCCCTTTATTTGCTTTTACAAATAAAATGTTTTAGCCTGATGCTCTCAGAGAGTGTTTTATTTTTTCAAAGCTGCTTATTTAACAGAGCTGTTAAATGACCCTTTCTCATGTTGTAGCAGTTCATTTTTCTCAAAATTGTAAGCATTTTACTGTCATGACATACAGGAGTCTCCCCAAATTAAGAATATAAATTTAGGAAATTTCCTTTCTAATATTAAGAGAACATCACAGAGCATTTCAAAGACATGACTGTCTTCTAGTGTAGTAGGGGACACTGTTTATGATACTATGACAATGGCACCCTTCTTGTTTATAGTTAGAAAAAAGCCAGTGTACCTTGTGTACCAGACAGAGAAAACCCGTCGTTCCGTCCCAGAAGCCTCAGTGCCTCCTCTCTTGAGCATAGGTTACTAAGTGGTGCTCATGCTCTTCTTCCTGCTCAGCAGTGGTCCTAACTATGGGACCGCAGTCCTCGGGCCCATGTTGCTGCCTGGCCACACCCCTTCTTCCAGTGAAAGAAGGGAAGGAAGGGGTGCATTACACCGACTTTATGTAAGGCAGAAACCCGGGCAGAGAGCTCCGACCTCTGAGAACAAGATGAAAAAGCCTAGCAGCAGGAGGAATTTGGGCTTCACTGAGGGAAAATGCCCCAATAAAAGAACCGTGAGACCGGGTGCATATTACTAAGAGATTCTGCAGAATCCCATTATCTGGTGATTTTAATGAATAAAATGCAATGATTTTTGCAGGATAATTGATGTGAAATGCTGCCCAGAAGCTGAGGGATGAATGAATACACCTTCACATATCTTTCCAGGCCCTTCAATTCTGTGATGTATGCATTATATTATTTAGCAGAAATAATAAGGAACTAAATATGCTTTTTTTAAACATGTGGCATTAACCACCTTTGTGTGTTAATGTGCTACCTGCCAATTACGTGCATTAAGGTAAAAAGCTAAAATATACAAATTAAGTTATGAACACACTGCTACATTTAACAGATTAACTGAAAACCTGCAAAGATTTCAAGATTACATTAAATGTATAAAAACCATTTCCTTCATCTTGAATTTGCAGGTTAATTTTTTCCCCCAAAAGTGTGTGGTCTAAGAACGCTGAATGTATTCTAAATGCAGCAAGAGGAACTTAATATATGTTGAAAAAGATGAATGACCCCTAGGCTATGTGTTTTAGGAAATACTATCAAATCATTCTTCACAATAATTTGGGCCGTGGGTCAGCAAATGTTATCTGTAAATATTTTAGGTTTCATTGGATATAAGATAAGGTCTCTGCCTCAACTACTCAACTCTGCCATTATATCCTTATAATACATAAATGAATGGGTGTGGCTGCATTCCAATAAAATCTTATTTAACAAAACAGGCAGTGCTTCAGATTTGGCCGAAGGGGGTAGTGTTTTGCCAATCTTCAATCTAGTGGTAGGTCACTTGTGCCCCTCATTTCAGATAAAAATAAAACACAAAAAAGGCTGTTTTGCCAACTGAAGTCTGACAAGTAAATGGAATATTGATTCAGATAAATTAATCAAATTTTTTGAAAATATATTGATAAACTATAGCTGTATAGAAAATTAATATAATTTTTTACTTTTTTCCCTTTTTTATGGTATTGAGGATTGAACCCAGAGCTGTTCTGGTAACCCATATTCTCAGTCATTTTTTAGTTTTTTATTTTGAGACAGGATCTCACTAAGTCACTAAGTTACCCAGGCTTTCCTCAAACTTGGGATCTTCTTGCCTCAGCATCTCAAGGTACTAAGATTATGGAGATGTGCCACTATGCCCAATAAAATTCTCTAGTTTCTAGTGGACTATGTGAAATCCCTGCATATACCCTCTGTGGGCATCTAACCTACCAACCATAGCACTGAGCGTATTGAGGTCTCTCTGCCCCTGCTCCAAGCAGGAGCTGATTGCACAAAGGATGGGAACTTGACCCATCTGTATTATTTCCAGTGATTTACAACTTGTGTAGTCTAGTGTGAACTGGAATGGATCCAATGGATTCCTCTCTTGGGATCTTGGTCTTTGAGAAACAGAGGAAATTCTTGTTGGAAAGGGTGACTACAGCTGGAAGGTTATGAGTGAAGGTTATTTGGGGGCTTTAGAACAAATATCAATAGAAGAATTGGGGCACTGACTCTAACAAATAAAGACGCATTGCTAAAATCTCAGTTTCTGATTCCAACCCTTGGGAAGTATGTGTTTTGTTTACATTGTACATATCTCTGTTGCATCATTAAAATATGGGCCTCTGTTCCTTAAATCAAAAGAGCGTTCATTAGCTGGTGAAGCTTTTTCAACTTCTTCAGTTGAATAAAATGCACCCTCTTGGTCCTCATTGGAAGGCTTGCAACTTGGAATGTCAAAGCCCAAATTGGACTTTGTAAGTTTGGTCTTTACAAAACAGATTGGACCAAGGCTTATCAAGGGCCACCAAGAATGGGGGTTACAGTTTTTCTCTAAGTTTCTCTAGGCAAGGCATATTGTCCCTCCTTCTTTTCAAGTCTTCAAATCCGGGGGGGAGGGGATGGAAATGTACCAACAGTGGACTAGAAGGAAGAGGTGAAAGAGTCAGCAGTTAGAGGCTTGGTACTGATTCATGATTCATTCATGGTTCTCTGAGTGTTGAATTCAGAGCATGAAAAGAGAACTCTGGAGCCCTCATTCATAATCCAGGTTATTGGCCTCAAAGCCCAGAGGAGGGACTTCCTTTTGTCTGTGGACACCAACCACCCTCTTCTCCAAGCCCACTTCCTTGGCACATATGTCCAGCTTGGAATTATAGGTCATTTTATTTCCAGTCATTGTATTCACTAATATCCTGGGTGTACAGAAACACAAAGCACAGTGCTTCTCTGCCACTCACTAAGTTAAGATGTAAGTATATTCTACCTGATTAAGATCAGTGTGTCACTTGTGATACCCAAACCAGGTACCTGGTCCACCCAATCTCAAGGTAGCTGTGGTCGATGGCTACCATAGCTGTCTCCATTTCACTTTCTCTGAAGCTGTGAGAGGACTGCAGGCACAGCAAGGCAGCAAAGAGAGGCAACCCCCAGTTGCAAGTGGGTTGACTCGCCCAAAACCCCCAGGTAACATTCCACTAAAGGAGCATGAGATTCAGTAAAGAAATGCCCAGTACTTCCAGGGTTACTTAAGAGAATTCTTAAGCAGTTCTTTAGAACATTCCTGGGGAGATTGAGCACTTACTTCCTATGATGGAAGCCCACTTATTTATGTCGCATCTTGGCTTGTCTTTCTTTTCTGGCTCATTTTTTTCACCCTCCCTTTTCTACTTCCTGGTCCCTTCCCTTCCCCTTCCAGTAAATTAACTGCATCAAAATCCTAGTCCTTGAATCTGCTTTCAGGGAAACCAAACTGAGACAAATTGACCAATTTATAATTTTTACATATAACAGTTTATGTTCAAAAACATACTTTCTGCACTCTCATAGTGGGAAATTTTATTTTATTTTATTTTATTTTGTTTTGTTTTGTTTTCCCCGGTACCAGGAATCGAACTCACGACCTTGCACTTGCCAGGTAGGTGCTGTGCCGCTGAGCTAAATCCCCAGCCCCAAGTGGGAAATTTTAAAACGATAGCTTCATAATTGGGCCATCAGACTCAGCCAGCTGCAACTCAGAGATAATTTGAGTCAGCTCTGTCTGACCAGCTGCACAATGCTACACATACCTCCTGGTTCAAAGACTATCTACCTAGGCAGACTAGCCCTGTCAAGATCACACGAAATCTTACTCACTTTCCCAGACACTGACTTCCTAGCCTAGACCTTCCTGCCTCATGATGAAGGGCCCTCTCCAATTAGACCTGCCCCGGCCACATCTGCCTAACAATGTGTGACCAAATGTATGTCACCGATTATAGACTAACCCATTACCGACTTTGTACTTCCTGCTTGCAAAATGTATATAAATTATTGTTTGTCTCAAAGCCAGGGCTGATAATTTAGACTTGGTTCCCATCAGCCCACCGGCACTAATAAAAGTTACCTTCCAACTCCTTGGTGCAAAGCATTTTCCATCTGATTCGCTACAGTGTCTGCAACACTCTTAATCCCAGATTGTGTCATGGTAAGCTTTGCATGTCGGGATGAAGTAGATCATCTGATGACAGAGTAGGGTTGTTTCTTGGTTTACAAACTTAATTCATTCCATGATTCTGGGGAAGATGGCCACAGTTGTGCTCCTCGCCTGATGCAGAGTGCACAGAAGGAAACAAAATTTTACTAAACCACAGTATCACTGTATTATAATTTCCCTTTCCACCTGTAATCCTTGCTACTGAGGAGGCAGAGAGAGGAGGATTGAAAGCTTGAGGTGAACCTGAGCAACTTAGTGAGATCTTGTATAAAAGTAAAAAGAATAAAAATAAAGTGTTGGGGTTGTAGCTTAGTGGTGCAGCACCCCAGGTTCAGTCCTTAGTACCAAAAAAGTAGGTAGGTAGGCTGGTAGGTAAGTAGATAGATAGATGATAGATAGATAGATAGATAGATAATCAAAGATCTCCCTATATAGAGACATACCAGTCATGTTTGCTTAGATAGCAGTCTATTTTACTGCCTTAACGAAATTAATGTCATTTTCACTGATTCCATTCTAAATCAACCCACGTGTAAAACATCATGTCTTTCATATTTTTTTGTCTCGAAGAGGAGTGTTGTTGCCAATGATCAAGTGGTCTGGGAAACTAGTTAACTGATATTATATAAACTTGATTTACAATATGAAGTCTGATTTTTCCCTACTTTACAGAATATCAAAATATTTGAACTGGAAGCATACATGGAACTGGTCCTGTTCATGCCCTTATTTTAAAGTTGAGGCAACTAGGGCCCAGTAGAATGAGAAACTGCTCCCAAGGCTATCATTCCTAACAGAGATAAAATTAGAATTCAAACCAATTCACTTTCAGTACAAGGGTCTCAGCTCACAGCTTTCAAAGCTAAATATAATGTTTTTCTATTTCCCTTTCATATTTTTTCAAATGTTATCTATAAAACTACAGGTTCTGATCTTCTATGCTATTCTCATGTTGGAATAGGATCATGTGGCAGAGGACCTATTGTTACAGCCCCAGAATAGTGTATTGGAGCTTTGATCTGCAGTGTTCTAGTCAACATCTAGTATGGAGCAAGAGGCTGAGCTACCATTGATCACGCCCCAGCGAGCCTCAGGTGGTCCCACACCATAGGTGATCTGCCTGCCGGTACGGAAGCAGCAGAATTAGGCACATTAATGATCAAAACTCTCCAAGAATATCTCTGCATCACATCAATCCAAGCATTAGCAAAGCAGCCAGAAACGTTTTCTTGGAGGCTTCTCCTTGACTCTCACTTACTTTCTCACCAACTGCTGGCCCCGCTTTTTGCCCTGGATCCAACCCCATTTTCAAAGACGCCAAGGCAAGCTCTGCAATTGGATTGTCTGGAAATGAACAACACAGAGAGAGCAGGGAACAGATACTGTGACACCCTGCAGCGCTTGTTAAACTCACACACCCAGAGAACTCAGAACCCTCCAGATGACTGAAGGAAATGGCGTCTCTCAGGAGAAACAAGAGACTTGACAGGTAATACTGAGAAGAGATTTCCTGGCAAGGGGAGTGACCGTGCTTCCTGGAGAACACGTGACAGAGCTGACAGGAATGCTTCTTAATGTAGCTAAGGAGGAGCCCAGTTCCAATGAAGGAAAACACGTGAATGCAGACTCCAATCAGCACAGAGCCAAAGGTCCAGCATCCCCGGCACATGCAACCTCCATAGGACTGACCTTTGAGGACCTTCCGAAAACTCAGTGAGGTTGGCTGAGCAGACTTTGCTGGGACAGGACTCTGAGTCCCACATGCCTTGGGTGGCATTAGCATAGGAACACACAGGAAGAATCCACCTATCATCAGTGCTCTTATGAGGCTCTTCTCTAATCCTGATTTCTCTGTGTGGCAGTTGACTACACAGAGGTAAATCCCACATGATTTTGTTCCCATGTTGGGAGCTAGCCAATTTAAAAGCATCTCTTAAAAACTCCTCAGCTGGCACAGTAAATTGGGTTTTCTCATAGCCTTGCATCCCTCATCTGCAAGTATTTACGCTTTTTATTTGTTTTTGCAAACTTTTAATAACCCTAATTCTAAGACCTCTTTCTAATTCACCAACATCTGTGTTTTTTAACTTTGAAATCCTGCCTTAGTTTGGATTTGCCCAGAAGCCAACTCTAAGTCAGGGTTTTTCAACCTCAGTATTGTAGTCATGTTGTGCTGGGTAAATTTTCAGGAGCAATTCTGCCCTGGGTGTTGTTGGATGGTAAGCAGCAACCCTGGGTTCTACCCACTAGATCCACCCTTGTAACAACCAAAGATATCTCCAGATGTTGCCAAATGGTGACTTTGAGGGAAGACCACAGCTATAATTCAAGCATTCAAGAGCAAGTACAGTTTAATTACAAAATGATTCAGGAAACACTAATACAGGAGTTTTAAAATAGAGTTATCTGGAGAGAGAACCAGCTCCTATGCCTAAGCATCTATATCTGCCTCTGCACTGTATCTATCTAGGAAGACAGACAGACAGAGACAGATATATTGTAAGCATTCAATTCATGCAAATATGGAGATATCAGCAAAAATCTCTAAGGAAGGCTGGCAGGCTGAACACCCATGGAAGAGTCAGCACTGCATTTTCAGCTCAAAGGCAGTCTGCTGGCAGAATTTCTTCTCTAGTAGAAGTAAATCTTTTCTTTTAAGGCCTTCAACTGATTTGATGAGGCCCACCCACATAGTGAATGATAATTTGTTTAAAGTCTGCCAATCTAAATACTAACCTCATCTGAGTCTTACTTCCACAGAAATATTCTAGGATAATGTTCGACTAAATAGCTG
>NW_004955421.1:17263323-17431107 GCF_000276665.1 Chinchilla lanigera | reverse complement strand
AAGGAAAGGAAAGGAAAGGAAAGGAAAGGAAAGGAAAGGAAAGGAAAGGAAAGGAAAGGAAAGGAAAGGAAAGGACAAAGCCAGTGCAGTACAGGCACATTATTAAATAGGGTCTAATAGAAAGGGGAACACATTTATGCTATGCAACCTTGAAAAGTTTTATAGCCTGTGTATCATGGTTTCCCACTGTGTCAAGGGGTGAGGGAGCTGAAGCACTTGTGTGCCAGGTCTGAGGTTTGTTCCCCACAGTGCTTTAGTGATCTGATAGTCCTGGCAGCCACATGCCTAGGAAAAGAAGGCTCTGGTAGCTTCATTGAAATCCATTAGGCAGAGGGGAACTGGTTCTGGTGGTTGGAACACACAGTGAAATAGAAAATTTTCAGGTGGCCAGGGGACTGGGGGCAAGGCTCTGACAGCACCTGCTGCAGTCTCTAAGAGCCACTAGAAACTGGGCCCAGCCTCTGAGTGGTGCTTGTGCCATCTTCAGTGGCAGTGCTATCATTTTCTACTTGTTTCTTCTCTTCATGCTATCACATACTTGAATATGTTTCTAAGTGGTGATTAAATACACATATAACGTTTGTTGTGCCAACCATGTCAAAGTGAATGGTTCCATGGTCTTAAATACAATCTTATTATTTTGCTGCCACTACCACCAACCACCATGAGGACTCTTCATTTTGGAAAACTGAAAGTCTGTAATATTAAATACTAACTCCCCACTGCTTCCTTCCCCCAGCTCTGGTACTCTCTATTCTACCTTCTGTCTCTATGGATTTGGGTATTTTAGGGCCTATATATAAGAAGAATCCTATAGTATGTTTCCTTTTTGTAGCTGGCTTATTTCATTGAGTTTAATAACTTCAAGGTTCATCTATATTATAACATACTCTAATCCATTTTCTGTTGCTGTAACAAAATACCCAAGGCTGGAAGATTTTAAAAGAAAACAGTTTCATTAACTCAGATTTTTGAAGGTATAAAGCTCAGAATTGGGCATCCCTAGCTGTTCTGTTTCTGGTGAGGACATAATGGCAGATGGCACCATAGTGAGAGGGACAGATTCCTTCCTTTCAAAGGCTGGATAATATTTCATTGCATGTGTATTCCACATTGTGATAAGCTATTCAACCACCAGTGGACACTTTGGTACTATTACCAGTACTGCTGCTATAAGCACGAGTGTGCAAATATTTCTGAAATTCCCTGCTTTTACTTCATTGGGGTATATAGAAAGATGTAGAATTGCTGGATAGATTATCTTCTGAGTTTCCCACATAACAGATAAATACAGAAAACAATGGGACAAAACTAAACATGCTAAGAAATGAAATAAGCTGCCCATATGTTTATAGAGTCTGGATTCATCAGTCCCTGTGACTCTAGCCACACCCAAGTTCCTTTGAGTAGAAAACCCATCAGCGGCTTGAACATAATTGCCATGGAGGCATGTTCTCAACGTGGGTTTTTCTGTCTCCTTTTTTTGCCTTCTGATGAAGAGCTTTATTTATGAAATTCCTGTCTTCTGAACTTCTTACAAGATCTCAAGTGAGTTGTGCTCATAAGTGAAGGCAAAAACACTGTCTGGCAGAAGCCTGTGACTGACATCTTTTTTAGTTACCCGAACTCTACGCCTTCATTCTCGAACACTTTCCATTTTCCTTTTGTTTCCCAGAGTTTTGCAGCAAACTGCTGTTTAGCAAAGAGAAGCCAAATTCAGACTTAGGCGGAATCCTAGTTAGAGTCTGTTGCTTTCTGTGGCTGGAACCAGCATCACATCCCACCTGGCCAGATCTGCCAAGTTTTTCGGATTTCCTAGAGGTTTTTATTCTGACTGCTTGTCTGCGCTTGTATACAAAACCTGTAATTATACAATAGGTGAACTTACTGTTGTGCTATTGTGCTTTCTTTTCTTTTTTTAAACCAACTGAATTGGGCCTTTTTGTATTTTGAGCCTATTGTCACCTGCAAAACTGTGACTGTTCCCTTCCCCCTTGGCTTCTGATATTTTAGCCTTTATTCCAGCAACTAAATATTTATGTAAAAAAATCATTTAAAATAATTTTTTCTTTCAGAGAAGTTTTTAAACTTTCTAGTTGGAAGTTGAAATTTTTAATGCTTTAACTATACATAAATATTGGTAAAATAATTTTTGTTCTTAAAAAATGTTACCCTGTGTTTAAATAAGGAAGATCACCTATGAAATGCGGCAAAAAATTAAGAGCAGGTCCATGCCTTCTATTTGTGATGTTTTTAATATACACTTAAACAAGTAAATAGTCTATGGTTAATACATCACATAGACCTTTTAAAGAGTTATACAAAACATATTAAAGTACAGCAAATGCTTAACGCATCTCTTAATTGTTAAAAAAAAAAAACTAAAAATGGAAGGAACAGTATGCCATGGTTTGTCTCATAATATCGTGCTTGCTGTATCTCAGGTGGGTGCTTTTCAAACTTGGTAATTTTGTGGATGCTAACATAAATCTCTTTGTTTCTGTAAGCTGTGTTTTACCCCCTAAAAATCTATGGACTACAAATAGAACTACTTCTCTTTTCCTGTTCATTCTCCTCACCAAATAGCAACCCTGAGAAGAGAGAGGTGGCATACCATTTTTTCTTTGCCTTTGATAATCAAGCGAAGTTGAACTTACTATGCTTAGAAAAGAACTAGAAATTCTGTAAGTCCTTGGATGTATTGGTTGTCCATGTTACTGTTACAGTTGTTGGTGCCATTGTCATCATTAAGACAATAAGATTTTATCTCTGAGAATGATGTGTTCTAGGGACAAGAACCTTTGCACAGCCAGGTCTAATCACTGCTTCTTACTCCCATTCTTCTCACGAATACTACTTCTTTCTAACCTTTTTCTTTATAGATGTTGTAGCATTCTTGTTGCTGATGCCAACGACCACACTCCTTTGTCTATGGTGGCTTATGGTGAGTTATAGGACAAATTGGCCAGAGAAATAAGTTCCGTCACTTCACTGAGTACACACTGTTTACTTCCGCTGAAAAGCAGAATGTTACTCAAAACTGTTCAGATAGAAGTTTTCAGGTGAAAATGATGGAAGTCAGCCATCAGTTCTCATAAATTAGAATTTTATAGAGTAAATGCATAAGAGAGGATTAATATAAATGACTGACTTGGATTGACTGTAGAAACCAGAATGAAAATGTGGTAAATGAGAAATCCATGGTATGAAACACATGATATGAAATTTTACAAATGTCCTCAGAGATTGACCAGATCCACTTGGAGCCAATTGTGCTAAGACTCAGGACTCCATAAAGCAGAAAATTGACCAAAAATAAAGGATACAATCAAGAAATGGCAACAGAAATGAATAGACACTTTTCAGAAGAAGTACAAATAGCCAGTACACATGAGAAATGTTCACTACATCTGACCATTAGAGAAATGCAACATAAAACATGGAGATGCCAACCTACTACAGTAAGAATAGCTAGAGGTCAAATAACAAAGGCTGTTGAGACTGCAGGGGAAAAGGGACCTTTCTACATTGTAGGTGAGAATGTAAACCGGTAAAACCATTATGGAAATCAGTGTGGAGATTCCTCAAAAAACTAAACATAGACATTCCTTTCAACCTCACTTTTCCCATTCTAGATATATTTCCAAAAGAGTTCAGGACATCCTATTACAATGATACATGCATACCCAAGTTAAAGCAGCAATACTCATAACAGCTAAATCTGGGAAGCAGCCTATGTGCCTATCAACAGATAAATGGGTAAAGAAAATGTATCTATATCCAACAAAGTACTGCTCAGCCATAAAGGATAAATTTGAGTCACCTGTGGGAAAATGGACACACCTTGAGACAATAACATTAAGTGAAATAAATCAGGCATGTAAGTGTAAATATCACATAGTTTCTCTTATATGTGAAACTCAGAGTATAAATAATTTATAGATCTAAATAAGAGATAGATAATAGGAAATGAGGAGATGAATCTTTCACAAATGGGAAGATGACCAAGAGATGAAGGAAGAAAGGAGGAGAGGGGGAGAAGAGGAAGTAAAAAGAATTCAGAGGTGTTACATGCATGTATGACTCCTCATAATGAATATAATTATATACTTTAAACATCTACTAAAGAAATAAAAAGAAAATTGAAACTCCCCTTCCAGCACTCTTTCAGAGACCTCTTAATGAAACTGTAGAAGCAGTTTTTCAAAAAGCAAACATAAAGACCCATTCCAAGGAGACTGATCACTCAGGAGGATAGAATTTTATATTTAAATAATCAGCTACAGAGACACAACTACATCCTTTAATTTAGCAAAGAGGTGCAGAGGCCTTTGCTGTAGGCAAATATATCAGAAACTATAACTTAGTCATAATAAAGAGTAGTGTTATAGATAACAAATGAACCCAGAGCTGGTCATTTGGGCCCAATTGAATTCCCTAATACCTGAAGGTAGCTCATCTTCTCCTAGGAGGGCACATATGAAATAACCTCCAAGGGAAATCAGAAGGGAGAAAACCATCAGATCTAGTCCCAGCTCACTGGACCTGTGTGACACTTCCAGTTGAACTTTATAGTGTTGAAATATTTCCTTTTTAGCCATAGTTGGGTTAGGGTTAGGGTTAGGGTTAGGGTTAGGGTTAGGGTTAGGGTTAGGGTTAGGGTTACTTTTAGATTAACCTGGAACTCTGGTTTATAAAACTAATAAAATCAAACTCATTAGGTCTTGTTGAACTAGGAGGTATGTGCCAGAGAGCCACCCACATACACTCATGTGTTTACATCCACCTGCTCCAAGACTGCTGTGCACCCTAGGATTTTCCAGAATTTACTTTGTAATGGTCTCTATTAGTTTTGCTTTCCAAACGTACTTTGGATGCTCAACATCCAGTGCCATTTTTATATTTATCATTTATTTAAAGTACGCTTTCTCCATCCCATCTAATTGCCCTCTGTTACACACTTTCACTATCAAAAGCAACAGAAATCTGAAACCAATTAGGAGCAATAAAGATGTTTATTAGAATAGCAATCTGTTCCCACTCATCTCCCTCAGTAGGGAGCAAGGAACCTGGTATTTCTGGAATGTTCTGGGTACTCTAAAATACATATAATCTGGGCAGAACCTCTTGTGTATCTCCTTTCTTTTGTAGAGTTCATTACCACCACTCATTTTCTTTATCTTTACTTAAACATTTGCAAAATTAAATTCACATAGACACAAAGGTCTTGGGAGCTGAGCAGATCAAAACTTCTTGCAAGTCAGGGGAAAAGAAAAAGGGTCAAATCAATAGGGTGTTGTTCCTCTCATATAACAACATAGAATAACATGGGATTTAAGTCATTCTGAATAAATACCGTCCTCCAAGTCCTGGTGGTGGAGGTGGTGGAGGTGGTGGAGGTGGTAGAGAGCTCTCAGTAGACTTAATCTTTACCTCTGGGCTTCTATATAATTTTCTTTTGGTTTTTAAGACACTTGATATTTGGTTTGAATAATAATTTAAGGATAAACTGGCTTTATTTTCCTGTTATATTAAATTGCTTACAGGAACTTTTCTGTACATGGCTCTGAATTGTTTATACAGTGAAATCTATCACCAAGTGCAGTGTAGCTGTTGTAGTAATTCATGGCAAAGTGAATTAAGAAAGCTCCTAAACTAATTTTCTAAATAGAGAATGGAAAATCTTAGCCCATGAGACACCTGTATGTGTAAATAAAGTTTTATTAGAACACGAGAGTGATATTTTTGTTAGTATTGGTTCTGGCTACCTGTATTCTACAACAGATTTGATGAGCTGTCACCAAGCCTCCATGGACCATAAAACTGAAAAAATAGTAAAAGCTTATCAGCTCCTGATTGAAAGTCCAGCTTAATCGACAAATATATTTTAAAGATCCATATTCTTGTTGCTGAGTGACTTTTGAGTCCGTTCAGTCTTATCAGACACTTCCTGCTTATGATGTAGTTTTTAGCAAAGAGTCTGTCATTTCAAATAGTTATGAAACTAATTAACCCATTCCGATAGATTATTCATTGCTGTTGTTGTGTTTTAAACCATGCAGCTGGGGAAAAAAAAGTCGCCTATTCCGAGTCATAGTTACCAAAACTCTTCCACTTTTATGTAATAAAAACTCAAACCAAACTCCTTTCAAAATGGTTGGAGATGGATAAGAAGGAGATTGCCTCATGCCTCTATGAAAATGAGCATTGAACCAGCTTGAGGAAGGGCTAGATCCCAATGCTCAAAATGGCCAGGGCCCTCGCACCAACAATTGCCTTAGCTGATAGTCATAGTTTAATGTTTATTTGTTTATTTATTTAGCCTATTTACTTTTTCACTCCAGTCACAGGTGAACCAGATCCTCTCACATGTATGAAGGTTGCTATTGGTGGATGCACATTGAATCATTTCAGCTCAAAAAACCCTTGTTCTCTATAGCTTCTTATGCAAAGGGAAAAGAGACCTGTCTCTGCCAGCATCTATTATAAAGGGTTTTGCTTGTTTATTCATATGGAGAGACCTTAGTGGGCTGAGGCATGTGTTCAAGCTTGGGTACAACAACTGACACTCTCACAGTAGCAGAGCAGTGTGAATAAGGGGCAGTATTCCAATTGAAAGAAGCCTGTGCCTCAGATGGAAATATTTTACTCTAGTAGAGGAGGCGAGATATTAGAAACAACAGGCAGTAATAGGAAGGACAGTTTTACTCTTCTTCTCCTACCATAAACCGTCTTTTAACAACTTGTTGAAACTTTATAATGCCTTTCTAGCTGCTTTCTAAGATTTAAGGTTTAAACCTCTACTCACTAATATGAAGACTAATGCGATCAAAACACAGTATACGCACATATGGAAACACCTTAGTGAAACCCATTATTTTGTATAGTTAATATGCACTCATAATTATAATTTTAAAAACTCTTGGAGCTTCCATTTCATTAACACTTACCTTTCCTCTGTTCTTTGCTCTTACTCTGCCTATTTTCTTCCATGTGACACATTGCTTCCAACTTTAATACGATTATGTAGCTGAAGTTTAGATTGACTTACTTTTAACATTTTCTAAAAAATGTTAAATGTCAACAGTTCATTGGTCAGGCTGTGAGTATTTTGAAAGTGAGATCATAGAGGGAAGTGAACTGAAAATGTGTCTGAATGCAAAAGGGTGAGGCAGTTCCGGAGGAGAGGTCAGGAGAAGGTCTGTAGTCTCACCCCTGTCACACTCCAATAGCATCTAAATTTTTAGATACTGAAAAGTGGTCCCAGAGGAGCTCTGAACTTCCTGGATGAACCACTTTGAAAACTTAAAATACGTTGTGTTCTCCCTGCCTGTCTTGTAGCTTGAAGACCCTGTGATTCGGATCTAAAACAGTAACTGCTGTCCAGGGTCATCCACACATAATTAGTCTCAAATTATAATAGATAAGTGTTGTTTGCCCTGCTCATGAAGGAAAGCGATTCTATTACTGTTCTTTACTTCTTATGTATTTTACGTGGCAACACTTTGAAACTTCCATTCTGTTAGGCAGAATTTACTCTGAAATGTCATCTTGTGGTGAAGGAGAGAGAAAGTCAAGGATGGCTGGTTAACCAGATAGGCTGAGTTACAACACATAGTTCAAACGAGTCCTGGAGTTTTTGCTGACCCTCAAACATCGCATCTCTCGGCTTTCTCCTCTGTGTCTGCCTTCTGCATGTCTGGAGAAAAAGCCTCAGTGTACCTAAGGTTTTAGGTCCTTTTGAAAAAAAAATCTAAACTAGAGAGATTAATTTGCGTCCTTATTCTATTTAACTTGGCACAAACAGATATTAAATAAAATAATTCTAAGTCTGTCTGTGAACAGACTCAAAGAATATGTTTCTGAGAATAAGAGGAGAAAAGGTTCTCCTTAAACATTCACAGAAAAGCCCCATAAAAAAATCAAGGATTTCAAACCAAAATACATGTGAAAGAGGCTGGGGATTTAGCTCAGCAGCACAGCGCCTGCCTGGCAAGCATGAGGTTGTGAGTTCGACTCCTGGTACCAGAAGAAAAAAAAACAAAATACATGTGAATTCCCACCCTTCTCTGAACTCACCCTCTGAGTCTTTAACACTTTTTCTAATGCTCAGCTCATAGGGAACAAAGCATTTGTGTCTCTATAGATAAATAGACAGATAGAGGCTTGGAGCTGGTTGCTCCTCAGTGATCTTGAGTTTGCTTTTGCATTTTGTTTCCAAACTCTATATTAGAAACTGCAAAATGGGCTATTTTGTATGAACTTTTTTATGCATTAAAAGTCCATCTCAGGTTCTGATGAAGATAATCAGAGAAATTAAATTGTTGTTGAAACTTTTGCCTATGAATGGATTTTAAAAATAAAAATCCAATTTTTTCCTTTTCTAGAACATGATGAAACAATCCCTTATTGTTATACTTGTTCAGAACTTATTTCCTACCCCTTGTTATGCTCGCCTCCTTGACATCATCGATACATAATCCTTTATGCGCCTCTTAGCATATCTGCTCCCACTATTGTCTCAAGATGATGTCGAAGGACATTAGACACAGAGGCTAATTTTGTGGGAGTGAATTAATGGCCGTGTTGCAGGAGCCCATAATCATGACTAAATGGGCTTTCAGGAGGCCACACAGCATGCTGATGCCAGAATCAAGTACGAAACTTAGGAATTCCGACCATTTGTCTTGGCCTCTGTCTGCAGGTTAGGCTGCCTATTGTTGATATTTAGCAAAGACTTGCTGAGAGCAATCCACTCACTGGCAATAGAGGAGCCAGGAAGGAGTTCAAAAAATAATCCCATGGAAATTTCTTTCCCAATGATAAAAAGTTCTGAAAAGCAATAAGTAACCTGTATGATTATATCTGTAGTGTTATCTATTACAAAGTAAGATTATTGCAACTTGATAATAGGTTAGAACATTCCTGCAAGCATTTAACTGATATAGAACCTAATAATGGAAACTATTCATGCCATATATGAAATTATTGCAGTGCGGTGTATCAGTTAAGATATAAACTGTAGAGTCAGGTGGACCTACATTCAAATTCAGTTGTACCTTGCTTCATGAACTTAATTCTTTCTGTAATTCTGGCCACATAATCCATAGCCTTACACCACCAACTGACTTTCTGGTCCTGATGATATTTATCTTTTTTAGGACTTGTTTCTTATTCTAAGACTGGGTACCAGGTTTGTTATGAAGATTAAATAAAATTGGGGAAAGAAGCACTAGAACAGCCGTATGGGTTTTGAGTCCTGGTCAGTACTTACACTGAAATAACAAAGCACCAGAAAGCAAAATCAGAATTTGACAACCAATATTTGTGATAATATATCATCACAACTTCCAAAAGTAAGGTGAGAACAAACCAGCTAAATCCACCAATCTGCCTGTTACAGGGATCTACATGGAAGCTGAGTGTGTTTCTAACATCCAAAATGACAAGAAACGCACCAAAAGAATTTGGCAAAGATGTATGCACTTGTAGAGCTAAGGCAGAGGTAAGGTAACAGTGCAGACATAGGAAAGTTGTAAAAAAATGGCTGAAGAATTGGGAGAGGGATTGGAAAAATTTTCTGGTTTTTTTTGTTTGTTTGTTTTTCTTCCGGTACCAGGAATCAAACTCACAACCTTGTGCTTGCCAGGCAGGCACTTTGCTGCTGAGCTAAATCCCCAGCCCCTGGAAAAATTTTCCTAAAAGATTTGGTAAACATAGTTGGTGATGATAGCATTAGCTTTGTTATTCTAAGGCAGTTTTGTTTGTATTGTGGCATAAAACAAATGAATAATTCTGTGATATTCTAATTCTATTATTTTTATGCCCTTGAGAACCAGAACCAAGATTCTAGAATTCTCATCATGTAAGTCATGTAATGGACACTAAGAAAACTTCTATTCTGAATTGAATTAAAAATATTGTGAATTCATGAGTCATTCATATATATATATTCTTAAATATAAAATATACATATGTTTACATTTTATATACATGCATATATATTTTATATTTAAGAATATAACAACTCAGTCTCTCTCTAAAAATATATATAAATATATATACTATATATATGCACACCTACACACTTATATGTGTGTATAAATATATTCTTCAGTTCTTTGGTGAATTCTAGAAATAATGATTTGCAGTGTGGTGCTGAATATCGTATGCTATTAAGCCAAAAGAAGGATTCTTGGGGAAATATGACTGATATTAGCATTTCTTTAAAAATGTATTTTTTCCAATATTGTCTTATAATTTTAATGTTTTGTTTAAAATTGTCTTTAATCTTCTTCAAAATTATTTTATAGTGGAAAAGTATTGAAAACATTGATTCCAACAATTTAAAAAAGCAGTGTAGAACACTATTAAATATTTGATTTTAATTTTTAATTTTTAGTTGACTTTGCTCAGTTCATTCAGTTATGATGACAAAAAATTTACATTAAAAATTCTTTAAAACTTATGAAATATTTTTGCAAAAGGGAAGGGGACAGAGAGATGAAAAAGTAGGGAGGGAAAGGGGATTTTAGAAAGGATCAAAATGTGTTATTTTTGTGGTTTGTGACTGTATGCCCCTTAAAGCCTCAAGCAGTCTTGGGGCGGGCTTCTAGAGTTTATGATTATCCATGGTCCAATGCCAGGATTATGGGTGTGAGTGCTACACCCACCCTGGGGCAGGTAGTTTACATACAGTGAAAAGCAAGGCAAGTGGCTGCTTGCTGCTGGTCCTTCCTTTTTGCTCTTTCTGCTTTTGCTATCTTCTGTAGCCTTGAACTGCTGCCCTCTGCCATGTGCCACTCTGCCTTGGAGCCAGCAGATTATAGACTGAAACTTGCACAAAGTGTAAGCTAAATAAGCCTTTCCTTCCTTAATTCTGGGCATCAGGTATTTTGTCACAGCAATGACAAAAAAGTAACTGAGACAGTTATGTACATCTATCAGCTCCCCACAAGGAATGGAATCATTATGTACTACAAATATGTACCAATAAATAAATAAATAAATTTATTTATTTATTTAAAAATAAGTTTTCAAAATTAAACTCTATCTACAAGATACAATAATTGATTTCTATATTTATGTATTTTTTCTAGAACAGAAATTATGCAAGGATATTTCAGTGACTTGGTAGTTTTATTTGCAAAAACCCAACATAACAGATGTAAAGTAGCTTCTGAACTTATAACCTTTTCTTGGGATAGTCATCACTTTCTCAGTATCAAAATGTGCCTATAACAGTTAATGATTCACTTAGTTTTTATGATTTGTAGTCATTTGCTGTTGTGTATTTTTAAGTGAACAAGCTAACATCCAAAAAAATTGAAGTAAAGTCTACTTTCTAGCCAACAAAGATCTTTTATTTAACCTACCGGTTTGCAGTTCTTGTATGTGAGACTCTTGGGACAATACACATTGAGGCTTCTCAGATTTGACAGCTGTAATCCTATGGAAAACTGTACCTTACAGAACACATCCCCCATTTCCCCCAGGAGGGCTGGGGACAGAACACTCCCATCAATCACACTCATACTTCTGCAGGAAAACACATATTTCCACTCAGTAAGATGAATAAGCAAATTTTGCTGCCAAATAAATTTATTTCAGACTTGCAAAAGTGAATAATTGGATTCTTAGAACTTTTCCGCTTCATGGGTTAAAAGATTGTAGATCTTTCTAATTGTTTCTTTTTTTAAAAAAAAAAAAAAAGTAGCATAAAGAGCCAAGAGGAGCACAGCACCACTTCTGATATTGTTATTCCACATCCCCGCCACAAAAAGATAACCTGTATTTAAATTTGAGGAAACATCAGAAAACTCCGAATAAAGTTATGGTCCCCCAAAGATGACTATGTCCTAATCCCTGGAAATTGTGGCGATATTACTTTACATAGCAAAGAGACGTTTCAAATATGAAAAGTTAAGGGCTTGCCATTTCTTCAAGATATACTACGTCTACTTTGTTGCAGCATATACGGATACAGTTATGTTAAGGATATTAATGTGGGAAGATTATTCTTGATTAATGCACTAGATCCAATTTAATGATAAACGTTCTCACACAAGGGAGGTGGTGGTCAGAATTATAGAGAGAGTAGTGATGACAGCAGATTTGAGTGACTGTGGGAGCCATGAACTTCTAGAAGCTGAGAAAGACAGGGAGTAGATTCTCCCCTAACACTTCAGATTAATTCTCCCCCGCTGATGCCTCAATTTTAGCCCTGTAGCTCTCATTTTGGGCTTCTGGCTGCTAGAATGTACAGAGACTATATATGTGTTATTTCAAGCCATTAAATTTGTGGAAATTTGTTCCAGCAGCAACTGGAAATTAACACAGAGACATTCTGCAAAATTACCAGACAATCATCTTCAAAAATACCAAAGTCACAGAAGACAGGAGAATTGTCAGACATAGGTGGACACTCGGGAGACATCAACTAAATGCAGCATAGTATCCTGGATGAGAGAAAAGAAGAATTATCTCTTTGTTATGTTACCTTTCTCCATCATTATCAATCAGTTAAACAACTGGTAAAAGTTGTGGACAGAGTCTCTAGATTAGTTAATACCATTCTACCATGTTCATTTCCAGATTTTGATCATTCTGCTCTGGTGATATGAGATGTTGCTGTTAAACTAGATAAAGGGAATGGGAGGTTCTTTGTGCTTTTGCCTAAAAAGGAGCAGGAGGAAGAGGAGGAGGAGGAGGACTATTATTTGTGGTACTGAGGATCTGATCCGTCTTGTATATCTATGCAGGTGCTCTAACACTGATCTACACCCCCACTCCTTCAATAATTTTTTAAGTGTGAAATTGTTTGAAGATAAAAAAAGGCTTTTTCAAAAAAGAAAAGGCAGTGCAGCTAAATCAGTTAGATACCACATTATTTCTCTGAGTATGTAATAATAAAAATACTAATTTATTTAACAGTACCTATGAAAAAGCACTACTGTCAACCTCCACAACTACTTTCTAAAAACTTTACCGTGGTAGAGTTATGCATTATTAAGATCTCCATTTCATGGACACTGAAGCACAGAGAGGTTAGAGAAATCATCCAAACTCACACACAAAAAGAGCCTCAGAGTATGGAGTTAGGGTTGTCTAGCTACTCACACACCGAACTTTGAAAATATGGGGCACAAGTTTCAGTATCTGGTGATAGTGGGACGTTTGTCCCTCTGGGAACTTTTGCTAGTTTTTGAGTTCATTCTGGCTGGATGACAGTAACAGATAATGGAAGACTAGGTAGCCATGTTCTTATAGAAATGTTGTGTTCACTTTATGAAGTTTATAAAGTGGGAATGCTGGCTCTATAGAACTCAGAGTTTTCCTGTGGAATTATCTCTTTGTTATGTTACCTTTCTTTATCATTACCAATCAGAGTCATCTTTTACATTGTTTTGTGAAATTGTTTTGAAACTTCTCATCTACCTGTCTCCCCTGAAACTTCCAGACTTTCTCTCTTGGTGCTTTAAAGGCTATCCCACTACTGTGTTTTATATCTATGTACGGTTTAGGCTGAATATAGCCTAGTTTTTCCCACACGGCAACGAGGCAGGAGAAATGCTCGGCAAAAAGCTGGGGAGGGAAAGATGGAGGGCTAGGAACTACTCAAGCACCGGGACAGCAGCGGTTATCTCATGTAGAGAGTATTAAGGAAGAGGGAAAAGAGAGAAGAAAACGATGAGCCATTGTCTAACTTTAGCTCGAAACCCCTTAGGGTAGAAAACACATTATTTTCCATGCCTTATGCTGAGTCAAGCGTATGGTCAACACTCAACAATGATAAACAATTAGCCATATTGGATTTATATATTTAATTTACCATATGTGGAGATTAAAATATGCCCCTGGAAATAAGTTCTGAAAAGAAAGCCTGTGATATATTCTGATAGAGACTGCAAATCATAGCATTCTGTGCAGAATCTTAGATAAGTTAAATATATAGCATTTTAACCTTTCATTATATCATAAGTTCCTTTTTAATATTTTAAAATAAATGTCTGCAAACTGAAAGTCTTATTATCTTTAGAGGCTTTCCATACACATCTATTCCCACATAGATATGGATATGGTTCTACCTAGCTATTTATCTATATATAATATATAAAGCAATTATTCACTGGTAAATTTGTACATTTCATTTTCCAATACAGTGTATTCACTTTAATCACATACTTTCCAATCTTTTTGCCTCCTAGCCTCAGATTTTTGAATTCAAATTTCCTTCCCTTTGTCTGTATTTAAAAATAATAATAATCATTTTACATCTATTACAAATAACAATACCTAGTCCTTGATTGAATGCTAACCTTGTAATTCATTCTCAGGGTTCGGCTGCCATTCATTCATAGCTCGAGCTGTGCTCTCATTATGTATGACATCAGCAGAAACTCTGAATTCAATCGCAGCCTTTTATTTAATTAGGGACTATGTATTATTTGGTTTGTAGTACCCAAAATTAAAAATAGCCCCTTCTACTGTGTAATGGGAAAGGAAGAAAACTTTGAATATATATTCTAATTGATATTTTTAATACTTACTGTAAAAGCAATCAAAACTTATGTTAAATATTAATTATAATATTTTCCTGCTTTTGTGCACCTTGATTTATTGCTGCCCTTTTGGGTTCACTTTTAATTACGTTACAGGGAAAACAAAGGATATTTTTATTGGAAGAGTTATTTAGCACAGACAATACTTTCAATAGCGATGGTGATACTGAACTTTATATTAAACTTAATTTTCAAAAGCATATTTAACACAGTTTGCCAGGCTTTGTAAAAATTATTTTTCCTTCCTTTAACAACATGCTTCTCAGGTCTCTATATTAGAAATCAGGGACAAAGCTCATAAAGGAACAAAGACCCAAAATCAGGGATGGTCTTTTAAAAGAGGTACAGTTTCAAAGACTCCTAAAGATATAAATCAAAGTGCTTTTGAATACAGAGAGCATTCTAAAGGAATATTGAACTGTTTGCTTAAAATCTCACATTATTTCCTGCTTTTTAAACCCTATTCCTTTTTGAAGGCAAGCACCAGATAGGGACAAAAGGAATATTTTCATGCAAAAATCAGGGCCAGGTACAGAGGCACAGTCAGAGTCTATTTCAAGTGGGGACAGGAATTTAATTCAAGTTATTCTCCTCTTTATTCCACATTTAACAGATTTGAAGGATTTCTCCACCTCTCTGACACTTGCACAGACATCACTAGGTAGTGTTTGCACTGACGGCAAGTACCAGGAAACCTCGGTGTGGAATTTTTTGTCCCCTTGGAATGGATTCTGAACACACAGGAGAGTCCCAACGTGTCTGCTTGGGGTGCGGGTCCTATATTTCATGAGGTCCCCTTTCTGTCCCCTCTACAATAGAAAGCAAACCATCACTTTCTTTTTATTTTTAAAAGAATCTTATGTTACCCACAGGTGCCTTAGCCTGGATACTATTTTTATCAGTGTAAAAGAATATCTTTCTACTTTGGGCAAGACAGAGATGTTACTTACCTTGTTCTTGATTTATGCTTTGGGTTTGTTTTTTTTAATATAATACATCTAGCACTTTTGCTAAATCAGTACAAATACCAAAAGTAACGAACTGATCACTCTGTAACAAATTTCACTTTGCCAAAGTTATGACCAAATGCAGGGCTTAAGCTCCTATGATATGTGTGTTTCATTAAGAAAGTGAAATGCCATACCTCCAAGTGGAGCAGGTATCTGTGATTTTTTTCACGTTCCCATGGCAACATGTAATTTTTATTGAACGGCAGAATAAATAGGAAAATAAAACATGCATAAAATATTGATGGGTGTTGGGTCTGCCATCCAGGGACTCTAGTAACTTATGGTCACTCTCGTCTCTTTTTAACTCCTGAAACCATTTTTTAATTATGGTATCATTTTATTACTATTTCTTTATTTCCATCAAATGCCTAAAGTTTTTAAAATGTAATTTTCAAACCCAGTTTTGCATATACATCCTGAAGAAGACACTGAGGAAGTAACAGAAGCAAGGAAACACAAAAAAGCTTCTAATTTTTTCTAAGGAAACTTACATGATTTGCTGTATCTTGGAAGGAATTTCCATTTGTTGAGTAATATTTGAAAGTTATGGACAGTGGCATACAATGTTTTCTGTTAAAAATATATAATGATGATGGAAACTAACAAATACAAATACATATGAGTATGTTGGGGAAGGTAATATATCCACAAAAATAGGTATTCCAGCAACATTAGCTAGACGGAAAAAAAGAAATTGAATCAATTAGATTATTCACTTGAGCTTGAAAAAAGGAAGAAATATAAGGTGAAATTGCCTTCATGCCCACATGCTTTATGGAGGCTGATCATTGTTATGCAATATAGTCTGTTTTATTTCAGTTCAGTACACATTTATTGAGGAACAACTTTATGCTCAGTATCTAGCAATTATAAAGAAAGTAAGTCTATGACCTTAAGTTAGGGGCTAGTAGAAAAGTCATGATAGAAAGGAAAGGGCTTGGGGTATAGTTCAGTTGTAGAGCACTTGCTGAGCATGCGCTGGAGATTGATCTCCAACAGCAGGAATGGCGGAGGGGTGTCTTAAAATTAGCTGTATCTAGAAGAGTTAAGCTGTATCACAGTCTCCTAGCGTACAGCAAGTTCCAGAATGATCAAGCAAAAATAGGCAAAATGAAATCGTGGAAGTATCAAGTGAAACCCTTTGAAACATATTTAGAGACTGGCAGGCCTTTCTACATACAGTCAGACTCTCAAAGGCCATTTTAAGAATGACAAATTCTGTTTCATAAACATGAAAAAAGTTCATATGGCAATACCATAAAAAATCAAAACACAAGCCACAAATTGGGAAATATTTTTCCTATTCATTTCACAGTAAAGGACTATTTGTAATAGCTATGATAATCATGCAATCAATAAACACAATCCCTGAAATACAACAGGAAAATGGGCAAACCAAAAAGAAAATGCCAGCAGCACTTATACATTTGAAAAAATGTTCATCTTGTAATATTATCATCAAATAAATGCCAATTAATGTGATACCATTTTTTTCTAGAGTGTTGGGTAAAGTAAAAAGTTTTATAACTCATGTGTTAGCAACAGCTTGAGTATAAATTGTCCTAAACATTTTAAGAGTGGAAGCATGATTTAGATAACAATTTAGTAGTATTGATCACAAAATGAACATAATTTCACATATGGGCAAAAGTTGGGTTACTGATTACAGCACTGCTTGCTATAGAAAAACATTGGAAACAAATGTCCATTAATAGAAGATAAGTGAAATACTGTATAATTTTTAGTATATTTCTGAGGTAGAATACTATGCAGCCATTAGAAGGAAGAAATTGTTCTGTGAATATAAATAAGGGATTATGTATAATAATATTGTTAAATGAAAATAGTAAGATGCAGAACAATGTTAGTGTATACTACTATCTGGGTAAAATCAATAAAATATGTTTTATATGCCCCAGAGATATTGACTACCACTACAGGTACATCCAAGAAAATTTAGCATCTCCTATGGGAGGAGTTTGTAGTCTGCAGGACAAGGCTGAAATGATAACTTACTTATCATTCTGTACCTTTTTATATATTTTGAGATTTGTGCAAGTATTTAATGAGCCTCTTTGATTTAAAAAGAAGATGATAGTTTTAAAACAACATGAAAGCAATTATAAAAATGCATGTTAAATGCTCGGGATTTTTAAGTAACAAATGACCACCCTACAGTGCTGTTCAGAAAAAGTGTAGAATAGATGGGTCTTGAGCTAGACTTGAACCTAAAACTGAGATCAGGAAATGTTACCATGAAGTAAGAAGGGCATAATCATACCCTACTGGTACAAGCTTATGTCCACATCATTCAAGCAATTACATGCTAGGGAAGGGGAAGGAAGAGGTGAAGATTATAGAAACAGAGAAAAAGGGTGGAATGGAAAATGACCTTCAATTATGTAATGTTTGCAGTGAGAGCAAGATAATGGGTTTATTGTTCAGAACAAATATTCACATAATGTGGTGGAAAGCACCACGTTCTTAATTTGCATAAATTCTTAGATGAGGAGAAGTGGTATGATGTATTAGAAAAGATCATGAACCCATATTCAAGACATTTTGTCTGGTCCCTGTTCTGCCATTAATTAGCAATGTAGCCTTGAGAAGGTCATGTTGTGTCTTCAGGCCTTAATTATATAGTCTGAAATACAAGAGGAGGGGAGCAGTGGTAGATTCATAATTCCACAATCACTTTTTTATGTGAAGAATGCTATGTTCAAATGAAATGTGAGCCCAAACAGCAAAACAAGTAAGAGGAGGGAACCTGTGTAAAGAAGGGATGGGTGCCCTGAGCCAGCCTACCCAGTGCCTTTCTTTCCCATCCTGGTTCTCTTCAATGCAGCAAAATCGAAGTCCTGGGAAGAAGCAAGGTTCAGCATAAGACTGTTTCACTAGAAGATTCCTATGGTCTCTTTTCATAAGTATGTTCCACAGTTTTAGGAAGTAATTGATTCACAGGTTTAATCATGTTGTGAAATATCTACAGAAACAGATGCCAAAATAGTGGTGGTGGTAGGAGGCTATGAAAGAAGTAATTACCTCACCAAAGATTTATTAAGCATTTTTTCAATACTCTGCTCCCCAGTGTCACAATAGATAAAGCTGGCTAAATATGATCCTGTCCTTGTCTGGCTCTCGGTCTCCTGGATTTTCTTTTACAATATTTGTAAGGTTCTATAAGCTTTTAGAATATACAAATTGGTATATTTATTAGTTGCACATTTCTACCATGAAATACCTAAGACAAGTAACTTTATAAAGAGAAAAGTTTTCTTTAGCTCACAGTTTTGGAGATTCAAATCCCAAGGTCAAGTGGTGCCCTTGGCTTGGTTCCTGCTGCAGGCAGGAATGGCAGCACCATGGCAGGAACATGTGTCTGAATAAGCAGTTCAGTCTGTGTTTGCCTCTATTATCTCTTTTCTGTCTTAGTTGTTGCTTACCCTCAACATTCCTCCTCTGTGTAGTTACTTTTGACCATAGATAAGACATTACATATTTTAAAAATACATAGACTTCAAATGATATTAAGTTCAACAACAAAAAAAAGATCTTTCTTCTCTTTCAGCGGGTAAAGTGAGGGGCTGATTGGCTACATGCAGTCAGAAATGAGCTAGCCCAGAGCTGGGCTGTAGCTTACCCACCACTTTGTCTATCTGAAAGGTTTAGTTTTTCCCTTCAAAATTTTCCTTCTGAGATCTGTGGGCTTTAGCTATGGCATCTTCAAAACTTAGTATGCATATTAAGGCCACATAATAAAGTTTCCTAAGCTTCCAACTGTACTTATTAGACTACACAGATATTAAAAATATCAGGTGGTTTCTTTACCCCTCTTGAGTACATTTCCAGATTTTCAGCTCCAGGTAGATGGAAAATCTGTTCTTGCTCCAGGTAATATCAGGTACAAAACGCCCGTGCTGGTGTTAATCCTTTCTTCCTCTTAGGTTCTTATCTGTTGCTCATTTTGATTCCAGCCCTTATTCTCCAGAAACTGTTCTCTAAATCCACAGAAGTGTGGATCCCACACACACACTTCCCTCTCCCTCTTCCCACCCTCCTGCTCCTTCTGTGGTGCTGGGGATCAAGCCCAGGGCCCCAAGCATGTGACACAAGAGCTCTGTCATGGAGTCACAATTCCAATTCTACACTGTGGAGCTTTTTATTCCACCTTTAAGAATATTTCTTAGCTCTCAGAGAATCTTAGATACCTCGTTTAATGGAGAGATGGCCTGAAAGCCTGCAAATCCCCAACTTTTATTATTCTGACTTCATTTGCCCATTAGAAACTTTGCTGTCTCCTTCCTATACTGACTTTCTAACTACACTAAGATTTCATCCTACCACTATAGCGAATACCCCAGAGAAAGCAGACTGCATATCAACTCCCTGACTCACCTCCCTCCAGCTCTTCTCCCTCTTGTATCTCAATCCCCCCGATTTTTATAATTGGCTCAACTTTGTCTAATTGTCAGTCAGAATAAATTATCTGCAGGTAACTACTCTATCCTCCTCAAAAGCGAGTTTACAAGGTAGATTCTTGAGAAACTTGAAATCTAAGCCACATGAGAGAAATTTTTGAAATTTTAATGTGTCTTCATACTATCCATGTTGTTACATACAGATGAACAGATGTTTCTAAGTTTTCCTCTAAATAATTTCTAAAAGCATATGCGTTCTTTGGTTATGTAAAATTAGATACTATTAACAGATATGTTAATAATTCAGACTGAAATTTAATTATACAATAACAACTAGTGTATCTGATTAGTAACTTAAGTCAGGAAGGGCAAAAGTCTCTAAAACACATTAACACTTTTAAATTTTTTTATTAGAATAATTATATTGGATCAAGTTAGATTAAATTTTCAATTAGATACTAATTTTCTAGGGTATAGAAATAACCATACAATGATCATTAGCAGTATACCAAAAGAAGAGCGGTATTTTCTACAGGTATATAATCAGGATATAAGAAGTTTTGTCATGGCATGCTTTTAAATTCTAGGCCATAGGTATTGCTATCATTTTTTCCAATTCTGAGAATATATCAATATTCATTTTAAGTTATTTACTCAATTAACTCCATGATATCCATCATGCCAAAATTTTTAGAAACCCTGGAGGGAGTGTTTAAGAAATTGTGTATATGTATGTGTAAGAGTGTACTTAAGAATCAAGTTTGGTTTGAATAGCTTAGATTACTTGAGATTTATTTTATTTTTTCTTCAGGTTTGGTTTTACATTTTAATCAGAGTCACATTTGTAAATCATTTTACAACTGCATTAAAATTTAACCTGAAAAAGAGTTGCTTATGAAATGAATTAACTTCTTCTATCACTTTACTTTTCTCTGGCCCTTTCACCTCAAAGGCCTCTGACAGGTGATTCTGCCTACTATAGGTATGTTCTTTCAGATAGCTCTTCAGTGAGCCAGTGATTCCCAAAGCATCAGCGCTGCATCAGCATTGTCTAAATTGGTCTATTAAACACATTCAGATTTGTGGAATCCACTTCAGACAGGGATCACTAAAGGTAAACCCCAACATCTATATTTTCAATGAACCTAGATGCACACTATAGCCAAACACCATCACCCATGACTGCTCCATAAAAATCGAATGATACGGCATCACTGGTCACATGTTTATGGTTCATTTAAAGAAGCACTTCTCTGATTCTCACTAACATGCCCATAGCAACTTCCTCCAGCAGCACTATTAGGGAACCTGCCTTATTTCCCTCCTCTTCCACCTTTGCTTTGGTTTTTGGAGGCCTCCCACTTGCTCCTCATCTTCCATTCTGCACATCTCCTGAGCAGCTCTCTCACTTCCTGTCTTCTCTATTCCATGACCAGGCCATTCAACTGTACTTGTGCCCTTTGAGTTTCTACCTTGGATCAGACCTTAGGTGTGATGCATTGCCTGCAGCTGAACATGTCCCTTACTTACTTAAAACCACAGCAGTTTGTGGTCACCCAGGTCTCCGTGACATCCCTTATGGCCAGTCAGATCTTTTTTCTAAGTTTTACCAAGTGGGAAAACTTCAGGCCCAGCATGGGGAGAACCTGCTCAGTGAACATGCTCACCTCTTCCCAGGCCTTTGGCAATCAAGGCCAAAATGTGAATACTGAAGTGCAGAAAGTCGAACTTCTCCTGTCTCATGTCCTGAGTGGCCAGGGTGAAATGGAGGTTTGCAGACAAACTACCAAATTCAAATTCTCCCTTCACGTTGTTAGCCAAGTTACTTAGCTTAATCGATTGTCTCTACCAGCACCTATAAACTGGAGGAAAGTGATAGTCTCTGATACCTCAAAAAATCTTATAAAATGTCTTCACAAAGCATAGCACATAAAGAAAGGTGCGTAGTTGGTATATAAACAGCTCTATGAAATGTGTTCACTTTTTATAAAGTGAACACATTTGTGTACACAGCACCTAGATCAGGAAACCACATCCTTTAATTATCCTCCTAATCTCTTCTGATCAATATTATCTCAGCAGCATCTGGCAGCCTCCTGACTTCAAGCTTCATAGATGAGTTTAGCTTTTCACTTTATGTGTCTATAACATCATACAACATGGACTCTTTTAAATCTGTCTTACTTCTCTCAATATTATGTTTGGGAGAGTCTCATGTACTTAAAATTTGTCTAATATTATTATTAGTAGTATTCCCTTTAGTGAATATACCAGAATTTATCATCTGGTCTATTATTAATAGATATTTGTTTAGTTTCTAGTTTGGAGCTATTTCAAACATTTTGCTGCATGCTTTTTATATGGCTTTGGTAAACATATGTATGCATTTCATTGGGTATATACTAAAGAACTGTCCTCATAAAATATGTATTTTTTTCAGCTTTAGTAGACTTGCCAATCCTTTTCTGCATGATTTTACCAATTTATACTCTCACCAGTAGTATAAGGGAATCCTGGTTACTTTATACTGTCACCAATAGTGGCTATTGTCTGAGTTTTCTATTTTACCCATTCTGACATGTCAGACTATCGCCTTGTGGTTTTAACTTAATTTTCTTTCTCTTAATGGCTATTGCAGTTGAGTTCCTTTCACATTTTAATATGGCTGTTGTGAGAGTTAAAAGACATAATCAAAGTAAGCTCTTTGTATAGTGTCTGACACACAACAAGTGCTCAATAAACCTAGGCATTCTAATAATTTTGCATGTTTGATCATAATGATCATTTAATTTTTCTTACTTCTGAGATTACCATGGACTCTGAATATGGTGCCTAACACAGGATCACTACTGCATGTGCCTATCTTTTCATAATCATAATGCCTTACTTCTTTGAAACGTTGCAGCAAAAAGCCCAAATGACTAAATGAACTTTAAAAGAAAAGTTTAAAAAGAAAAAGAAATGTATTTCATGGCTGTGTTTCTATATTAACTAGTATAAGCAACAGATGTTTATTTTATTGAGTACCACTGAATTAACACAAATGAAATGTAACCTAATTAATCACAGTTTATTGATTTATACCTTGCTAATGCAATCACTTAGGAGAGTAGCTGTTAGGTAACAGTGTCTCATTATAGTTCTTGTGTAATTTCCAGATAGGAATTATTATCAAGAACGTCAAGTGGGAATCCTACACAAGGGGTATGTGGTTATCCGACTGCTCATCCATTGTACAAAAGACCACCAGAGACATTTCCAACTAGCCAATAATGAATAAGGTAGTTGTCCTTGGCCGCAGGTGAAGGGGAGTTTTCCTTCTTAGCATTCATCATCCAGCCTTAAACTGAAGAGGGATGGAGCAACCACTTCCGGTCACATTCTGCCCATTTGACCACAGTCAGATGATAAAGATGGATGTGAATTGTGGTGTGAATGGAAGCAGAAGACTCTGAAAACCAGGGGCCCAACTCTGGATGCGAAGAAACTTCTATTTAAGAATCCAGAGCAAGGGATTACATTACAAAGGCCACATGATGGCCTTAAATTTTGAGCTGTCTAAACAATGCCAGCAGGCAAGCATCAATCCATGCCATCCAACATATGGACGAGAAAATTTATCCCAACAAAGCAGCTTTTATTTGTTGAATTATTGACTGGTTTTTTGTTTCTGTTGCATGAATGCTGAGAAGGCAGCTCTACAGGCAAATCTTTACACATCTATGTAAAAGGTAAGTTGATAAATTAATTCTCTAGTGTGGAATATAGCATGAACTATACAAATTAAGAAATTTAGTTTTTCTCACTTCTGAGATTATCATGGGCTTTGAATACGCCTAGCACATGTGTTTTGGGTTGTACAATAAAAGCAATAATTTGAACCACTGATAAAGAACTGATCAAAAAATCTATGCACCATTTGAGCCCACAAATAGGTAAATAATTACAGGCTGGGTTGAAGTCTGTATTTGGGGCTGTAATAGTAGGCTATCAAATGTATATATGAATATTACTATAAAGTCATTAACATATTCAACAGGAAATTTTTAATGCACAGTTTTCAGATGAATGAATTGTGTATTATGTAGATAATATCTCAGTAAAGCTGTTATAAACAGTCATTTTCTTTTTTGTTAATATTTATAATTTTTCACATTTTCATGAGGTATTTTCCTTTTTTAATTTGACAAGGGACAAAACATGATAGTACTTTCATTAAGAGCAATAGTTTGAAGTCTGACAGATATGAATTCAAATTCTTAATGACTTTCAAATTTTGGACTGTAACCTAGGATTGAAGAAAATAGGTCTTGCTTATGGTGTATAACTAAATTGAAGTCATTTTGCAATAATAACTATTATGTCTCTATAGGACAGTGTCATGTGTGTTCATATGGCTGTTTATTACCCTCTTGTACTCTTTCTTGGTGACAGGGTTATTTTCTTTCAGATTAAAGAATTATTTTATTATAGATTTTTGTCACATGATGATATCATCGTATCACCTACCAAGTGTTTTGATAGTAAAAGTTGTATCAGTGACGTCAGCTCCTTCACAGCAGAGAATTTCTGTATGCCAGGCACTGTGGTAATCCGTTCCCTCATTCGAATTTTCACATTTTATTTCCTTTCGTTTTCTAATCCTCACACAACCCAATGAGGTCAAGAGACCAAGGTTCAAGGAGGTTTGGCCACATGGGTAGCAGCCAGCAGATCCATCTGCCGGTGTTAAAAAACACACGTGTCTAATTCCAAAACCAAAACCCTTTCCCACTATGAACGACTATGTTGTGGAGCAACCAAGAAAAAGCTTCCTCAAGAACAAATAGTATTTACACACTTATGAAGTAAAAGGAGAGCTGATGAAGACAGGATGGAAATGAAAACAAACTTTGTAATGCACCAGTTATTTATTAGGGCACTGTTTGCAATCGTGTGCCATTGGACTCAACTTTCAGGAATACCTGTAGGGAATAAAATAAATAATATAGAAGAGCATATGACCAATACAGTGAATAAAGTAGATTTGTGTACATTGACTTTGAATGATGGTACCTTGTGAAAATAAAATTGTTATAGAATTAGATGAATGTATACCCAACTGTTTGTATGTATTACAGAGGGTCACCATTATGCATGTTATTGAGAGTAGCACCTATTAGAGAAGATTATGGGATGGAGTGACTAGTGATAGGACTTTTATTTACGTATATGCTCTATCTGTCTATCTATCTACCTTATGCATTTCCATGTGTATAATATATACATATATATATATATAATGTTTGCAATTCCTAAAACTTATTAATTTACCACACACTTATTGTATGCTTTCTATAGCCAGGTACCAACTTCTAGCCACTTATGTCTCACTCTTGCTCTGTAATTAACGGAGAAGCACTGCATCATTTCACTGGTGTTCAGGCTACAGCTGGAAAGTGAGCTGACTAGAGAGCCTATGCTTAGATGTTTTTTCTGGGAACACCGTGGAACAGGGGTGATGATCATCCAGTTTGCCTCGTGTGAAATCTACAGTCTGTGTTCTTCCCATCAGCCCCTCATGACCCCACTGGGTGAAAGGCCAGAGGGCAAATTTCAGCCTGTGCCTTCGATCTACAGGAGGACAAATCTTTCTCTGGAAACAAGGATGGAGGAATTTTTAAGCAATCTCTTCAGACCATTGTTCCTATTTAACTATAATCTTACTACTTATTCATATAAGACTTTCCACAGATTCTGATTTTTATGGCATCATAAAGTAAGATCTTCAGAAACTTGGTGGTGGGTAACATACTGCCATCAATGACACAATTAATTAATGAAGAATTCTACTTAGTGAGGGCGAGCATCATATTTTTCTGAAAATGAATCTTGAGAGCTTCCTTGATTATACTGTGATTCTGCTTCCATTATCATTTAAAGATTGAGGCATGAGATGGGTCTGGTGATTATAATGATTTAAGAGGAGAAATAATATGTCAGAACTATAGGAGATTCTATAATTTCTTGGTCTATAGCGTAAAAAATACATCACATTACTAGATTCGGGTGTGTTGTATTTTAATACTACTGTTGTGATACTCTGCACCATATACCTGATTGTAAGTTTATACAGTACTCCCCTGACATCAATGACATACATATTGTAGTTGCTAATGAAGAAAAGAGAATGTAATATACTTTTATTAGAAATTTCTTCAGGGTCTAGCCCATAATGGCACAATGAGGGGGGAGAGAAATTATTCATTAAGAATTTCCCAGGAATTATTCATAATTTCATCTCACAATATTGCATATCCTAAACCCTGTGGATGCTTCAGCTGGTGCTGAATGGAACTGCCCAGATCCGTAATGCAGTTAGCCATATGGAGCACATTCTGCCTCTGATCTGAAACCTGCAATAAAGATCATCTTGCTTTTGGGGGCTGATTTAGGTTCTGAAAATTTAGTCTTTAATAATTCAGCCTGTAATATCTGTACAAATAAGAATTTTTAAATATTCCAATATCTCTGCTGAGATTGAATGTGGATCACTTCAAGATTTTGGTTTCTGATGCTTGATGCCTCAACCATTAAAATGAAAAGTGAAATAATTCAGATGCTTTCTAGTGTAAATTTGGCATCATGATTCATAGTCAGCCAACAGGGAAACTGAATTTTCACTTTCCTTCGGAATATTTTTCATATTTCTTATAACTAGATAAAGGCTGAGAAATGTAAGTGCCAGATTATTTTCTATGGGCATTGAATGTCAGAGAAGCGCAGTTGTATAGATTTCCTAAGTTTCTGCTTTAGACTTTTTAAAATCATATTTTGTTGATTCTTGGATGCCTTGATTATATAATACACCACTATTTTATATCCCAGTGTGAACCATAATTTAATGCTAATCCTAATTTTGAGAACTGTAGGAAGATATGTCTTAGAATTAATGAAATTTAATAATACAAAGTGATCTATATTGGGGGAAAAGTAAACAAGGGACACATAGAGGTATTACTCGTTCTCATTGGAAATCTCTGTAAGTAATTTTCTCTGCATCCCCATAACTGCATAACTTACAGTTCTTTACAAGATGGAATCATTCAATATGTTTTGTATTGCAACTACCTTTTATCATTCAACAGTACATTGTGGCCACTATTTGATAGTGGTTGTCTTTAATAGTGTGAATTATACTTAAATCGTCTTTTCTATGTTTAGGTCAGAAGTTCCACAATATGGCTTGCAATTTCTTAAAATCTCTACTTTAAACATTTGGAGCAGATTTTAATGCTGCAGTGCACAATGACCTTTTATCTTTTTTTTTTCTATTTTACATTTTAAGTTCACTAAGAAATGTCCATAATTTCTTACTATCTACCACGTCCATCATGCAGTTTTTACTCCTACCAACATTAAGATGTCTGATTTGCACATTTCTTATTTCTCCTACTTCCTTAAAGCTAAAAATTAGATAACTCAGTCCCATGTTACTGGCCCCATTTGTTTTGCTCTGTTTCTTCACGTCCCAACTTCCCGATCAGCATTTCATCAAAGAGTCTCATTTCTACAGATCTGCCATTGTCCACCCAAAATGGAAAGATTTTCTCTGAACTCACAGCTCCTCCAGCTTTGTCACTGCTGCCTAATCTAGTCACACTTTTAGTCTTTGTCAGAGCTGAGGGACTGAGCCTGCTCTTTCAGTACCACCAATTCTTAGTTGGCAAATACATTGTGGAAATATTTAAGCTTCAAGAGAAAACAGAACTCTGGTGCCCACTTTGCTGATGTGCCTTGTATTCCAGTGTTAAGATTCGTATAGAACTGTTATTGGTTACTGATACTAAGCCTAAAGTCTCCGTTCTTAATAGACTCCTTATAACCATTTCACCATTTAAACTGATTTCTTGGAGATATTCATACTGTAACGAATGTGCCACTGTTTGTTTGGTTTTTCTTTGAATGTGTATTTTCTACAAAATAGACCATAAAATAATTTAAATGTAATCTGTTTATTTTTGGAAGACATGCGGACACATTTCTACTCTGCTTAAATCCTAAAGTAGAAAAATAAAATACATAGCACTGAATTTAGCAAAATTGTGTGAATATCAAACAATGAATATCATGAAGCATTTATTCTGGAGTACTAGTTTACATATGTCACAACTAGATAAAAGGCTTTTTCTGTGCCTGCTTTCCTTCTGCCTCTGTCTCTGTCTCACTTTCTCTTTTCCCTGCCTGTAATGTCTTGTCAGTTGGGGTAGCCAGCGGGCGTTGTTCCCTGGAGGAGTGGTATAGGAGGACTAAAATGGACAACTTACATTAAGGGACCCAACTATAATGGTGTTATCTTTTAGAAACACCCACATCTCTTAGGTAGACCTCTTCCCATGGGGAGACAAGAAAGCTGAGAGCTTCCTGAGTAGCTTGCTGTTAGACTGTACCCTCTGTCATAGAAATCAGATGCAAAGATGTATAAACTAGGAACTTTTCCAAGTGCACTCTTAAAGAGGCACGATGTTTCCCAAGACTTCCATGAAAGCAAGATTCTTCGGACTGTCACGAAGCTGAGTGCCAGCATAAAAATTCTGCATGCTCTTGGACTATGTGGAGTAATGGGCAGTCAGGAAT
The DNA here is from genome assembly GCF_000276665.1 of Chinchilla lanigera. Lineage (NCBI taxonomy): Eukaryota > Metazoa > Chordata > Mammalia > Rodentia > Chinchillidae > Chinchilla > Chinchilla lanigera. Next base: position 17,402,502 of record NW_004955421.1, on the reverse strand, counting down.
AAAGCCAAATGTATGCAAGAATTGGACATATCTATATCTCAAAGAGTCTTTGTCATTGCTTTTCTTAAAGATTTAAGACAAAAGACAAAGCAAGATATTTTTAGCAATGTCATCTTACTCATTATATGCTGTGATCCTGATGGTGTTTCTAAATTTCTGATCACAGTCAAATACTTACAAACATACATACTTAATGTAGAAAATCTAAAAAGTAGGGGGAAATAAAAAATAAAATTCCAATAATACCGATATCCAGAGACAACCCCTGTTCATATTCTTAGGTGTACTGTTCTGGATAAGGTTCCTTTTGACACACTTAAAATATATACCACATATAAATGTAATATCCTGCTCTCTTCAATTAATTGATAATATACACATATCTACTATGTATAATATATAATATTTTAAAATATATATCTAGATCATTCCTCTAGCTTGTTGAAAATTTCTAAAAGCATAGTTTAATGGCATTTTTGTGTGTATTCCCAATGTGTCAACATAATAGAACTTGCTGGAACATTCTCACATTTTTAGCCATTTAGTTTGTTTTCATTTTTTGGCTGTTACAGATAATCATACTGCAAAGCATTTGTCGTGGCTCTTGGTAAATTAAATGAGTAGGGAAAAGGTATGAAATGTTTGAACACTCAACAGCAGCATATTGTCAAGTTATTTGACAAAACTATTATTACCATCTTGCTTATATTAAATGAGTCCCCATTTCAACCTGGTCTTACTGCTACTGGATAACCTTATTTTCTAAACATTTCTTTTAATAAGTAAACAATGGTATCTCTTTGTTGTTTGAAAGTACATTCCTTTTATCCTTGGTGGGGATGAACATTTTCTCACGTAAACATTTGCTTTTGTGGGAATAGCTGAATTGCTAACAAGCAAGGGTGGCCTTCCACAGACAATATTGTCTATGTCTCTCTGAATATCAGCCTTATGAAAAAGGTGGTTTTCAATTTATAAAGTGCTGTCACATACACAATTCCCTCACTGCAGTCTTACAGCCACCTTTTGAGGAAGGAAAAAAAAAAGTATTATTCCCTATTTTTAAAAATGAGACAAATGCAGCTGAGAGGAAATCAGTAACTAGCCCAGGTTAATCCAGTTAGCAAGCAGAAGAGGCTCTTTGGTTGGTTGTTTGGTTGCTATTGAGTCAGAGAGCTTCAACCAAAACTAGAATTTATGTAAGTGAGGTCTAATTAAGGCAAAGTAGGACAAAATAGAGTAGGGGTTACTAGTTATGCCTTCTCTGTATAATACAGGATGGGCATAGAGAAAAAGGCTAGCATTGTGCCTTACATGGTATCTAGTGTGGTATCTAATGCCAATTCTGAGTCAGAATACTTGTTCCCTGAGAGAAAATATGAGCCGAAGGGCTATTTTTCTGACTGCTGCCTCAAAAAATGCTAACCTTTCGCACTTGTGGACTGAAATATAAAGTGAACAAAAAGGAAGTATAGTACAGAAGATATACAGAGAAAGGGCAGGATTTTGAGGAGTTGTTTTTGAACACACTGTGAACGAATTAAGTAGGCTGTTGAGTGTGAGTTCAGAGTAATGCATCTGTTTCTTTTGCTTTATTGGACAGAAGGGTTTCGTAATTGTAAAAATGTAACCATTCCCTCCAAATTGCTGATTTAGGGGGAAAAGGTCATAAAAATGTCTGCAGTAAATAAATACAACATTTTGCTTATGTAACCTTAAGAGAAATTCTGGATTGAAATCCCTTATTTAGGTCTTCCCATTGAAGAAACTTTGAACAAATTTCAGAAGCTGTCTCTGAGATTTCACTCCTAATTAATTCTGTTCACTTTTATTGTTAACTCAATTTGCATAGGGGCCACATAATTTTTAAACCAATAAACGGTCCCTGAGTTTTGGTGAATCGGGACTGTGTAAAAGCCATACAGTGGCTACATGGACAGTCCTTAGGCATTCGAGATGCTGTCATTAGGCACCATGCCACTTAAGCATTAGCACGTGTATCACTTAGGATTCTTGGTTGCAAGGAAGAGAAACTGATACTGGTATTCTTAGACAAAATAGGATTTACTGCCAGACTCTAAGAGACTTATGAAACTCAACAGAGTCCTGCTCATACCATTCTTGGAATGCAGGCACACATCTCTCAGCATCTAAATGGTCCTTCAGCAAGAACTGCAGAAAACATTCACATCAAAGAACAACTCAGACCTACCCAGCACAGTTATAATTGTGACTCCAAACCTCACACATACGGGGACCAGTACAGAACACAGGCTCCAGAAGAGATCCTGCTTGCTGCGAAGTTCTCCTGCCTGTTCTCTATCATTGGAAAGAGAAGTGTGTTCCATTTTGTGATTAACAGAATCTCTGAATGTCGGAAACTGTGTATAACTGGGGATTCCCCATAGAAATTAAATAAGGACCTACATAATTGCAAATGTTGAGTGCACCCCCCTTCTCAGCAGAAGAAGGACACTCAGCTGTACACCTCACAACTTAGATACAGATTCTTCTCCAGTGTATTTGACCAGCCCAAGAGCAGGAACCTAAGGATACCTCCTGGTATTTTCCCAACGGGCCATGCTTACTCTTTCACCCTACAGTAAGATGCAGTGTTGGTAAGTGACATCGTATGTACATCACTTCCCTTTGCCTCTTTGGTCACCCAGGTTTAAATATGAGCAAGCAAACAAAGACCGCCAGGTGTCTCTCCAAAGGCTCCAACATGAAAGGCAAAAAACTAAACATATAAATAGGAAAAAGTAAACTGTTGGGAGTGGGAATATAATTTTTTTTAAAAAAATGTACCATTTGTGTCCAAGGTAAGACCTCAAATTACATCCATAAAACCAGAAGAGAAATTGAAATAACTGAAAATGAAGTTCTTGTTATTAAAAATAGTGTAGGAGGAATAAAATGTTAGAAGGACTTGGTTACGGAATTGTGAAAATGCCCCAGAATTGGTACAAAATAAAGGACATAAAGCTGGACTGAGGAGAAACTTTCCAAGAACTTCAGCTTCTAATGGCCTTTACAGAAATAAAGAGCATGAGATTCTAAATTAAAGATTCCAGATTTCAAAGGCCTTCAGCCATCAGGATAATGGGTGGAACAGAACTATACTACAGTCAATGAACAGAAAATCTAGAACCCAGGGTTCAAAGGGAGGAACATAAAAACTTCCAGAGAGAGGGCTGAGGATTTAGCTCAGCGGCAAAAGCGCCTGCCTGGCAAGCGCAAGGTCATGAGTTCGGTTCCCGGTACCGGAGAAAAACCAAAAAAAAAAAAAAAAAACTTCCAGAGAGAAAAATGTCAACTCACAGCAAAAGATCAAGAACCAGGATATCAGTGAATTATCATGAGACTGAAAGATAGATCAAGAAGTAAAGCTTGTGTGTATTCTTTAAAAACACGGAGGTAAATTAAAAAAATATACCTGGGAAAGCTGAGAGTTGGCTCTGGGAGATTGAAAGAGTGATGGTAGTGTGCAGGAAAGCTTTTCAATAGCAAAATAAAAAATAGGAAAGGCTAGAAATACATTTGTAGAAGGGAGAGGAGAGAGAGGGAGATTGAGATTGATTGGGATTATATAATAAGTCTGTCCATTCTTACAGATGAGCATCCACTATATCCCATCTCTTTGGATGACTACTTCACTAAACGTATCCAAAAAGCAGCCCAACCTAATTTAAACATGCAACAGATTGGCAGTTGGAATGTGCTGGCTCTCAAGGCAGGGATGCAGTGAGAGCAGCTCCAAGTATCAAAGACCAGTCTGTAAGAACTGGGACTTCACAGTTTTGTTCACCTGCGTCAACTCTTTGCTGGTCTGTGTCACGAAGAACAATATTTATGGCCACATAAGAAAGCCGCTGGGAACCCAAGTTCATTTTTTCTCCACTTTAGTAGTCCAAGTGAGATGAGAGCTTCTTTACCCCAATAGTCATGTACCTGTTTGGGCAGGATAAATGGGTCCACCTGGAAGAAAGCTCTGTGAGCAGCTGGGCCTGGGCCAGCTGCCCATCCCAAAGTCCAGATGTGGCAAAGGTATGAGGTGTGGTATTATGATCTACTGTGTGTCTCCTCATCTCCTGTCTCCCATCTTTTTTTACAACAGTGATGACTGGAGTAACTAGTTTCACACACTTACAACCTATGGCTCCTTTGCCTGCACAACTCCCTTCGGCACCTCTGAGGTTTTTGTGATATCTTGGGATGAGATACTGTTAGGAAAATTCCTGCTGTAAAACCTGGCCATGAAAGCAAGTTAACACACAGTGGGGTAACTCTTGGTTCATGGGATGTGGAAGCCAGGGTATGGAGGAGTGGTGCTCTCTCGTACCCCTCAGGCAAACTTTCTGAGACGTGTTCTCTGTGGTTCCTAGAAAGATCCTGGTGGGGCTGAGTTTACTGCCTTCGGTGCTGGTGACCAAGATGAGAACACGTCCTGAAGAGGCTTTTCCTCCCTTTCTTCTTTGTTTCTGTTTCCTAACTCCCTCCCTTCTTCCTGAGAGCATCTCCACTCAGGCTCTCCTCTCATGTTCTGCCTTCTGGGGAGAATCCAGGCCAAAACAGGGACTTTTTTTCAAAGAAATTTAGATGAGTTGTTGGACAAAAGATAACATATCTATTTTAGATACCATAATCCACTGGTTCCAGGCATTTCACCAGTGGCCTATAGATAAATTGAACTTGTCATTTCAGAAGATGTAGCTTGGATTTCATCTTCATAATCATTTATGATCATGTGGACTGTCTCTTCCAGTAAAACTTAATGAAATAAGAGGCCAACTCTTACAGGACAAATTAGACAAACATACAAAAAAATTTCTACAATGTTGCAAAGCGATAGAAGTGATTTTCACAATAATGGGAGCCTCTCCAGCTATTGGGAAATTGATGTGAGATATTCTTAGGAAAGAGGCATGTTAAAGTGGTGGTAAATATGGGTGTTAATTTATACAACCTCATTAAAGGCTGAGCCAACTTTTTAAAATGAGCTTCTGGGTTACACCCAGAGTCAAAGAATAAGAATATTTTGCATTCTGGGATTGTTTCTAAACTTGGCCCATTTAAACAGTACTGTTTCTTAAGAGGAATGGTTCAAGTTTTTAAATTATTGTTGTTCTACTTCAAAGTAGTTTTCAAATAACTGCTTTTCATTAACAACAAATTTAATTTAGGAAGATGCTCTTTTAACAAAATAGGTGTTCAGGCAATACATGGGTCAAATAATATAGTCTTTAAATGCTATCAAAGATGATAATGTAAGTACGTGCATATCTACAAATAGATAGACCATTATTGTGAATGCCTATACAAACATCATCTGTTTTCTCCATCCAATGTATGATAGCTTTTCATACTTATATATTTTATTTCCCCATTAAACTGTAAAGACCTTGAAGACAGAACCTATACTACTTCTTTGCAGCTCTTTTTTTTGTTTGTTTGTTTGTTTGTTTTTTTTGTTTTTGGTTTTGGTTTTTCTCGGTACTGGGAACCGAACTCACGACCTTGCGCTTGCCAGGCAGGCGCTTTTGCCACTGAGCTAAATCCCCAGCCCCCTTTGCAGCTCTTTTGGTTCCTAAGAGTAAGCATTAAAGTAGAAATGGAAAAAGAAAAGTTTCATTCATTCATTTTATTCTGAATTCCTTTTCTAGCATATTTCATTTATTTACATGATCTTTTAAATAATTAAATACTACATGTGATTTAAACAGAACAAGAACTGAAAAGTGATATTTCTCTAAGGCTCCCTATATTTTTTATTTCAAAAAATCAAACATATTTTAATGGTGCTTTTATTATTTCTTTACATTTTTTATATATTTCAGATTTCCAATGCCATGTTACTGTTTCAAGAAAAATATTAAAGAAACTTCTCAAATTTTTTGTTACCTTTGTATAGTTATAAAATGGATGTCTATGTGAGAATTTATTTGGAATTTAAAATACTTCTTAAAACAATGAATGTGATGTTTCCAATGAAACCGTGAGCTCTTGTTTAATTATTATGTGAGTTAAAAAGTTGACAATAACTAGAAAAGTGCAGGAAAAAGTAGATGTTTCTCACAAACATTTTTATTATTTTCAGCTGACCCAGAATTATTCCACTTGACTGAGCTCCAAAAACCATGTAATCCTAGGAAAGTTGAAAGATGATGAAATGGTTGCAATGCTTTGGGGTAAAAGAAACAACAGGAAAAACAGTTAAAACAGACAATATGGGCTGGATCAGTATCCCTGCACAGTTGCCAGGATGCCAGCTACTGATGTAAAATGGTAACAGACTTTTAGTTCTGTTACTTTCACCTGTCCCCAAGAATGCTTATTTTTCTTTCCTCACCTCAATACTGATGATTTGAGTAGTACAACTGCAGGCCCAAAGCCTTCCACCATGTCTTTGTGCACTTCTTAAAGTTTAAATGTATGTTTCTACTGATACATAGAACAAAAATCATGTTTATTTATAGGGTACCATATGACCATACTCTCTCTTTCTCTCTAATGTGTAATGTGTAAATCAGATTAAACATATTTGTCTCCTCAAACATTTATCATTTCCCAATGGTTCAAGCCTTCAAACTTCTTTCTTCTAGCTTTTAAAAATACACAGTAACAGTACCTTTATGCTCATCCTACCACTGTACACAATAGCACATCAGTTCTTCTTTCCCTTAACTAACTATAACTTAGTGCCATTGATCAACCTTTCCCATTAATCCCTGCCTCTCACTCAGTTTCATTGACTATAGAATTACAACTCTTCTTAGGAAAAGAATTATATCATCCTCATTATAAACAATACAAATGAAAGAAAACAAAAAATAAGTATCCACAGTTCCATTACCTCTACCCAGAAATAATCAACTATAAATATTTTATTGTTTAACCTATTTTTCCTATTCTGCACACACATGATATACATATAGTCACACACATTCTGATGTGCACTGATTTATGTAACACATGTGTGGTGGTTAATCTTGATTACCAACCTGGCTGGATTAAAGCCTCCTGGAGAGATGACCGGATTGTGAGATCACTAACCTCTTCAATGGGATAGTCCGTTGATGAGTTCACACCTGAATGGGCTATTGGGAGATGGGACCTAATTGGAGGAAGAGAGACATGGGGGCATCACCTTGGGAACAATATTGGACCCTTGGCCCCTTCCTTTTTACCTCCTTCCAATCTGCTCTGTCTCCTGGCTGTGATGGGTTAAACAGCTTTCCTCTCCCAAACCCTTCAACTATGTTTCTGCCTTGGAGTCAGCTGACCATGGACTGAAACCTCTCAAACTATAAGCCCATATTTACTTCTCCTTTAAGTTAGGGGTGCTGAGTGTTTTATCCCAGCAAGGGGAAAGCTAATCAACACAATATATATACATACATGTATAGCAAATATTATATTGTACGTATCAAACGTGCTACTTTAACATCTTGAGTTTTAAAAATAATCAAGTAGTAAAAAATATAGAAATAAAAGCTATTTTCCCACTTTTCTCTAACCTATATCTCTAAAGTAAATATTATTAATAATTTGATGCCCAGCCTTTCACACTTTGTGCACTTTGCGCTGGGTGATTTTACAAATATGAAGACATGGAAGCACAAAAGTATGTGCAAGGTTTAGATTCATTAACTTCATGTTCATGTACCCCTTGGAGCTCAATACAGAAAACTGAGAATTTAGGAATGTCAACATAACAGTTAGCTATTCAATAAGACTGGTATACTGAAATTGAATAAAAATTCATAAATACAATTTTATTTGTATTAGACTTTTCATTAAACTCTACTATTAGTACTTAGATTCTGAGTCTATATGGTCAGTCTCACTTCAGAAACATCTCTAGTAAATGTGGTTCCTATGTAGACGAAGAATAAGTAAATGACTCCTTTTGCAGTTTTCATTAGGGTCTCTACAGATGAATATCTATTAAATTTAATATAATCACTCATCATTGAGTAAAATTATTTTCCCTCAAGTGCCAAAGAAATATTTGTTGTTATCTTATTTAGTGTGTGGAAAATTGGACTCACATTCTTTCCAACCTTTTTAGAAAGGGCCCATAGGAAAATAACTTGAAGATTAACTCAATAGTCATTGAGTTTACAGAATGAAACACCTATGAAATTATTAAAAACACTTAAATTCAGAGTTGCTTGTCAAACTTACTTTAATCTAATTAAATGGTTGTTTTCATCGTTTCTTATAATTTGTTTTACTCTAGATAAGAGGCAAGTATATCAGTCTCCGAATAGTATTAAATATTTCTCTCATAATGTATCGTCAACAAAGTCCTGCTGAATTAATGAATTGTGTGCGTGTTTGAAAGTGGGATTGTACTTGTCTAATTGTGGCATCAGTTGTCATGGAGACTATCAGCCAATCAGTGAATAAACGCCCTTACTTGGCAGTGTTTGGGTGAAGAAAGCTTTGTGCAGTTGTCAGCCTGAGATTTATGATAGTAAAACTATCTTTGGCAGGCAAATCAATGTGTTGACCACTCTTTGTGCTTCTGCCCTTATTTTATGTCAACCCTTGATATTCAGCCGGAATATTAAGAGACCCTGGGTCTTTGGAGCAGTTTTGTTATTAAAAGATCACTTTTATAAACTGTGTATAGGATGACTGGCTATTTGTGTACATATCCAGTGAAGGCAATCCTTGGTATTTCTTTGTGTTTGTAATTGCAAATGTCAGTTCTTGAAAGCAAGTGGGTATTAGAGGATATCTTTTTATGTCTACTATTAAAACATGTCGAGTGATCCATAAATTACCCCCATAGATAAACAGTGGATTAAAATTAGGCATTCTCCTTCTGTCATCACTATAATATTAATCATTGGAGTTTGGGTCTTTAATGTTAATATATACCTTTTAGCAGTATATGTCACTACATATTAAATTACATGATAGCTGACAGATTTTTAAATCAAAACATTTTTTCTTTCTTAATGTCATAACATGATAAGCAACAGAGCATTTTTTACTTACATAAAATATTGTTTTATCTTTGTACTTGCTGATTTTTATTGTTTATATTTGCCATGAACTAAGATGTTTTTATCAGTGCCTATTTTTTCACATACCAAAATAGTTGATTAACATTTAATATAATATACAAAGAGCTATTCAATGTAATGATCATGAAATCAATATTATTTTACTAATTTTTAGTAAAACAAAATTGGAATAAAATATATCTCCTAAATTATTTATTTCCTTTCACCAAAATGGCTTGTTGTCCAAACACATATGTACAAAAAAGTAGGAGACTGATCAAGGGATGGGTGGACGGGAGAGGAAGAAAGGGCAGAATTACGATGTGTTATGTACATGTACCAATTCTTCAAACAGGATGTAAACATTATGTACTACAAACATATACTAATAAAGATTATGAGAAGCTGCATAACTTTTGTGCCCTAGTCAGTTTAAACCAGAAAGCCTTACTATATGTTGTCTGATAATAGGTGATTCAGTTATACTCACCTTTATAGACTTTCAAGATTTAGAGGAATATGAATAAACTGGATATAGATCATTGACATAAAATATATTCAGTGATGAACAGTCAGATAAGATTGTTTGCATGTTATTTAATACCAGAAAGAAATTTCCCCCTCACATATCCTATCATCATTTTTCCATCTGCCATGCACAAATGCATTATAGATGTTAGACCTTGCAAGGAATAAACACACAGATGGATACTTTGCATTGTAAACTGACCTTTTGTTACCTACTATCTTTAGGCTAAGTTAAAGTAGCTCCTTCCCTATTAGGTTGTGTTTCTGTTGTAATTTTTTGGTGGTTATCATACTTACAGGTTTGTTTTCCATGACTATGAGATCCACAGGGTAAGAACCATACCATATTCATTCCTGTCATTAGAATTTTGAACAAGTCTTAGTGAGCAAAAACAAAAGATTTGAGTGAATATAAATTTAGCTGCTGTTTTAGAATGTGTTGCCCTTCCACCACGTGAGGACACAGCAAGAAGGTGTCACCTGGGATACAGAGAAGGAGTCTTCTGAAGACACTGAATCCATTGGTGCTTTGATTTTGGAAATCGCAGCCTCTAGAATTGCAGAGATTAAATTGGTTGTGCTTATGAGAAACAGCATTTATTAAAAGGAAATTGAAAAGGTATAATTTTGTTATGTTTTGCTTCTCACACTTTAAAATTGGTAAAAGTATCAAAAGTAAATGCATGAAAATAAGAAAAATGTTCTAAGATGTAGCTAAGAAGATAGCTTTACAATAATGGTATATTATCAATCAGGAATCTTTTCAAACAATATTTTAAAAAGAATTTAAAAATAATACCTCAATACAAGGATAGCTTAAAATAATGCAATAATAACTTTTATTTTTATATCCATGTAGAGTTCTTAAGGCAATATATATATTTCCTCATTTTCTTATTCCAATTTTATAGATAAGAAATCTAAAGGACAGAAAATTTGAAGAACCAACCCAAAAATAGAAAGAAGAATTATTCTGATGCCAAAGTGAACCATCTTTCTAATAAGAAATGAATGTTTTACATTCCACATCTTATATATATTTATTATTATGAATAACATGTCCAGATTAAAAGAAATAGGCCTGAGCCAGGCATGGCTGTGCATACCTGGAATTCTAGCACTCTGGGAGGCTGAGGCATGATTGCAAGTTTAAACCCAGACTGGGCAATTTGCCTACTCAGAGAGACCTAGTCTCAAATAAACAAACAAACAAAACAGAAGGGCTAGGAATGCAGCTCAGGGCAAAAGCCCTGGCTTCAATCCCAGTACACCTCTCACCCCTCAAAAAAAAACAAAAAAAACGAAATAGGATTGGCAGGTTTAGTGTCATACTCCTGTTTTATTTTTTAAGATTGTTTTTTAAAATCCCAAGTCTCAGGCTCCTTTTTCAAAACAGCGTATTGATAATAACTCACACAGTTGTCCATCTTGGAAAAATCAATAGCACGGATTGTGACAGACTCTGAAAGTAACACTCAGGGTATGATATCACCAAACACATGTACCTGGCAAAAAATGTCTCCATTGGAGTATAAAATCCTTGACTTAGAGCCGCTGAGAGATAATCAATGCCTTGGGACACTAACTGCTGTGCACACGCACCTGCAACTATGTATTCATCCACCTGTGACCTAGGTGAAGAATAAAAAGAGTATCAATAAAACATTTCAGTCTACCATAGTTATTGCTTACACTTGTTTATTTTTCTTGACATCTTAGCTCTGTTTGTTTGGTTTTTATTCTGTTTAAAATTCCTGGTTTAGTTTTTTTTTTTCATTTTCTTTTTTACTATTGTCAAGCTTCTCATAGAATTTAGGAAGCAGGTAATTAGCCCTTCTGAAACCTAATATTCGAATATCTAATGTGCTTGACAATTACTATGCTGGATTCCATTCTTAACGTGAGAAATAGCCCCATCCGAGAAAGAATTATTGTTGATTCAATAATTTATCTTCTCCTGTAGTATCTATAGGTGTTCTTTACAGAGAATGAATTTATGTGCTAAGTAAAAGGGATACGTTGTATTAATAGTTATGCTTTAAGAGATTTCTTCACTCTATAGAGCACTGGCAAAATGTATGTGATAGTATAAACATATATGTCATTAATAATTATACGAATAAAACAAATAATAAGTTTTTATTTAGATCTCTTTTGGGCATACTCAGCATGCACAAATGAGCAGGTATTTGATAAAAATCTCTCTGTTTTTAAAAAATATGCATTCACTATAAAACAACATTAACACTTGGTAAGATATATTAAATATTCATATTTTACCATAAACATCTACAGAATCTCTGGTAAAAAAAATTATATCATTCACATACAGAAATTCAACTATTAGTATATAGAATTTATGCTTCGCTATTTTAGTACACACTATTACATAACTTTTACAATGGGAATTTAATTTCAATAATCTTAGTAATCAGTAATATGTGGAATTTATATTTTTTTGCATAAATGCAATATGAGTTACCATTTTCTAGTTCATTCTGATAATATGGTTTAATTGCTTTTCTTCCATCATTTATCCCATTTAAATATCTCAGACACACTTTAAGTAAAATTTTTTAAAAAGAAGAAATGAAAAGGGGAAATACAGTTCAGTCTTCAGAGATTTGATTAAGAAAAGAGAGAAAAAGATGTTTTTATGACCTCAGGAACAAATTTATATTATCATAGCCAAACTAGGTATTATTTAGAGATCTAAAATACGTCTTCTGGTTTATTTTTATTTAGAAAATAAAATTTACTTCTTATAGTAAATATATTGACCAGATATTTTTCCCTTATGAATGTGTAAGCTTACTTGGTTTGCTGGTAGAACATTCAGAAATTGTCAATTCAGACATAATGATAAAATTATCTCAGTGAGAATTACTGGTGATTAAAGTATAGTTTGATGAACAAGTTAATTTTTTGTTTGAATTACATACTAGTGATAAATGAATTGCAATTTCTTTCGGTCTGGATTTTAATAAGACTTTGGGATTCCTATAATTTTCTCTCACTGATACACTTCTTTAAAATTCAAATGGCCAAAATGTTTTGTCTTTATCTAGTGCTATTGCTATTCCAGCATATCATTCTCTCCACAACAATTGAAAGTTAAATCTAGCAGTAGTTCATACATAATATGCTCTTGATTGTGGACATGTCTTTTAAAAACAGGACAATATCCATACCAACTATAAGTAAAGCTCTTTATTACATCTGATTTGTCTATTTGCTTTTTCAAAAATATTTATGGACTTACATGTTATTTCAGGAACTAGTGAACCATGCACAGACTAGCATTCCAACTATTTGAAACCATCTGTTTGAAACGAGTGTTACTGCAAGCTCTTTTTCTTTTGTTACTATTCAGTCAAAATTATTTCCTTAGTAATTTTATAAAATAGCTAAAAAGTCTTGTTTGAATATTAGCCTTAAGGAGACTAATGTTTAATTATCATGTAGAAAATTCCTTTGATACCATTTGAAATATACAACAATGGTTAAGAAAATATATTTTCCATTGTTCAGGAAGATTATTTGATGTAAGAAAATAAGGGTGGATTATAATTCTTGAAAAATCTTATAATTGATTTATGAATATTTATGTTTAATATCAGATTTATCAGCCCTTTTTTCAGCAGAAATTCTGTTTGGTATATGGACTGGTTTTGGCTTTGGTGCTGATATTGCAGGGTATTCTTAACCAAATTTAGTCCAGCATATATTCAGAAACAACTTTTTTCTGTGATTGAAAAATAATAATTTCACTTTCATAGACAGCTTTTAGCCTAGTTACAACATAAATGTCTATTTTTAATCTAGTTGACTGTTATGAACAATTTCAGTTATTAATTTGAAACAGAAAACAAGTTGCCTCATCCCTCAGAAATGTGGTTTTAATTGACCTGAGATTGGGCCCAAGAAGTTGCCTAAGAATGTCCTGGGTGGTACTAACACTGTTAGTCTGAGGATGGACATGGAAAGTGACCAAGCTAAATCACATACATTAAAAACCAGGAAGATGGGTGATCCATCCTGAGCAAAAATCTTATGAATTAAGGGAAATAATAACTCCTTAAAAGAAAGTTGCTCAAAGAATAAACTTAAGAACCAAAATTAATTAAACAGAAAAAAATAAAATAGAAAAGTAGGTGTTTAAACAAGAAAAATCAATAAAGCCTTAACAAATATGTCATAGTTAACTGTTGCAGCAACTTGATTAAGAAATGCCCACCGATTGGCTTAGTGAAGTTTAGGTGTGGGTAATGGATCACTAAATACGGAGATTTACTCTGGGTATGAGTGGCACCAGCTCATAGGCTTGTAGCCTAGAGGGATTGTAAAATGGAAAAGGAAGGGAGGCTCACTTCTGTTTGTGCAGAGAAGCTCCGGTCTTCTCCTTCACCTTGGATGTCTGTCTCATGGCTTCCAGTGCACTCTTCGACCTTGTGGGACAGACCCTTCAGCTTCCTGATATGTACCCACCAGGGGCTGTACAGTGAACTCCACACCTTCTGCTCCAGCTTAGCTCTCAAAATTCCTTGGGTGAAAGACGCTGGAGTATGAAGAAATGAAGACAAGAGTCAGACTGCAGAAAGCTGAGGTCAGGTGGAGCCCTCTTTCCAGATGGGAGAAAAGGAACTGCCCAACAACTGCAGTGCATTTATTTATACACTCAGGCGGCTATTGTTAGCTGAAACCCCTCTGCCTAGCAACTTGATTGCTTAGCTTGCCTCTGGTGCCTCGCGTTCTCAGAACTAGAACAGCTTACTCATGTGTCTTGCCTCAGAACTAAGCACATGTGATTGATCTCCAGCTTCAGCCACTCCAGACTGGACTGAATCCTTTGGATCTCCACTGCTCAGACAGCTCTTTTGCATTTTTCCACACCTGGTTCTGGAAGCAGCCATTTATAAGCCTACCTTGTAAGTCCATGTGTATATGTATATATATATATATATATATATATATATATATATATTTGTTTCTCTAGTAAGCACTGCCTGATAAAAATCTAAGCAGGAAGAACAGAGAAGGCACAAATAATATCAGAGCTGAAAAAGTAACACTACTACATATCCCAGAAGATAATACCTGGGTATTTTAAACAGCTCTGCGCTAGTAAATATGAAATCTTAGCTAAAATTCTAAATTCTCAGACACAGCTATGTTGTTGCTACACTAGAAGAAATTGAAAATTCTATATCTACTTTAAACATTGTGTATCCAGATTGAAACATACAACAAAGAAAACTCCAGGCCAAAGTGGAGTTAGTGGATTTAAAGAATTATACTTTTAAGCCTATATACTCAAAGAATAAATCTGTTTTTATTTTATCTTTTTTCTTAAAACAGTGCTTTGCAGTCCACAATTTGAGTTTAACTGTTATTTTCTCCCAGGTGTGAATATGCTTTACCCTCTTTCTTCCTTCATTGCTGCAGATACACCTGCTGTCAGTCTGATTTGAAATCTCTTCATCAGTTCTTTTCTGGAGTTCCTCTTAAGATCTTTTCTTTTAATTTGGGTCTTCTGATTACTACAGTTCTAGGATTGTTACCTCTGCATCCAATATGTGATGCTTTTTATAACTGTGAGCTCACGTCTTTCAGAAGCTGCAGAAAAAGCCCAGGCATTGTCTTTTCACAATTATCACTAATGTGTTTTTCTAGGACTTCAGCTAGCTGAATGCTGGTCCTTCTTATTCTGCTCTGCACATATCTTAACTTCTCGTGCTGTATATGTCTGTCTCGCTAATTATATTTGAGTAGTTTCTTTGAATTTATCTTTTCATTCCTGATTCTCATTTCAACAGTGTTTGCTTGTATAATTCACACACTGTGTTTAGTTTTCAAGTTGCATTTTATATTTTCAAAAATTTAATTTGTTTAGTCATTCTTGACAGTTTTCCTTGGCTTGTTTATTTTTCATTCCACTTTTATTTATTTAAACTTATATTTCTATTTTACATTTTATATCTGAATCTCAATATCTAAATTCTTGCATGCAGATTTACATCTTAATTGTGCTGATTCTCACTCTTCGTGTGTTATTTTCTTTTGGTGATGTCCCTTCTCCCATGAGGTCGCATCTTGTTGATCTTGACTTGTAGGACTACCAATGATATACATTTGGGTTACTCTTCTAGTGAAGATTTTCAGTTTTATTACAGAGCCACATTAACATTTGCAGGCTCACAGCTTAATTCAGAAATCAGAACTCCAGTCCTCTGTACTATGTAGCAGCCCACAGTTTAGCCTCTTGGGCCCAGTAATGATACTGACATTTACTGCTAAAACTTCTCTGGACCTTGTGGCATCAAATGATTTGTTAAGAGTTTATTTCACTACCATTTTCAAAAGCTTAGCTTACATTATCTAGGATCTGGGTTGTACATAGCATGAAGATCCTTTAGGGTATCTAGTCCTGCATACCACCACAACAAAATCTCCAAAGTCCTGTGGTTTGCTATGAAAAAAAATCTGAGAGATAAAAAATAAAACTTCTATCACTGTGCTATCTAGAAAACCCTAGTTAATAACATATATAAAATAAATTACATATGTTACTATATATACATGATGTATATATACATTTATATATACATGATGTATATATATTTATATATAAATGTATATATACATGATGTATATGTATATATAATACAATATAAAAATGTATATATACATAATGTGTGTGTATGTGTGTGTATATATATATGTACACACATACACACACCTTTTTGTATTGTCTGCATGAAGAATACCAGATATACAATCTGAAAGTCAAGACCACAACCTTCTTCGCCCCTTCACCCCATCTGTGTCCAACAACATCAGCCAACTTCTCAGACTAGCAGCTTCATGCTGTGTCATCATGTCATCAAAAAATTATAGACAAATACAGTACTAGTTAGTGGGAGTAAATTAGTATATAAATTGATGGTCTTTTATTTCTTTTTTAAAGCCATGAAATAATGTTTATTTTTCAGAGTCTGAAATAAAATCAGCAAAATAAATTATTAAACTCAAACTAAAAGAATTATATTATTTTTAACTAATGAAACATTCATAAAAGTCTCTATGGAGGGCATATTTAGAAAGTAGTAGAATAGTGTCAATGTACACATGGCATGGGAAGAAAAAGTTACAGACATTAGAGTAGATTAGCAGATATATATTAAAAATGAGACACTGTATGTGGGAAATAGTCTACAAACTTAATAAAGGATACAACTTCATTAAACATCTAAAATAGATCAGAATTATCCTTGCAGTTAGAGGTGCAAAGGGAGATACACCCCTGCCCTCAAAGATTTATAGTTTGTTTATAAAGATTCAGAAGTCAATAAACTGCATATAGCCTGCTTCCAGCCTGCTCCAGATATGCAAACAAAGTTTTATTGGAACCCAGTCGTGCCTACTTGTTTTATACTAAATATGGATGGTATTGTGCTAAAGTAGCAAAATTGACGTGTTGCAACATAGAAATTGTGATTGAAAATATTTACTCTCTGGACCTCTTTGAAAATGTTTACTGGATCCTGTCAGTTATTCAGAGGGCAATTACACAATGAGCCACAGTTCCCAAGAGCTCAGATTGTCCTCCCCTCATCTGCTGAAAACTTATTTCACTACTTCTCCTAGCTTCCCCAGAATCTAACTCACTCTGTCCCCCCTCACCCCAACATAGCTCTGCTTTAAGACTTCATGCTATATACTGCCAAAACCTGTTTAAAGACAATTAACCTTCCAGGAATATGCTAAACATAGTTAATCCAAACGTTAAATCAAGTATATTTTACCTCATTATTTGTATCTCCTCATTATTTGCTTCTATTAACAGAAACTATGTTTTAAAAAAAAGACATAGAAATACTGTACTTTCAGTTCTAAAATTGGGTTCAACATTGAGAAAAAGAGGATGAGAGATGATATTATTGCAGCTAGACCTCAGAGACAGAGAATTTCTGATAAGTATGTGGAATAGGATAATTACTAGTGTCAAGTAGAATAGCAAATAGTATAAAGATAGGAGAGTACACAGGACAATCAGGGGCAAAAACAATGCAAAATGTAGTGAGCCTAGAATGAGTGGGAGAGAATTTAAAGAGCAGGTTATGACAAGAATATGGAATGCCAAGGATTGCAAAGTGACTGGATTCTACTTTGTGGGCATTAGTGGTGAGAAGTATTGATTTGGAAGATTTGAATATATACAGGGTCACTTACTTTGGCAAATTTAATAGTAGCATATAGATTTTGTGATGAGTATTGTCTTAATAATAGTGACTGAGCATGAGGTGTATGTGCATATCTGTGTATATATATATATCCATCCAAGTACCCCAATTTATTCTTTAGAACAACTCATCATTATTGCCATCCTATACACAAAGAAGTTAAGGTTCATCCCAAGCACTCGTCATGTTGCCCAAAGTCATACAGCAGAAGGTGGAACCTCCTGGCCTGTCCAGGTCTACACTCCTGATCTTGACCACTACTTTGTACAGGCTAAAATAAATTGTTGAAGTTACACTTACTTTTATGATCACTTCCACCTGATAGCAAATTCAAGAAAGCCAAAAGTAACATACCTAGGAGGAAATAAAAATAAACAGAGAATGAACGAAAGAAAAATGTTTGGCAATGGGAACTTACAAATATGACTCAAATACCCTTAACTTCAATAAAAAAGAAATGAACTATGAAATTATTGAGGGAGGCAGCATATGAAAATGAAGGCATTGGTACTTCATTCAAAGCTCTTAATATATAAAGTTAAATATCCACTCCATTTTGAGTGAATGATTCTGTCAAAAGAATTAATTTTCTGAGCAATGAGGATATTCATTTAGTATGATTCCACCATCTGCAATTTATGAACCAAATTATAATCTTTCAGAAAAAGGGAAGTTCATACAATGCATTTAAACTACAGCAAGTCCAAATCAAAAATGTTTCCTTAAAATGGAAGAAATCATCAAGTAAAAGTTAATCGCCTGCACCTTTAGTAGACAGTGACCATTACAGAATAATGTGTAACAAATGCATTACCCGGATGGTTTTTAAAACTCTAACACTTTATTCATGATATGTGAAGTCAGGGATCAACTCTTAACTGAAAAGCAGAATTCTTGCATCAACAGAGCAGTCACTAGTCTTGATGTCTCAGAAAAGACCTTTTGAAATGCACCTTGGTTTTCTAGTGTTTACAGTTACCCTAAAAGGGGAGGCCAAACGGAGCCTCTCAGGTAAGCTGTGTGGGGAGAACACTTCATAGGGACATGATGGCACGTGGAAGAATCATCTTTATTCATGAAAAACAAAGATACTTCGGTTCTAGGTCAGTTCTAATCTATTGTCCTAAAGGAATAGGAGCTTACTGTTGGCTGTTTTATTGTTAAAGAAAACTTATAACCCCAGATAACTGGGTAACTTTTGCTACATATTTTAAAAATTCCAACCCAATAAAAAAGTTTAATATGTTGATCAGAAGAAAGCCACTGAAAGACCTGTGCAGCTCAGGTAGACTAGAAGGCTGCAATGTATCTGCTTTGAACCACTATACCTGCCACTTATCAAACCGTGAATAAACATTATACCATGAATAAACAAACACTTTGGGAGAAAACCATGCAGCTCATCTATAACAGAGACAACTACCCACCAAACATGTCTTTTACTTTTTCCTTCTCTATTCCTTTATTTATTTATTCTCTCAGTTAACAAATATATTTTCTCATTGTGTTGTTGATGTCAAGCTCAGTATTCAGTGGAAGAAAAGTGCACCTAATCAAACAATTATAGTTACTTAACCTGTGTTGGTTAAGGTTCATACCAAAGTACTATGACAACACAGGGCAGAAACAGTTAACCCTCCCTTAGGGAAGTCAGAGAGTCTCACTGGGTTTAGCAGACATTTTTGTTGTTGTTGTTTTTATCTGGTACTGGGAATCGAACTCATGACCTTGCACTTGCCAGGCAGGTGCTCTGCCGCTGAGCTAACTCCCCAGCCCCTTAGCAGACAATTATTGATTTTGCTTGACCAGCATCCTTTCCCCTATTTTCTGGTACTACTGACCTAATTTTAATTTGAGATACATTAATATTGTGACTTCTTTAGTTATATCATCTGGAACACAAGGCAAGTAGAACTAAAGGGACTTACACTGGTTCGTCTTATTTGTTTTTTTGGTTTTGCTTTAGCTTGGTTATGTCATGTTCTCCTATAGCCTCATCTAATTTCATGGAGGCTTAGAAATGTGAAAGAACATATGGAACCATATGGAACCATAAACTCTGCCATTACATGCAGAGTGGTGGGGTTGGCCATGAAGATACTCTACCAATCAATGGCTTAGATGTGGATGTGTTACTAAAATTAGGGAAACTGAATAATTTATATACTGTGAATATCTACTAAAAAGCTACAATTATGCCAAAATTGATAATAGAAAAGCATACAGTAAACTGGTAGCTAAAAATTAATAAAGCTTAGTAGTATGTCTTGGTTACTTTTCTCTCATTGCTGGGACAAAATACCTGATGACCAGAATTAAGGAAGGAAGGATTTACTTAGCTTACAGTTTGTGGAGGTTTCAGTCCACACTTGGCTGGCTCCAAGGCAGAGTGGCAGATGGCAGAGGGCAACAGTCCATGGTGGCAGAAGACAGCAAAGCAACAAGAACAAAATGGAGGAGTGGCGGGAAGAGCAAGCCTCTTTCCCTTACATGTGCAAACTATCGACCCCAGGGCAGGTGTGGCACTCACACCCAATCAATCAGAACTCCAAAAGCCTGCCCTATGACCGCATGAAGCTTTGCGGGGACACCTAGACACAACCCATAACATAGTAATAACAATAAAAAGGAAGGGGGAGCCAGGTATGGTTGTGCATGCCTGTAATCCCAGCACTTGGGAGCCTGAGGCAGGAGGATCATTGCCAGTTCAAGGCCAACCTGGGCTATGAAGTGAACTCAAGGCCAGCCTGAACTGCACAGTGAGACCCTGTCTCAAAAAGACAAAAAAAAAAAAAAAAAAAACATTTTTTTAAACTAAAAATTTAAAAAATGAAAAGGAAGGGGGAAGGAAAATAAGGAAGCAGAGAAATTTGAAAAGGAATACAAAAGATGAGAAATAAGACAGAAAAGTGATATTAAAAATCCAATTAAAGAATAAAGAGAGTGGGACTGGGGATTTAGCTCAGCAGCAAAAGCGCTTGCCTGGCAAGCTCAAGGTCGTGAGTTCGGTTCCCGGTGCCGGAAAAAAAAAAAAAAAAAAAAAAAAAAGAATAAAGAGAGTAAATAGAATTAGGTAAAAGTAACATAAAAATAAGTAAAAATAAGAATACAACAAAGAGCAAAAGAAAAGGAAAAAACAGCATCCTCACCCCAAAGGAAAAAAATAATTTTCCTCTGTTTTGAGGTGTTTGGCTGAGCAGTTTCTTTCCAACGTTTGTGGTGTTGGAATCTACTAGATACAGTGGACTGACAGTGATTTAGAGCGACAGCATATATCAACACACCTGCTTCTTGCTGTGTGAACACAGAGTGCTGCCGGCCTTTTCTTCTGGGAAGGGTCAGTCAGCGGTATGTTGTCTGCCTCAGGATTGTATTCACTGGAGCTGCTTTTAGTGTTTGTGCCCTTCTTTGTGCCTTGAGCCACTGCTATCCCTGCGTAGCTTTGTGGCAGGTTGGCTCATGGGATGCCCCCCTTGTTCCAGGGCCCCTCTGTCCATACACCCTAGAGTGTGGCAAATATCCAAGCCCAGGTGTATCCCTGATCACATTGGTGGATATGGATAGCAAATAGGCCACTGAGCTCTGTCCTGGAATCAGGCAGCAAAGGGGGCAAAACAAGCCCCTGGATTCAATCCCAGCATTTTCAGGCTCTCTCAGAATACTGAATTTGGCTAGCCTAGCTTCTCACAATAGAAGTCGTGACAATACCACTGTGTCCTCCACAGCCTGAGCTCACTGCTGCTTAAACTTCTCAGGAGGTCTGTGACTTATCAGAGAGTCTATCCCCTCTCTGCAACTATTTCTTATCAACTTATCACTCACCCAGCCACTGTGGCAAAGTGACTTCAGAAACTCTAAAACATAGTTGTTCTGTGACTTCTGATTCCCAGACTATCTCACTCATAAACAACAGAGCCCCTTTCAGTATGGCTACTGATCATATCACTCCCAATTATGGCAGATGCTACAGTGGATTTCTTCTTCAATGGTAGCCTGCCATGCGGATGAAGTCAGTTTCAGAGTAAAACCCCACACTGCATTTTCAGTTTACAATTACCATGGGGTTTTCCTGGGACTGATACTACCAACCTATTGTTTATCACTGGGACTGCCGGCCCTTCCAGGCTTACCTTGTGTTTGCAGAGACCGGTCTCCCTCCCTAGAAGGCAGAGTCAGCTTTCCAGAGTGTTTTGATCTTTTTTCTGTCTTGTCTTCAGTTTTTCTACTTCCTGTGTCATTTCTTGGTTCTTATGTTCTCTTTTTGATCCCCAGAGCTCATCTCTTTCTCTTTGTTAAGCTGTTGTTTTCAAGGTGTCTCAATTCCAGGTCCTGGAGAAACTATAATTTGCTGCCAGCTTTTATTCTGTCATTTTTCAGTTATGTTTCAGACTTTTAAGTAATTATGACTTCACCACATTTTTAGCCGTTTCTATCTTTGTTTTTATCATTAACATTACAGGTGTAAAATTTACATTCTATAAAATTCACCCATTTTAAATACACAGGTCAGTATTTTGTTAAAATGTTCATAGTCATGAAATTATCACCACTAATTTTAAAAAAGCATCATCCCTTAAAGAAACCCCATATTTATTACTAGTTACCACCTAGTCCTCTGTCTTCTGATACCTTCTACTCTGTGTTGTCTCTAATGATATTTTATTTCATGACTTCTGTTTTTTGGTGTTAAGGTAAAGAAAGAATTATATAATCCAAGTTCACAGAAATTTACTCTTCACTTTTCTTGTAGAAGTTTTATAGTTTTATATCATATATTTAGATCTATAATACATTTATGTTTATTTTGTCTCTGGTGTGAGGAAAGGGTACAAGTTTATGCTTTTGCATATATATTACCAGTTATCCAGACTACATTTTTCAAGATTTATACAGAAATCAAAACATGTTTTAAAAAATTTGGAAGTGAGATGAATTAGGAAGCTATCACAATAGTCCAGATATAGGTAGATGAGGACTAAAGTAAGTTGTTGGCTTGCAAGTAAAGATTTCATCAGGTGTTTAAAGGTAGAACTCCCATTTTGTGAGCATTTGTAATTTGTAGGCATTGGCCAATATTTATATCCTATTTTAAAAAGTACTCCAACTTCCATTTTGGAAAATTATTCCCTGTTGTATGTTCCTTGAGGGATGATAAATTCAAATTTCTCCTTTCCTTAAAGCTAAACATGTTGTATACTTCCTCTCACAAAGTGTTTACCTACAAAGGGAGGCTCAGGTCTTACAAAAACTACCAGAAAGCCCTGTCTTTGGGGGCTTTAATTCTTCATTATAAACTGTATATATGGAACATGTTATTGAACTTGTTTCTCATCAGAGACAAAGCCCTGATCAGACTATACTTTATGTAGCATATTATGCACACACACACAATGTAGCATACTACACACACACATACACACACACTTTTGTGTACATGGTAGAAGAGTAACCTAATTGAGGAGAAAATACTGAGTTTCACTCCTAAATATACCAGTCAGTCACTCCATCATCCATCGGGTGGTATATGGGTGTCTTAGTTACTTAACTCACATTGCTGAGACAAAATACCCAATATCCAAAGTTAAAGGAGGAAAGATTTATTTAGCTCACAGTTTGTGGAGGTTTCAGTGCATAATCAGCTGGCTCCAAGCCAGGGTAACATGGCTGAAGGGGAATTGTTCGTGGCATCAGAAGACAGCAAAAGCAATTAAGAACATATGGGGGAAAGCCTCTTTTCCTCCTTTATATTGTGTTCAGGCTATCCACCTTAGGGCTAGTGTAGCACTCACACCATCTCCATGATATCCTCTTGCACAGACTAAGGGTGTTTACAAAGTGAGGACCTTGGCATCCTGATTAATTGTTTAGTTAAACTTCTAAACTTCTCAAATTGACACAGTGAGTCAACCATTACAATATCCTAGAGTATAAACAGCCTCCCTGGAGCATGTCCTCTATACCCTCCACGCCCTAGGATGTAGAACTGCTGAGTTATTTAGTTAAGCTTCTAGACTCCTCAAGTTGACACAGTGTATCAATCTTTACTACAAGGGTGATGGCGAAGATAGAGATTTGAGTAGCATAAACACATGCTTGGTAACTGAAGCCAACAACATGGATGAGGTGTATTGGATGAAAAAAGAATAAAGTCAAGGAATGCAGTTTGTTAAGTAAAAAGTAGTACTCAATGGAAGCGAAGTAAGTGGGCCAGAAAAATTGTAGTCATAAGTGGAAACATTTTGAGCTGGTTTAAGGTTTGAGGGAGGAAACCAAAGGGGAAGGAGAGCTGAAGATATGGTATTAGATAGTGGTTTCAAGGGTTTTCTGGAAGATCAAGTGAGACCCCCACATTTCCTTTTTGGAGTGCCATTCACTTTGTGGAGAGTAATGTGCTCTAGACTACCATAGAGATATTTCCAAGGGGAGAAACTTTCATGACTCCTGATAGCAGATGAGTTCTGGAAGAGAGTCTCATTCTTCTCACAAGGAGGGAACTGGATGAAATGTTTGCGGATGAACACGAATGCGTATATTAGGAAGACATTTGCTAAAGGAGCTCTGTTGGGTTGGGTTCTGCTTAGATTTTCTAACTAATGTCTGCTCTTTATACTGTTGGAGATTAGCAAGGATATCAATGAAAGCCAAAGTGAGGCAGAAATTAACATTGTAAGTGTCTGTTCCCAACATCGTTTTCCTGTCTACCTCTTTTTCTTAATGCTGTTGATTCCAGACCCTCTTTAAATGTTTAAAATATGCTCAATTTTATACAACTGTATTTGTCACTTCCTTATTAATATACTGGCTGTCTCAAAAGAAGAGACTCAGGTATTTCTAGAATTCTGAGTGATTGTTAACGCTTACTACTAATAATAATTGTAATGCTTATAAAAATGTAATAGCTTACACTTATGCAGTGCCTGTTATACGCTTTTCTGAGTATCTAGTGTTTTATTTACGCCTTCAGCAACAGATCCCTGAAGTAGAGGCTGTTATTATCCCCATACTCTAGAAAAGGGAACTGAGGTGTACTGAGCACAGGTAATAGATAAGGTATAAACCTGAATGTCAGCTTTTTTATAAGCTGTTAAAATTTCTGATGAATCACAAGTCCTCTGTGCCACACACACACACACACACACTGGTTTTTTTGAAACAAGTTTTCTCTATCTCAGTACATAGTCAGTGCTGACCTTGAACTTATTGTGTAACCCAGTCCGACCTTAAGCTCACAATTCTCCTGCCTCAGCCTCCTGAGTACTGGGATTCTAAGTATGTGCCATCACACTCAACTCTTCTCTCTTTTCTTGAACTCTCAGAAATTGTACTCATACTTTATGAGGTTCTCTTTAGCTTTATAACATAGATTAGTTGAAACATCATTAATCTCTAAAGTAGTTGATAGCTTCTTAGAGCTAAGAATTGAAGCAAAATAGATAGGTTCTTTGCATCCCCTGCATCAAAATTGAATGTAGCACACAGTAGGACTTCCATTTTTCCACTGCATGAGATCAGGGCATCCCAGTTACCTGATCAGAACCAGCTTTTAAACAAATTCAACATTTATGCAACAAAGAAAAATGTTGGTCAATGATGGTATAATTACCAGTATAGTAAATCAATAAGTCCTGAAAGCATTAGCTCCATAAAGAATATGAGTCCAGTAATGATAAGTAATGGAGAAAAATCTTATGTTTGTACTTACAGACATTTTCTTTTTTTTTCTTCTTCCCATCCACCTACATTTAATTAATATGTGATATAGCTTTTTTTCCTTCTCTTTTAACCGAACTTTTAATCACTTGCTGAGTGATGAAAATAATATTTTTAAAAAATGTCCTTGCCACCTCTGTTGTTGATTTTAAAGGGGAGAAAAATGAACCAAAAAATATGTGAATCAAATAGCTATCTCAATGAAATCAGTTACACACTGTTATACAGAATACACATCACATTACTCTTTGTTCACCATTCACTTTTGTAATTTTACACCTTTATGTCTTAGAAATCATATGCTATGTTATTTTTCCCCTCTCATTACCTTGGCTGCTTCTTTCTGGCCTTTCTTTCTTCCCTTCTGCCTCTCTTATCTTCAAAAATGACTTTGAATATTCTGTGAAAATCTAAAGAATTCACTAAAGAAAATTTTAAAACAGATTTCTCTATACTTTCCAAAAGAGTTGCATTTTACCATGATAAAGTAGAGTACTGAGATGTATTTTATACTCCATGTCTTAATTCAAGCCCTGATATAGATTGCATAAAAAAACAGAATCATCTTATTTTATCAATCATGATAATCCTCATTTTGACATAATAATTTTTTCCTTCTCTTCTTCTTGTTTTTAGGCCATTGTTTTTCCAACCACAAATTAACATTTGTGTGTTTGTATATTCTGGCTTTGTACTGTATCTATGTATGTAAGTATGTATGTACATATATATCCCTATATACATGGTTTAAGGTAGCCAAGATTTTGTTTGTATTATTATGTAACACGTTGTGAATTGTTACCTACAGTTCCATTGCACTTGTGTATCTTGCAGGTTAACAAAGTGTCTTCCTTGTATAACTGCTGTGTGCACTGACCACAAATAAGCAAACTCCCTAATTGATAGGATGAAAAGATTTCTGGTTCCCATTAGAACTTCAGTATAATTTGACCAGACCTCTTCTGCATTTTGTCACAATTTTTCATGAGGTATAAATGAGAGACTTGGCCTCAGTGTTATATATATAATTCCATTCCTTTCTAGGAGCTGGGCAGATTTAAAGACTCAGTTAGATGTTCTCAAGCTTCAGTGGGTAGGAAAGAGACTTATAAATAATTATCCAGAAACTCTGTGTACCACCACATAATTTTCACAGCAATTTCACATGCATCATGTTCTATTTCATTTCAAAGAAAGCATCTCGCATACTATTCCTCCTCATAAAAGTGTGAGGAGAGGAACCTCTTGAGAAGAAACACAAATCAGAATAAAAGTGAGTTGGACTGTGTTATTAAAATGTTACCTACCTCAAAAGGAGTTAGAAGACAAATATACTATGTGTCTTAGTTACTTTCTCATCCCTGAGACAAAATACAAGATACCCACAACTCTAAAAAGCGAAGTTGTATTTTGGCTCACAGTTTAAAGAGGTTTCAGTCCATAGTCAGCTGGCTCCAAGGCAGAACAGCATCGCAGAGGGGCATGGCAGAGGAGAAACAGCTTATGGAAGGTCAGCAGAGTCAGAAAAAGAGAATAAGGAAAGAGAGAGGGAGATACTTTCCAGGCCACGTGCCCAGTGACCTATGCCTCTGACCAGGCACCACCTCTCTACATCGCATTTAACAATAGACTCATCAGTGGATTAATTCACTGATGCATATCACACCTATATGAGCAATCACCTCGCAAAAGTTCCACCTATGAGTGCATGAGGCTTTGAGGGGCATCTAGATATAAACCATAACACTACTTAAGGTTTGCTATATTTAATCCAGAAGGTAGTTGGAGGCCACCAGGCAAGATTAGCTCCCACCCAGATATAACAAAAGTTTAGAATAATTACAGCATAAATGAGCTAGAGGTTTATTACTCTCGATAGTCTTGGACTTGAACAGCAGTTTCCTCCCAATCATCTGGAACTCCTAGTCCACTGTCCCTATGATCGCCTTTATCTGTATTTGCAAATCATGGCTCTCAATCCCCAACCCTCATACCAGAGCTTTGATCAGTAGGAAGGAAAAAGAGGCAAATATAAGTAAGTGTGTTAATCATCTTTTCATGGCTGTGACCAAATAACCAAGAAAAAGTAACTCAGAGGAAGGATTTTGACTCATGGTTCCAGAGGTTTCAGTCATGGTCAGCTGTTGCATTGCTGTGGGCCTGAAATGAGGCAGAATATCATGGGAGAAGAGCATGGTGTGGAGCAAAACTGCACACCTCATGGCACCTGGGAAGCAAAGAGGGACGAGCCAGGGAAGAAAGCGCAAGAAAGAGAATACACCCTTTAAAGGCATACCCTCAGTAACCTACTTCCTCCAACTGGACCCTAGCTTTCCTAGCAGCCCTCACCAATTGATTAATCCTTTGATTAGTTTATGACCCTCACAATCTAATCCCTTCTCTAGTCCTCACCTCTGAACTTTGCTAAATGAGGGTAGGAGAATCAGTCCTCCATACATGAATCTTTACAGAACACTTCATATTTTAACTATAACAACAAGCAAGTTTCTCCTGTCTAAGAATTCTTCTAGAATATCTTATCCAACATTTCCACTTGTCTCTCACTGACCACATTTTAATACATGGCCCCATAGACTAACAGGGAGGCATGGAAATGAGATATTTCAAATAATTTGTTAGTCTACCAAGGAGAAGGGCTGAGTAGATGTGGAGTAGGCATTCCCTGCTCCAGTGAGGGAGGAAAGAAGAAAATTCAGAAGGAAGGGAGGGAAGAATGACAGCTACCAGGCCAAATCCTTTATTCCCTCAATCATTAATTCCAACCAGCCCTGAAAGCTTCCATAAATAAATTTTAAACATTGGATTCATTGAGAATTTGTGGTGTAATGCAATGGAAAACTGATGACTACATCTTCGGGGTGAAAGTAATAATGACAGTAGTAATACTGTTAGTAGTAGGAAGAATAGTTATTTTGCTACTTAATACATATTCCTAAAGTCATGTCAAATCATTTTAAAGGTAATGCAAGTAAGCTCATCTTTGAATAAACATATAATTTTATTCTCCATACTTTTCTGAGTTGAAATTATAAATTGAGTATTTATAATTGATTGCACTTCAGAGAAGCTGCTAGAGAGTTACACTGCAACTGACTAGATTGTAGCAGGTCAAGGTGGGTGGTGTAGGTTCTGCTTAAGAACACTGAGGTTTGAAATTGAACCTCAAAGCTGAGTTCAATGAGGGCTTTACCATGGAAGAGCAGTACGTGATCCACACTTTCAGTGATTCATTCTCTCAGGTTTGGTGACCTAAAGTGTAACACAGAGATTAAATGTGAATATGCTTGCACACATACGCATATGTCAAACTTGAAGCCCAGAGACAGAGAGACAGAGGAGATGATTAAATAAGTGTATGTATAAACTTTATAGGATTCAGTGTGTTCATGAAAAATCTTTAAGATCTCAAAAAGTACCAAAGATTATGCTTTAACGGTTATACAGCTCTGAATAATTTGTTAGTATACATTAAGTTTACAAAAAAGATAAATTATTGTAATTAGGCAAAATATGTTTCATCACCTAATAGTATAAAACAAAAAAAGAATATTTGTTCCCTATAGCTGGTAATAATGAATGGTTTTTGAAACACCAGAAAATTAAATATTGTTTAAACTAAGAATGGTTCCAAAATATCAATAACTTATTTTTAATTTATGGATATGGTGTAATTAAATAATCCTATCAAATTTTATTATCTAGAAATCTAATTTTCTAAATTACCAGCATCAGAACTAAGAAGCAGAAAATCTTTGTGTTTAGCCTTAAATAGTCCATTATGACCAATTGTTTCCCAAATGTAAGGGCAAATACTTTTAAGGAATTGGTTTTGTCTGTATAACCCTAAGCTCCAGGGAAGTAGCCCCATGTTTTCTTGTTCATCCAGCTTGAATGACTCCAGTCATTCCATCACTACCACTACTTGTTATTTCACACATTTAAGGATTTACTTTTATAAAAAATGTTTCAGACCCTTTGGGAACAGGATAAGAGTCACTTTCAAAATCAGATATATTCAGCTCAGCGTCTCTGAGGGAATGCCTGGCTTCACAGCCCCTGTCACGAACTGCCCTCTCCTTCCCTTTTCTTGCTCTGTGCGTTGCCTGCTTTTACGCTGGAGCTCCTTGTTTGCTTTCTGTCTTATACAGAAATGACTGCATCGGTAAGTAATATCCATAAAAATAAGTGTTTAGATACTTAATTAAAATATTAATATCTCCACATATTGAGAAACACACATACACATTTAAAGCTTATTATAACATATTTATTTATATATAAATACAAATACATAGATAAAAATAATAAGTACAAGCATATTTATTAAGAACTAAAAGACAGTCACTATCCTTAAAGAGTTTGCAACTTGACAGCCAACAGACACTGGAAAGTTTAAAAGCAGACTTGCAAAGAAAAGTGAAATATCATTTTGTTTATGTTTCGTTAGTGTAACTAGATTGATTGTAAGATCCTTGAGGTACAGGTAGATGTCTTATACATCTGTTTTGTCTTCTATCCTGATGAGAACATTAGAAGAATACACTTATTGTTGAGTAATGGTTGTTCCACGTACTTGCTGATGCTGGAGTACCCCCCCACCCCAAGCTCTACGATTTGTCCAGTGGGCAAATGGTAACTTTCAGCCTTAAAATTATCCGATTGCACCTTGGTATGAATTTACTAGGTGCCTTTCTCAGTGTGGCACATGTGCGCAACCAGTAACTATAGAGCAGAAATGGATTATGAAGACATTGGAAACTGTGGATGTTATTTAGCCTCAGGAAGGAAATAAAATACAGCAAGTGAATGCAGGAGGTGCTGGAAGATAAACTTTGCCTTAACCTTTGTTCCTGCCTATACAAGGACCCAAGCTTTCATTTCAGAACTGAAACCCAGTGAACTTACAACATGTACAACAATTAGGGTGAGGGTTTTTTAAGACATGAAGTCTCTTGTTTTGTTTTTGTTTAGTTTTTTTGAAACAGGGAATTGCCATGTAGTTCAGGCTGTCCTTGAACTCACTATGCAACCCAGGCTGGCCTTGAGCTCACAATAGTCCTCCTGCCTCAGCCTTCCAAGTGCTAGAAATACAGGTGTGTGCTACCACACCCAGCAAGACATAAAATCTTTAACACTAAGTTTACCTCCAAAAAAGAGCCTTAAATACTAGAAATTCAGAAGTCAATGTAGTATAATAAATATTTTTAGGAATCAAATGATGGAGGACTAGTGGTTATTTCTAATTGGAAAGATAAGGTATGGTTATGAAAATATCAAATAATTAACTGATTTTTCTTATTCATAATGATCTCTCAAACTAATAGAAAAAGGATGTCGGTGTCTGTATTTTTAAACCATGAGATTATTTAGGAGTGATGATAAAACACTGATTAATTGTTTTGTTTTAAAACAATTAGTTTAAAATATTGTTGGAAGTTACTCATTTTACCCAGTTGACATTTTAATGTATAAATATAATTACAGACTCTTTAAGAATGTTTAATTTTTGCCTTGATATATATGTTAGCAATTGTGTGTTTGAAAGAGAATCATAAAATGTAAAACTTTATGTTTAATCACCAGTGTCAAAAATTATTAGGTAATAACCACGAGAGAAGAGAATGTGGTAAAAAAATACAAAGGCCTATATTTAAGGCATAATTTTTCTAATAGTTTCTCTGATTTTAAGATGTCATGGCGTCATAGGAAGGTTAGCAGGTCAGATACCAAATAGACTTTTTAAAAAATGTTAAGTGATCAATTTACACTCATAAAAGGGTTAAGATTACTGGAAGCTAAAGTCCTCTCTGACCATCAGCTGGGTACATCACTGGCTAGAGAGACAATAAAATTCGCTGCTCCTGAGGGCTCAGTGGGCTGAGCAGAAGTAGACCAACATAGATGTTTAAAGGCCAGTGGCCCAAGCAGTGGGGGCAGAACTTAATTCCATTTGAAATTATAAAACTAGGATTTTGACACTAGAAAACATTGTGTGACGATCCGCCTCATTTCTCATGGGCTGGCCCTTGCTGCTTTCTCTGTAACCCAAGCACAGGTTTCCTCTTATGCCCTGGCGACCAGGCACAATGCCGGGCCACCACTGCTGAGAGGCTGCTTTGAGGAAAAGGAACACTCTTTTGACAAAGCTGAATTGTTTTTTACTGTTGGAAGCTTTGGCTAAGAGTATATTCAAAATCCATTATGATTGTAAATATAATGTATTTTATTCAGTCTGTGTCTACATGCTGACAGTCAAAACTTTGGGGTGTGAATAAATGAGGAAAAAGAATTGTTTTAGTTTCCTAGTACTTCAACAAAATGTGAACCCTAAGTTTCTTGTTTTTAGTTAAAATTTTCAAGAGAAGCGCTCCTTGTAAAAGCATCTGTTGTAGTCAGGGTTTGCAAGGGAATAGATTTAATACAGGACACATAATTTATAGGATTATTTTATAATATTCACCCAAAAAGCCAACTACAGAAGAGTGCAAGAGACCCAAAGAATCCAGCTGAGAGCCTGGATCCCAAGGCAATGTCCTTCAGTCCATCTGAATACCTAGAGCCAGTGGCAAAGCCCTCTGTGAGTCCATCTTCAGGCCTAGGGCCAATGACAATGTCTCATGCAAGTCTGTGTCAAGGATCTATACTGTGAAGGCCCAAAGGTCAGTGGTGGAAGCTAGAAAGTCTGCACCAGCAGGATGAAGGTTCTGTGCTAGCAGGCTGAAAGATCTGCCCATGAGCTAGGAAGTGACACTCAAGGTAAAGACCAGAGTTCCCCCAAAGAGAATCGCAGCCATCCTCAGTGACAGCAAGGACCCAAGCACCTCCGATGATGAGAAGTGTTCACATCAGGAAAGCCAGCATGACAAATTTCTCCAGGAGAATCAACAGCACACCATCTTCCCCTCCGGTTCTCCCTTTTATGCTGCTGGCAACAGTCCTCGGGTGGGTCTCCCGCACCCAGAATCACACTAATTCAGTTCAGCTGGATGTTACAAGTTGACCATTAGTTAATCCACCACAGCATCCTAGGATGAATGTTTTTATTCCACAAAGATTATTTTTGATCAAAATAAACACTGCACAGCAAAATTACAATCAATAGGGTGAAGAGACAACTTATACAATGAGAGAAAATACTTGCAAACCATACCTCTGATAAGAGGTTCAGATCTAATCTATACAAGGGATACAACTCCATAGCAATAAGCAATAAGGCAAATAACATGATTTAAAAATGGAAAAAATACCTGAATAAATTATTGGAGAGAAGATATACAAATAAATGGTGGATGGGTATATGGAAATTTGCTCAGCACCATTAATCCTGAGGAATATGCAAATTAAAACTACAAGGAAATACAACCTCACACCTAGTAAAAGAACTACTAGCAAGAAGATAAAAGACAAGTGCTGCCTGGGATGTGCTGAAAGGAAATCCACTGTACACTGCTGAAGAGAACACAAATTAGTGCACAGGTTATGAAAAACATTATGGAGGATCATCAGAATTTAGAACTGCCACGTAATCCAGCTCTCTCAGGACTGGATGTTTATTTAGAAGGTCTGAAATCAGTGTCCTGACAAAACATAGACACTTCCATATCCATTGAAGGATTAGCAAAACAGCCAAGATATGAAACCAAAATAAATGTCCATCAACAGATGAAGGTATAAATAAAATGAGTTATATTTATATAATAGAATACTACTCAGTCTTAAAAGAAAAAGAAAATTCTGTTATTTGTAAAACTGGAGGGTATTATGTTAAGTGATCCAAGCCTAGCATAGAAAGGCAAATGTTACATGATCTCTTTATATGTGGTATGTAAAAAGGCATAGTGGTATGCATCTGTAATCCCAGCAATCTGGAGGCTGAGGCAGGAGGATTGCTGTGAGTTTGATGCTACCCTGGGCTACAAAGTGAGTTCCAGGCCAGCCTGAATTACAATAGGGAGACCCTGTCTCAAAAAAAATTAGATTTTAATTGTTCATGCCACAAATAAATGATAAGTATGTATGGTGATCCATGTGATAAGGAGCTTGATTTAGCCATTCACATTACACACACATATCAACATTTTCTTGCAGACCATGAACATACATAATTTTTACTTGTCAAATAAATAAAGCTAAATTATTTTAAAATGTGTAATCACTTTTTACTTCTTTTTATGTGGTGATATAGATTTTCTAACAAATTTGGATAACTGACATAGAGGAATCACAGTAAATAGAGAATAATTTGTACATTGTGGCTTTCTTCAATCACTACCCCAGTATCTCACATCATTTTTGGTCATGTTATGATAAAGGCTACATCTGGATAGTGTCAAAATATCCAGATGCAGAAGGAAAAAGGCACTCAGTCATGCTGCTTTGTTTAACAGCTACCAAACTCTTCGGGTTTGGAGGCATCCGAGCATTGTCTGAGCTGCTCTTGCAGCATCTGGATGTTTGGCGTTGTGTTGCCACAATGAAAGACAAAGTGTGATGTTTTACAGCTGTTAGGGTAACACTTTTTTTCTTCTTGTGTTTCACAGAAATTATCTTCTTCTCCAAGATTTTTTTAAACACCAAATTAGATAATTACTGCTGCAAGCCCAGAAAATACGAGTTCTGTTTGGCACAAAGGACATTTTAAGAATAAGTATGACAGTGAGCCCTGGGCAGTGTGTAATGGAAACTGTAGTTTATTCCTAATGCTCAAATATAGTATAATATAATGTAATAGGTGTGATGGATTTGATACAGAAATTTTTAAAGTTAAGTATATGTTTGCAGCAGGCTATATAAGTGAAAATAATAGAGATTTACTTTGGAGGGAGGATACAATGAAAGTAATCATAGGGCTGGGAGTATGGCTCAGCGGCACAGCACCTGTCTGGGAAGCATGAGGTCATGAGTTCGATTCCCAGTATCAAAAAAAAGCAGTCATAGTATATTTCCAGGTGCTATAACAACAATGAGCAGTGCTTATTGAACTAGTAACTAACCTAGTCACTTATGGGCTGCATAGGGAAGTCTTGGTTAGAATGCACCCTCTTATGACAATGGGCCAATGAAATTATAACGGAGCTGAAAAATCCCTACCACCTAGAGACACTGTGGCCACCACAATGTTCTCATAGCACACCACAGTACTTACGTGTGTGTGGTGACGTCGGTGTAAACAAACTATTGCACTGCCAGATATATAAAAGTATCCTACCTATAAAAATGTACAGGACATAATATTGATAACAATAATAAATGGTTATGTTGCTGGTTTATGTATTTACTATATTGTAGCTATTATTATTTGAGGATGTGCAACTACTTACAAAAGGTTAGAGTATACACCTACTTACAAAAGGTTTACTGTAAAATAATGTGTTGCGTTATGCCTGCTATAGCTTCATATATCCGGTGTTTACTAACTTCACACTGAGCTACCGCCCAGCCCTTTTTATTTTGAGACAGAGCCTCACTATGTCACTAAGTTTCCCAAACTGGGTTTGAACTTGCAGTCCTCCTCCCTCAGTCTTCCTGAATGCTAAGATTATAGACCTGCATCATTACCCTGGATTCCACTGTCTCTCTCGACCGTGTCAGGAGACTCACTGGTCCCGTCTAGGTGTGTGTGATAGGGTACCATGATGCTGGAACAACAACCTAATCACCTGAGGATGCATTTCATAGAATGGGTCCCTCTTATGAAACAACGTGTGAGTGTACATATATATTCTACTGAGATTATCTAGACTGTTGTGTCTTTGAAAATGTTAATGACCTCGTATTAAATATGGTGCTTATTTTAAAAGTTTCAAATGAGAACAGCTCTTCCATGAAAATTCAAGTATTTCTGAAGCTGCTTCAAAATTTGTCCTTTCATGGGAGAGAAGGGCACAATTTCTTCAGAGTTTCACCTTGTAATTCCCTCCTAGTCCTGTGCTCATGGTGATTGACTTACTGTCTGTCTTGCTTTCCACAACTGCAAAGTGGAAATAAACGCTTTCCCCTTCCCTGCCCAAAGTTTTGTTATTCTTCTCAACTTGACAGACAGTTTGAAATATATTAAAAGCTAAGAAATGTTTTGAGTTGCAGGAAATTGAAACCATGAGAGTTTTACTATAAAGCATCACATACAAAAACTTTATCTTGTTTAGTATGAAATTATCTGATTTAAATCAGATAACTTTAATACCTTATTCACAATGTAATAGATAATATTATTTTAAAAAAATTCAGCAAACTTTTCTAGTTAATGTGAATTCATGAAAGCTTCCTAAGATTTCTAATATAGCCATTTTAGGATTATTATAAAGGCAAATACTGAAAAAAAACCACAAAATATTAAGCATGTTTAGCTTCTCAAGAGAGAAAATAACGTTGAGTATATAAAAATAAATTTCTACTGTCACAAACAGCTGTTTATGTGAAAGATGGCTTGTCCTTTGAAAAATATATGAATTGTTTTCCCTTCCTGTTTATTTTCCCAGCCCCTCTCAATTTTACTGAGGTATGATTCACAAAGTGTATATATTAAGCTATATAATAATTTTTGATATATGTATACACAATAAAATGATTAATACAATCAAGCTAACAGTATATCCACTACCTTCATTACCACAGACGAGTGTCTCTGAAGATCATTTGAGTTCTGCAGATCTACTTTCAATAAATTTCAAGCAAGTTGTTATTACTATAGTCACCACTCTATATATTAGGCTTCCAGAACTTATTTATCTTATAATTGAAAGTTTGTACCTTTTGACAGATGTACAGCCCTTGGTGCATGCGCCCTTGGGAGCCACTCGGTGCTCTCTTTTACTGCAAGTTCTACTTACTTTTTTGTATATTTCACATATAAGTGAGTTCATGCAGTATTTGTGCTTCTGTGACAGGCTTTTTCCACACAGTATATCTTCCATTTTCTGCCATATTGTTGCGAATGGTAGGATTTCCTTTTTAAGGTTGAATGCTGTCTTACTGCGTGTGCATATGCATGTGTATTTATTTATATGTGAATCACATGTTCTTTATCCATCCATCTGTTGCGGGGCAGTTAATTTCCATATGTTAATTACTGTGAATACACTACAGTGAACATGGGTGTGCTGTGTCTGCAAGTTAGTGACTTTAATTCCTTCGGATTATTCTATTTTTATTTTCCAAGGAAACTCCAAACTGTTTTGCACAACGGTTAGAGCAATTTGCATTCTGCCAACTCTATGCAAGTGTGCAAGAGTTCCATTTTTTCCACATCCTCTCCAACATTTATCTTTTTTTTTTCACTATTGGGGACTGAATCCAGCATCTTATCTATATCTCCACATCTTCAGCCCTTTGAATTTTTGAGACCGGATCTGACTGAATTGCCTGGGCTGGGCTCAAACTTCTGATCCTCTTGCCTCAGCCTCTTGAGTGCTGGAATTAAAGGCATTTGCCACCATACCTAGCTAGCTTTATTTATTTATTTAATAACAGCCATTTTAACATGTACAAGGCCAAGAGCTTATTGTGATTTTGATTTTGTTTTCTCATGATCTTCAATGTTCAGCATCATTTTCACCATCATAGCTGTTGGCTTTATATATGTCTTCCTTGAAAAAAATGTTTTTTCCAGTCATTTGCCCATTTTTAAATTGTGTTTTTGTTGCAGTTATTGAATTGTTTGAGATCTATATATTAACCTTGTATTACTCAGGAATTAGAAGAAAAAGATATTTTTCTTCTAATAGGATATAGGATGTATTTAGATACACAGGGAAGATTTATTATGGGAATTGACTTATATGATCAGAGGCCTGGGAACGCTGAAGAGCCCAGAGCTGAAGTTCCTGAAAGCCAATGGTATGATTCGGTCAGAGGTCAAAGGCCTGAGAACCGGGCATGGGGATGAGGCAAAGTGTCTTAGTTACTTTTCTTGTTGCTAGGACAAAATACTCAACACCTAAAGTTAAAGGTTTATTTAGCTCACAGTTTAAAGAGGTTTGGCTGGTCCTAAGGCAGGGTGGCGCATGGCAGAAGGGCAATAGTACATGGCAGTGGGAGGCAGAAAAATCAACAAGAGGAGGGGACAAGACTCTTTACGTCCCTTACATTGTATGCAACTACCTGCCCTAGAATGGGTGCAGCACTCATACCCTTAATCCCAGCCAGAAGTATGCAAAACCAATCAGTGGAGTGATTTATTAATCATACACCCTTAATCCCAGCACCACACACTCCAGATTCAGCCACCTCCCAAAAGGCCCTATGACTGCATGAGGCTTTGGGGGACATCCAGACATAAACAGCATCATTCTGCCTTTTTTTCCCTTAAAGACTCTTTCACATCCCTTATGCAAAAGGCATTTAGTCCATCTCCAAGAGTTGCTTAAATCCTAATAGTTTGAGCATTGCTGAAAAGGCCAAGACTCAAGTCTCCTCTGAGATTTAAGGCAAACTCTTAGCTGTGAGCCCCTGTACAAATGAAAAGAAAGTTAAACATTTTCTACATTCAATGGCAAAAGATAGAGATTTCCATTCCAAAAGTTACAAATAAGCCAGAGATAGAGCTCAGTGGCACAACGTCTGCCTCCCAAGTGCAAGGTCCTGAGTTTGATTCCTGGTACTCCCCCACTACACACACACACACACACACAAAAGGTACAAATAGGGAAATACAAAGGAATGGGAACAAAGCAAGTAAAAATCCAGCAGAACAAACATTAAATCATGTAGTTCCATGTATACCATCTGAGTGCTGTGGCAAGATGTAAACTCTAAAAGGTTTGTGTCGCTCTGCCCCTATGGTATTTCTCATGGTTATAGCTTCCATCACTTCTGTCTTGGGCCCACTCTATTCCTTCCTTGCTGTTTTCCCCAGATATTCACATTCCTGGCTGCTCCAAATTTCTAGAATCTCCAGTGTGTCTTTGGCTTCATACTCACAGCTTTACACACTGCCCACTCAAGACACACTGCCTGGCCTCCCAGGCTTTCTTCTGAAATCTGGGTGGAAGCATTCTTGACCCCACAACTCTTGCATTTTGCATGAACCTAAAACCAGCACCCCATGGACGATGTCAAGGTCTGCTGCCAGATGGAGCAATAGCCAGGCTTCCTTCTTTCTTTGCTGTAGGGGTTCAGTGCCTATGAACCAAATCCCTAGGAGCAACTTCCTCAGGCAGCCACCATTCTGGAACATAGTGTTCTGGGGCTCTCTTCTCAAAACAAGGTCTTTCAAATTTGCAATTTTGAGCCTGGAAAAGGTGGAGTGTTACTGCTTCTTGTGTTGTCCTCAGGCCATCTTTTCTATTTTCTTCAGAAATCAAGATTTCTCTGCTCTGTCTCTGCAGTCTATAGCTTTACTCAGGTACTTTTCTGACCAAACCCAAAATATTTTAAATACTTCTTCTGGGATTTTTTCTCTTAATTCTCAACATAAATCTGGCTAAAAGCTCCCAACTGTAGCCATACCATTGCCTCAACTTTAATCTGTTTTGAAATTTCTTCTGCCATGCTAAGTAAGCCACTGCCCTTAATCTCAGTCTCAGGCAAAGTCTCTGGACAGGAGCAAAATGCAGACAAACTTTCTCCCAAGGCATAACACACATCAAATGGAATTCAACAGCCAATGCTGTCCCTCTTCCCAGTAGAAATCTCTGGAGCCTTGTCTTTACTGGCTTTCTGGTCTTCTGAGCTCTGACCAGAATCTCCCATACAGTACAGCCTGACATCTTTCAGCACTCTTTTTTCAGGCAGCATCTCCAAACCTATCCACATTTTTCCCACAAGAAATTCCTAGAAGCTCTTGAACCATACGATCAGGTGTGGTCACTGTAATGACCCTACTTCTTGGTACCAAATCCTGTTTTAGTTAATTTTCTCATGGCTGAGACAAAATACCTGAGACCCACCTACCTGGCCTAGGGCAGTACAACACACACACCCTTAATCCTAGCCAGAACTATACAAGACCAATCAGTGGAGTGATTTACTAATCATATACCCTTAATCCCAGCACCACACACTCCCAGATAGAGCCACCTCCAAAAAAGCTTATGGCTACATGAGGCTTTGGGGGATGTCCAGGCACAAACCACAACACAGAGACAATGGCATGTAAATACCAGACCTAAAGGCCCAGGAACTGGCAGTTCTGATGTCTGAGGACAAGGTATATGTCCCTGCTCAAAAAGTAAGAATTTGCCCTTCCTCTGCCTTTCTGTTCTGTTTTAGCCCTATGATCAGATAGTATCCACCCATGTTGGCAAAGAGAGGTATTCTTTTTTCATTCTATTGATTCAAATGTTAATTACTTACAGAAACACTATCATGGAAACACAAAAAACAATATTTTAACAGCTACCTTGGCATCCCTTAGCCCAGTCAAGCAGACCTTAAAAATTAATTATTACTAGTCCATTTCTCCCCAGTTTGGCATCCATATACATCTCCTTAAACCATAATTGATCTCCAATTGAAAACAGTAATGAGGTCATAAATCTGCCTAACATGGTACAACTGACAACATGCCAGAACAAGAAGAGAAGATAAAGACCTGAATGATGTTTATCCTTCTCATGAGATCCCATAACCGATGTATGAAGACATATAATTCACAATATTTAAATATTAATGTGAGGTCACCAAATCTTGTTATGACAAAGGAAAAAGAGGGGAAAGAAAATGAAATTTTTAAAATAATATGTCTATGTACACACAAATGTATGCATAACAAAACTTGGAGAGACTACTCTTGACAATTATAATCCTCATTTCTCTAACTCGTCAGGTAGTCATGGCTAGTACTCTGAACTATCTTATTCTACTACCTATTTTATATGCCCTTCACCATCAGCAAGAGCATCACTTTGTCATGGTCATATGACTGGTGGAGTAATCTAAACCTCTTTCCTAAGAGTGAGGAGTATTTGTGGTCCCACCTAGATATGGTTGTTCTGGTTTTCCATTGACCTTGGTCACAGGCCGTGTAACTTTGAAACATCCTAAAACATATCCAGTGTTCCAGTCAGATTCATCAGTGCCTCCATTACAGGGTAGTGTTGTCGGCTAGTGGTGATTGTGACTGGTACGATTTCCATTTCTACTTCTTGATTCCTAGAGAAACTGTACCAAATATTGGACCCTGATTCAAAGTTTATACAGCCTTCCAGAGAATCCTGCCTCAGCCTTGCAAGGTATTCCCACCAAATTGGTCCCAAAACCAAGTCTTCAAATGGTAATTCCACTCCAACTAAATCAGGATGGCAGAGTGTTGATTAGACCACTGAATTCAATGAATATGGCACAATGTTACATTTTTTGGCTCTCAAGCAAGTTCTCTGCAAAGTCAATGCTCTGTGGAAGACTATGATGTTGAATAAGGTATTATTTATGTTCAAAGATCATACTTGTCACAAAAGTGCTCTATTCAGGGAAGGCAAATCCATTCGCAGACTGTCTATTCCAGTTAAGGTCAAAACGCTCCCTTTACCTGATAGAAGAGGT
This sequence comes from Chinchilla lanigera, assembly GCF_000276665.1. Lineage (NCBI taxonomy): Eukaryota > Metazoa > Chordata > Mammalia > Rodentia > Chinchillidae > Chinchilla > Chinchilla lanigera. Next base: position 17,361,503 of record NW_004955421.1, on the reverse strand, counting down.
CTGAAGTCACAAGCAGGCCCTCAGGAATCAGGCTGATCACAAGAGGAAACGTAACCTGTCAGGAGCTCAACCTTGATCTTTGCTGCTGCCAGATGGGCACTCAGTGGTGGCCTCAGCCAAGTCAGCCTTGATGAGTGGAAGTGTGCATTGCTGAGTTTATGCATAACCTCTGTCCTTGTCACCATGGCCACTTTGTTCATGAGCCCACTGGGCAAAAGCAGTACTGGATATGAAAGGAAGCTGACTGATATCCACTGAATAAGTCATCCTATCCACTTGCTTATTAAAATCATCCTGTACTCATGGCACCCTTTGGTAAGCATTCATAGGGGACACAAATACCTTCAAAATTTTTCTCCATTCAGTGAAGTCTATGTACATACTTCTCGCCCAAATTTTCTGGTCACCAATTTTCCAATTGCGTTCCTTCCAAGACGCTGACATCCAGCCAAACCATTGGATAGAGTGGTTGTGTAATTGCACGTCTGGCCATTTCTCCTTCCAAGTAAAGTGCACAGCAGATGTACTTCCTGAAGATTTGTACACTAGAGAGATTTTTTTCCTTCACAACTGTCCTCGGGAATGTTTAAAAGAAGGGATGAAATGCTTCTGGCTAACCACTTTCTAGTGCTGTCTGCAGATTCTATAGAATCATCTGTAAACCAGGCCCAAATCTCTCTGTCCATTGATCTTCACATACTTCACCAGGAGGCTATGATACAGGCTGAGAAATATAAGGAAGTGGAAAGGTTTGGGGAACCATAAGAATTTGAACTGCTTATCCATGTGATGTACTTGTGTCTTCTGGGCCTGCTCAGGTCAGATCACATATATCCCACTTCCATTTGATGATAGTGCATTGTTGTGCAAACTCACCTTTATAGCTTGGTGGGTGAGATAACACACAATTCACAATGGGCAGGTCACAGAGTATTACATTCATCACTCTCCCGATCATCTATATGATTTGAAGCTATTTTCTTTCAATCTGTAGATTGCCTTTCCATTTTGGTGACCGTTTCTTTTGCCATGTAGAAGTACTTCATTTTCAAGTAATCTCTTTCATATATTTTTGCTTTTGTTGCTTGTGTTTTTTGTGTTGGCTTTGGCATAGTCCCTCTAGGAAAAGGATAGTAATAGATGTGAGTTGAGTAATCATTTATAAGTCTGTATTGTATTCATATCCTGGGTAGAAAATAAAATTTAAAGATAGATAATTTATAAGTTTAGGAAGTCAGGATGATTATATTTTAAGATACAAGTGTTGGCTTGAATTGACAAGTTACATAGCCTCTCTGAGTCTTACCTTCCTTGCATTTGAAATATAAATAATTATACTTTCTTGTGTCAGTGTATTAGTTAGAATTCTCAAGTACTAATGATCAAGATGGAGTTTTTTTCCCTTAAATTTCAGGAAGTTTCTTTGTTCCAGTATTCCTTCAGGATTTCAGAGTTTAATCAAAATTTTTAGATCTTCTGTGATTTGATTGGTGTTTTATTCATACTTCCTTTCTTGACATAAACTAGCACATTTCTTGCTTTGTTTTATTTCATTGGTCAAACCGAAAACTTGAGCCTATTCGTAAGACAGTAACAAGGAGGACAGGATTACAAAGATGAGAATGGAGCAATCATGATTTAGCCTGTGAGGCTAGGGTATGTGCCCCATCTTCCCTGACATCAGGGGGTCGCCACCCACTACCTACTCATCTCCCAAATCAGAATTATGCTAACATAGAAGAAACCAGCATAACAAACAATTGCAGTCAAGATCATAAAATTGTGAGAGGCTACTACTAAATAAGCTAATGTGAAATATTTTTATAAGTCTAATATGTTATGGAAGCATTACCGTCGATGATGGTGATGATATTGTCATTGTCATGCAACATGGATGTCTCCATTCACAACTAAAATTACACCCTCACTACTCCAGTTCCACCTCCTTCTTGCCTCTCTCTCTTTCCCCCCTCTCTCTTTTTCTCTCTCTCTCAGCATTTCTATTCAACAACTAAAGGCAGCATACCCATATAAGAAGTGTTTCCTCCACATCCAAGGCAACCTACAGAATTATTGCCATAATTTCTATAGCAGATGTATTTTCATAGATAGTTACATCATTGTTGTATCACTTTGATTATATACTCTTTCTGAGACTGACAAAAAGATATGGATAAAGGAACTAAATATGTAAAATGCCATTAAAATTAAATGAAAAAAGAAAAATTTTATCAAGATCTGGTTTATCTACCTATACAATAACAAAATCATTTCCATTAGCACTCCCTGGTGAATTTATACAGATTTTGTAGCAAAATTTCAATGACTGTTTTCTACTTATCTCCTCCTCCCCATTACTAGTACACAAATGTATTTCATACTTGCTTCCTTGACACTGTGTTGTATACCAAATACAGGTCCATCTGCAAGTACTTATACAAGAAATACAAAATGATTACCTGCCAGTTTGATTGAAAGTGAAGTATTGACATACCAATGAAACAAAGGGTCAAAATACTTTAAAAGAAATGATAGGAAGCATCGAAAAATTCAGGAAACATTTAAGGCATGGGAAAAATGTATTAATGAAAACAAAAATGACCTGATTCAATAATGCCAAAGAATTTTTATTCCAAAGACTTGTGCAGGGAAGAATTTTATTTTAATAACGCCAAAGGATAAGGTTATTTTGGTAAGGGGTTTTATGAGGTGATTGTATCAGAAAGAATAATCAATATCATCAGTGTATTACAGTATTAGCTAGGGAACTCTGGTTGTTACAGCAAATAAACTAGAAAGTAAATGAGCATGAATATGATAGAAGTCTATTTCATGCTCATATGAAGTCCAGACTGTCTCAGATTGCCAGGACACTTTTTCCCAAGCAATGACTCACCACCACTTCATGCTTCTGTCATCTTTAAGATGTGGCTTCTAAGGCTGGCATCATAGCCTTACTGTATGGCAAAAGGATAACCATCTTGGGGAGCTGGGCATGAGAACCTATTTATGAGACAGTCTGGGATGTATTCTATATTATTTTCTATTCAATTCTGCTGGACATTTCTCAGATGTAAGCCACAGATAACTGCAAAAGAGACTGGGAAATTAACTTAGGAAGAAGAAATTGGTTGGATGTCCAGTTAGCCTTCACCATAAATATAATACAAACTTTCATATTTACCTTGTTTTTCTCAAAATTTCAACAGAAATATAACATGTATGTTTATACCTTTGGACCATATATTGTACTAACACTTATAATTGTAAAGGCAATAATAACGGCAATCCTTGTTGGGCCCTTCCAATCTCCAAAACAGATACTGTGGCAATTAACTAATAGGAAACTTGTGACACCCAGCTGAACTGAATTAGTGTAGTTCTGGGTGTGGAAGGCCCCCCTGAGGATTGTTGCCAACAGCATAAAAGGAGAACCAGAGGAGCATGTGATGTGCTGTTGACTCTCCTGGAGAAGCTTGTCATTCTGGCTTCCCCGGTATGAGCTCGGCTGTTCTCATCACTGGGGGAGCTTCGGTCCTTGCTGTTGCTGAAGATGGCTGTGGTTCTTTTTGTGGGAGCTCTGGTCTTGACCTTGAGCATTGCTTCCTAGCTCCAGCACAGATCTCTTAGCCTGCTGGCACAGATCCTTTATCCTACCGGTGCAGACTTTCTAGCTTCCACTAGTGGCCTTTGGGCCTTCCCAGTGCAGATCCTTGATAACAGACTCGCATGAGACATTGTGATGGGCTGTAGGTCTTCAGCTGGACTTGTGCAGGACATTGTCGTGGGACCCAGGCTCTTGACTGGGTTCTTTGAGTTTCTAGTTCATGGACAGGTCTCTTGCACTCTTCTGCATTTGACTTTTTGGGTGAATGTTATAAAATAATCCTATAAATTTTATGTCCCATATTAAATCTGTTCCTTTGCAGACCCTGGCTACAACAGATACTATTATTATTGGCACCATTATTTTGATAGGGAAATTAAGACAGGAAAATTCAGGTAACTTGCTCAAAATGGCAAATGATGGGCAGTAAGTAATATGGTGGACGACGGTAGAAAAACTTTAAATGTATGAAAATTTCCCATAGCAATCCAACCAAAAGATACTTAGACTAAATCTTTGTAATTACCAGCTCCAAATTCCAAGTTTATCAATAGTTTTCTTGTGTTCAAAAATATGCCTGAACAAAGTCTTACATAAGTATAACATATTAGCAGCACTATATTTACAGTGCTGCTTACTTGCTTGAGGTGATAATGTGATGGGGAAAAATTACTAAGTGCTCAAGCTTCACTTCTCCTCTAATCAGTACCACTGCCTTCTTCCTCTCTACCTAAATATTGCCCAAACAGCACTTCCTCCACCATTTCCATCCTTATTGTGTAACTAAAGGTATCAGCGGAGAGAAAAATTTAGAAGTTACAAAAAATTATCTCTTAGTAGGGAAAGAAAAAATACAGAACCAAATTTAGGTTGAGCAAGTAGGAAGATAGCATCTTAGTAGATATGGTAGCTGGGAGGATAGCAATAGGAAGAGATGAGCATAGACAAGAAGTGTCTCAGATTGACAGAATACTGTTTCCCAAGCAATGACTCATCCCCATTTTGTGCTTCTGTCATCTTTAAAATATTGGTATTGGAGGCTTATTGTATTCATGGGAACAGGTTTGAAAGAGGGAAGAAACCTGTTCCCATTAATAGGAAGGAAGAAAGGGATTTAAGGAGGGAATAAAGGGGATTTCAGAAGTCTTTATTGTACATAACTGAGTGTTTTAGTCACATTCCTCATTCTTGAGATACAATACCCAACACCTACAGATTAAAAGAAGAAAGGTTATTTGGGCCTATGGCTGCAGTCCATAGCTGGCTGGCTCCGAGGACAGACATGGCAGAGACTCGTAGCTAGAGGAGAACTCTCTCAGGTTCACTGAGGTCACGATAGTGGAAAGGCAGAAAACCTGAAGGGATGAAACAGGAAGTGGATAAATCTTTCCAGCCTGCAACCCTAGAGATGCACCTTTTCCCATTAGACCCTCTCCTAACAGCAAATCAGCTGTAAGCTCCCACAATTTAATCCCTTCCCAAAAGCTCCACCTATGAATACATGAGGTTCTTAGGGGACATCTAGATTTAAACCATTACACTCAATAAGTCTCTTTTAATGGTGTTCAAAAAATGGTGTTTTGAAGAGGACTACAGTTAATTTTAGCTTTTACTCTAATTTGTAGTCTCCATTTCTTTCAATGTGACCTCAAACTGGGCCATAAACGGTCCTGTGGATTTTGTTTGTTTGTTTTTGTTTTGTTTTGTTGAAATGATGGCAATACTGAATCTTAGAGTTGGAAGAAATCTTAAAGCTAGGCAGCCCAGTATCTCTCCCAAGGCAGGAATTTATTATTTTCCATCTCAGAAGGGAATCTTCCTATCATGACATGATGGGTTTATAGTAAAATACTCATTAACTGATGAGGCAGACCATTACCTTTCCAAACAATGGCAATGCTTTCAAATGGTGAATTAAAGTCTATCACCTTTACTTCTATCAATATGCTGTAAATGCTGCCCTTCACAAAAGTCACAATATTTTAATTATTCTTCATATGCATGCTACTTGAGTACTTGAATGTATTTATTACCATTTAGCAAATTTTTTTTCTTCAATCTAGTGATGAAGTTGTATTTGGACCTTGTTCCTCATTCTTCATCCCTTAGTTACCCTTGAATTAGGTTCATTTTCAAACACAGTATTCCTGATTCCCAGTAGCTTTCTATTGTTCCAAATACTATTGCCTCATTTATCTGCAAAAATAGGAAGCAGATGGAACAGTCGAAAGGTAATTTAGTGAAAGTTTAGCCACAAAGGGAGTTCTCAGTCCTGGAAATACCAAACCTGGGTCTGAGTGAGTGTCACCATAAGCCTGAAGAAAAAGCTCTTACCAGAATATAGAAGGTCAGAATTCTGTGCAACCCAGCACTTTGAAAGAAGCACTTCTCTTGTGAGAACGTATGTTGTCAGGTCAAGGTAACACCCAGGGAGAGAACCAGGAAATGAGGCATGACCTCATTTTCTTGCTTTGACTGAGCAGAAGCAGAAGGCAAGAGATCCACCTCACAAAGCAAATAGAGTCAAGTGAAGAGAGAAATGAAAGAAATGAAAGCGGTGTGACACGTTCCATAACATCATTAGCGATATCCCCCCAAGTAAGTATCTTCTGGACTGCCGCAGGGTGATCCAGAACCTCCTACTGGTTGTATTGCTCAGAGTGATTTATTTTCTATGCCTTGTGCTAAGCAACAAGCACTATTCTTTTCCTACTTATTAAGAGACTAATCATTTGGTCAAAAGTAACAGTACAAAATTCATATGTGTATTATTACTATATTTCTTCCATTTCATATGCCTAAACCTCTTGGATGTTCCACAATGACATTTAGCTTTCTGGCAAAATTGGCATGCTAGAGTTTGAGCGTGGTGGAATTCTGTGGTCATTGATACTGCCTACTATGGCAAACAGTACTAAAAATATTTTAAAATCCTAATAGAAGCAAGTTATTTTGTTCTTTACACAAACGAAAGGGAGGGAAATGGTTGGTGTCCAAGGGAGGAACAGAAATAAACTGGGGAATTGACGGTAAAATTGGCTACATGCCATTATTCTTTTATCTTTGCTTTAGTAAGCTTTTTGCCAACGTGGAACACAATAGGCCTCTTTGCATACCTGATGCTACCCTGGATAACAGCCCAACCCTTAAGAAATCTGGTCTGTACGCATGAAAAACTGGAAATATTTGCATTTATTTAGAAAAAAATCTCTTAACTAGAAGAGGATTTTATATAACTGAGACCATTATTTACAAGTTCACTCATTTATGGGAAAATGTACTTATTCCTTGTCCATGCACTTGCCTTAAAAAGAGTATAAATGAAATAAAATGAAACAATCCAATGAACCTCATGTACCCATTATAGTTCTTTAAAAAGAAAAAGCAAACATTCCATCAAAAAGCTGAGAGTGCTTTGCGTGTGTCATCCAATTTACTTTTACAGAGTTTCTGAATATGCTTGGAATAGTTGTCATCATTCCTGAGGTGCTTTGGTGCCATTGTTGCCTATTAAATTGCAAACAATTCTAGTCTAAAATAAATGCTTCAGTTGTAGGTACAGACTGGTCATGCCCAATGTTCAATAGCTCATGATGTTCCTTCAAATCAAGTATGTCCTATTTTTTATGCTTCTCTCATGAGATTCATTTCAAACTTGCAGAAACCATTTATTTTAACAAAGTCAGAGGATCTCAGAACGGATAGATTTTAACGCTGAAAAAGAAACCTGGCATCTATCTCCATGATTGGCTTGGGAGTGGTATTCTAAGTCACCCTTCCCAAGACCTTGCTCTGCTTCTGTTCAGATTCAAGTCACAAGAAGAAATGGGGAAAATGTCAGGGAACATAAAAAAGAAAGTCAAACTGGTTGATACCCAAAAAACTAACTCCACTAGAAACAACAGCAAGTATGGGATACCAGGGTCCAAACTTTATTCAAATCAGAAAATAAGTAATTTTTATGTTAAGTATTTCTGGAAAGGAGCAGGAGACTGATGTAGACGTGTCCATGTAAAATCATGGTTGATAGATACTACAAATGGGAGCATAAACTGCAGTTAGCTCCTGTCGGCCTATGAGCCAACAATGCCTCCAAGGACCTTAAAGGTTAACAATAAAACCTCAAATTGAATCCTCATTTTCAGTGTGAGCCAATCTGTTATAAAACAATGAATTGGCATGAGCATACCAAGGCCAATGAGTACAGTTAGGCTGGAGGCTGCCAGCGTACCCATACTTTATCACCCATGCAGAGAGTAACTCTCCATGACATTAAGGATGCTATGCTTGATGGAATGTCACAGTTAGTTGACACTGGCCTTATCCTGGATCGTAGATTCTCTGTCACATCCTGCCAGTTTAGAGCTGAACCTAATAATTACAGTGTTTTGCCTTACAAGCCATGGTGGGAACCAAAGCTGAGTTTAACGGTGTAAATTGCTGCACCGTGTCAGAGTTGCCGATTGGAAGTGATTGATAGAGGGATAACCAGCCATATGAAAGGAGAAAAGTGAAGTGTTGTGCCCTGGTCTTGAGTCAAAAAGCTTATCATCTAATCAAACCAAAGGAAAGTGATCAGTGAGAGTTTAAAAGAATTTTCAACCTGCAAATCTTTCTAGCTGTGGGTGAATTGAACACTCACAGAAAAATTATCTCTCCAGGGGCCATGGGGAAAGTAATGTTCACCTATATACAGAAGTTTGGTCTAATTATTTGTAAAGTATATCATTATGTAAATACTTATTTCTATTATGGAAATAAGAGGAATATAAGATAATAAGAGGAATAACATCAAACAAATACAATTTATGGGGTTTATTTATAAGACAACGCCATTTTTGTGTCTTACTCCTCCCTTAGATGTAATTAATTGGCAGATGCTTTCCTATATGAATGTTTACATAGTAGATAATTTTAAGCCTCCTCTGTTGAATATCAGGCCATGCAAACAGTCGCAGTGTAATAATTTGCTTCCCTGTTTCCAAGGAACTGTCACATCAGATATTTGAAGTCGAAGTTACTGCTTCTTCAAATTGCTCCCGCTGCAGAAAGGTGCAGGTGGGGAAGGAGTTGGGGTCCAGCTTTTCTCTTTGTCTGTGCTGAAATTCTACTACTCCTAACCCTGCTTGCTTACCTCCAACTTTGTCTGCACCAGAATTGGAGCAGGACATGTGGAGGGAAAGGAAAATGATGCTGGAATTCTCCAATGATGGCGACCCATTGTGACCACCGAGAATAGGCAGTCTCTGGATGTGGCAGGGTTTAATGCTGATACTTTCTGTGATGCACATTTTCGTGAGTTCTTCCCGGAAGGCCCAATCAGTGGGCATCTTTCTTCTTAAGCTCACTGGACGTGAGTGAATAGATCTCAACTGCAGTTGGTCACTTTTAGCACTTCTCCTTCTGGGACCCCACTGCAGTGCCCCCTGCATACAGGCTAAACCAGGTCCACAGAAAACATTCAGACTTTCTTTGCTCTGATGCTATGTAGAAGGAGAGCTACTTCCAAATCAAAGGCCTCTGTTCTGATAGCACAAGCTCCTTTGCTCAAATTCAAAATTTACATTTCTCGGATGTATTTCCCATATCAGGCTCATGCACTGACCAAGAAGTGCAGAGATGAGCCAGGAATCAGGACATCAGAAAGCTTACAGGGATCCCTTATTATTCTCATTCACGGCTAATTTTGACACTAGGCAATGTCTGGAAACATTTTTGGTTGGATCAAATGAAAAAAATGCTGCTGTTTATGTAGTGGGAAGAGGCCACGGAGGTTGAACCTACTACCAGGTTCAGCCTCCTACCATGCACAGGACAGACTCCCACAAATAGCTGTCAACCTAAAATATCAATGGTGCAACAGGTAAGAAACCCTGTCCCAGAAAAAAGTGTTTTTCTTGATTTGTAAGTAGAATAAAACAATAAAGATAAAGACATAATATTTATTAATAATTCCTAGACTTTGTGTTACACAATTCAGTAGTCGTGTATATAAAGGGTTTCCAAAATGCCAGGCAGTGTTACCAGAGCTGGAAAATACAGGAATTGGCATGCGCTTAACACACTACAGAGGGACATACTAAGATAATATGTAGATGCATACACTAGCAATGAAACCTAGTAGAGAAGTAAAGTTCAAGAGACAAAATATCTCAATATGACAGAGGTTTGAAGAGGGGCCATCACTTGACATTACAGTAGTCAGGGAAAGCTCAGCTGAAGAAGTAGGTGCTGAGCCAGTATCCAGAGGAGAATACATTCTAGGGAAAGAACATTCTATGAAGTAACACTAGCAAGTGCAGAGATCATGTGGCAGAACAAGCTTGTAATGTTGCTGGAAAATCAATTAGTATTGTGGCTGAGGAGGAGGTTGGAACAGGAGGGAAGAGCAGAGTGCAGATATTTGGACCGGGTAGGTCTTCCTAGAACAGCAAAGAAGACTTCAAACCGAGAAGCCTTTGTGGAAACTTTGGTCCCGGGCAGTGGAAATGTCTTCACATCTCTTTAGAATGCATGAACCTTTGCAGGTACATCAGTGTGTGTCCTTTTTATTTCAGCCTCAAAATGACCCCACATGGAGGTGAGAACTGAAAATCAGAAGCTTTCACAGCTTATTGTTTGCACAGAGTAGAAATCTGGGTCCAGTTGAGAGCTTTCATCATCCCTCTCAAAGGACACCTCAAGCCTACAAGGAAACTTGATCAGGGGGGCTTTTCTAGGACTTCAGTTGATTGCAGGTCCCTTACCTTCCTGTGATTCTGAAATAAAGGTCATAAAGCAATTTATCAACAAAATAGAGACCATAATTATACCCCCAGATAACTTAATCCTCTGTTCCTGAGAAATAGGGACGAGGCATCGTCCTGGAGGGTCTAGAAGCTCCCTTTTTTCCCTTCTCGTTGTTTCCCAAGCCACCCCCTCCCCGACCAGAAGTTCTACAAAGAATATATCATTTGTTTTAGCACAGTGCATCCCCCTCTTGGTTAACAATGCAATCTTGTGGCTATCTTAAAGTGCAGCACTTGACTGTAAAGGGAATAAATTAAATTAAAGAGAATAAATACCAGTAGCCCCAAGCCTGGGGAGCCAGGAGGCATTCCATAGAAAGCCTAGGAAGGAGAGTGGCCAGAGGGAAGGGAACAGGACAATACCAAAAGAAATGACAAAATCGAAGGCGCAGAGCCAGTTTAGTTATGGCAGCTGAGTAATTTCAAACTACAAAAGGAATTTTAGGCTTCAAAACTCCAGCTCCCAAATAGTGTTATAATTAGTATTATTTTCAGATTAAAGAAAACACCACTTTTGTGTAACAAATTACCTCCATTTTAAAAGCAAAAATAATATATTTCACTTCATAAAAAAATGCCCAAACGGAAGCATTCTTACATTAATTATTTCACTCTATTCAAAAAGCATATCCCTGCTTGCTTTTTATTATGCCTTCCAGCTTCTACTTTGAAAAACATGTTAAGAAGCTAGAAGGTATTTTTTAAAAATGAAAGGAAAAAAAGAAAAATAAATAATCTTTGAAGCAATTAGAGCCAAAATACAGAATGCATAAATATACATGTACATATTTCTTTATTTGCCCCCTAGATTTAACTCCCTATTTTCTTCCACCTCCCTTTTTGGCATCAGAACATGAAGCATCTTTCTTTCCTTCAGCTTCAACAGCAGGCAAATGTTTGCCCCAGAATTCAATCAGATTCTGTTCTGCGGATTGATTGGCAAGAGTTTTCATAAAGGGGCGGGGTCCCCAGAGGGCAAATACATGATTTCCATAATCCATTTCTTCTCTCCCCCACCCTAGGAACCTAAGTCTATTTCGGAACCATTTCTTCTGAGAGTAATAATTAGCAGCGCATTGCAAAAAACAAAACGCTGTCATCGTTGCTTGGTGGGGTCTGCAGTTGCTCTTGTAAAATTACCAAGAATATAATTTTACTGTGGGAACAAAGAACATATGTAAAGTAAATATTGTTACAGATTTTAGAGTTTCGGGAAGAATTTTTTTTTAAATTTGAATATTGTATGAAACCAAGAGGAAGAGGATTTAAAATGTATCCTCTCGGTGCATCCCTTCCCTCTGTTTGCTGTGGCTGAGGTAAATAGGCGCTTGGTGGAGGAAGCTGGAGCAAGTCAGGATCTCACGGGCTTGAACTTAAAGCATTTAAATAAAATTAAGTTCTCCCCTCCCCCCGACAAGATGAGCCTCAGTATCTAGAAATCCATCTCCAAATGAAAAACAAATATGCTGCCATCATTAGACTTTAATATTAACGGATCTTGTTATATTAATATTAAAAATGATCTTTAAATGTAATACATCTTTAATGGGAACCAGGAAGAAGAAAGTGAAAATAAATTTGTGACAATGGTATTTGTACTTGCGATTAAGATGTTGACTGTATCCTGCATGCTTCAGGAGAGGCCTGACTAATTTTTCATCAGATCTGGAAGAGAGCAGAGTAGTGATGAGGGACGTGCAGTGTTACCTGAGCTGACTTTGCCGTGCTCGAAAGCAAAGTCAGTGCTGTCACACCCTCGTTTCCAGGAGCAGGGCTTCAGAAAACATCGCCTGTCCAACAGCACAGCTGCACGGCAGCAAGCCACAGCCCTTTGCCTTTGCCAGTGGTCTCCATAGGCTCTTTTCAGGCACCAGGCAGAACTTTCTGGCTCAGGTTTTACCCCCACCCTCCCTCCCCATCTTGACAATGCCAGCAATGTGATTGATCATAGCACAGCGCATTAGTCAGTGTATATTAGAAGAGGGGGCTGGGATGCCAGAGGACGAAGGACAAAGCTGCAGATGTGAGAGACAGCAAAAAGACACAGCAATGAAACTCCTGTACAGTAATTGATGTCATTAAGATGAGCCTGAGTCATCAGGGAAAGCTAAATTATGTGCTTACACTTGACTTTTAAAAGAAGGATAGCATGCTAGGAGTCCCCAAACCTGGTCCAATAGCAGAATGATCCTATGTATTCTGATTCAGTAAGTACAGGCTAGATGTGCCCAAGAACATGCACTTTTAACATGAGTCTTAGTGAATTCATATGTAGCTGATCTGTAGAATGGTATTAGGGAGTGTTTGTACACACATTATCTCATTTTATAGACAAGAACACTGGCGTGCAAGGGTTAGGTGACGGCCCAATGTCATCAAGGAGTCCAACTTGAGTGTCCTTTCTTTGCAATGATTAAAACCAGGATTGCTTTGAATTTTGAACACTTTCATGTTTGGAACATTTGCATATACATAATAAGATACCTTGGGTATAGGATCCAAATCCAAATAGGAAACGGATTTGGTTCATATACAACTTACACATATAACCTGAAGATTACTTTCTGCAATATATTTTTTTTATTTTGTGCATGAAATAATGTTCTATGGTATGGAATTGTCCATCTGTGGTGTCATATAGGTGCTCAGAAACTTTTGGACTTTGAAACATTTTGTGTCTCAGATTTTCAAAATAGGGATATTTAATGTATAGTAAATAAAAAAGTCAGTGATTCCATCTAGGCCACCTCCAGGCAGGTAGTTCCAGGGTTCTAATGCTCCTTTTAGCCCCTTGACTCCTATGGTTGTATTGACTCTCTGGGCTTCTGATCAACTAATCTGGAGTTCTCAAAATGTATCATCTAGGAACTTGTTAGAAATGCAAACTCTCAGGACTTACCCTAACCTTGTGAGCGGGAATCTCTGGAGTGGGATCTAGCAATCTTTTAAAATTAACTCTCTGGAAATTCTCATACACTTTAAAGTTTCAAAACCATTGTACTAACCCACTTCAGGTGTAAAGTTTCAAGGAGGAAGTATGATGTCTCATTGGGCTGCTCTCAGAAGCACCCAATCTTTTTGATTTCCAGAAGGGAACAGAGGACTTCCAAAACTGTCTTTCTGTACACTTCTATTCTTTGTCCAGAGTCCTCCAAGTCCATAGAATCCATAGTGTTCATGTCCTTTTCTTTACCACCCCCACCCAAAAAAAATCAGACACCAACTCTTGGGAACTCCTTCCCCAAAATTTAGGATAGAGAACTGATACTCAATGCTTTCTTTCTCTTTTTTTCCCAATTATTGACTAAAATACTAACCCTGTAATCTTTCTCTCAATAGAAAGGAAACCACGTTTCAGCTCTGAAATCTGTACACTCTTGAGAATAAGTTAAAACCTATCTCAGTCATCTGTGTTCTAGAAAACTCTGATCATCTTCTCAACTGACAACTCTGCTTCAACATTCTGTACCCAAATAATCTGACACACAATCTTCTACACCTTTTCAATTTATATATGTGTATACACATAAATAACAAATGTTTCTTAGGGACCTATGTGAAGCCAAATGGTACCAATATATCAATAATCAAGTATAACCTATCCTCAAGATGCTTCCTATCTTTTGTGTGTGGGAGCTATCCCTCCCTCCAACTGCCATCGATCAGTAATGGTTGGAGTTAGAGTACATCACTTCCCTCGACTCCTCTGGTATGGTAACTGAGGCCTCGGTTCTGTAGTAACTCTGAGAGTTCCCCAGTGGAGCTCCAGTTGCCCATAGTGGTAGCTGCTGAACTTCCTTTACTGTCTGCTTTCTCTCCCTTGCCTCTCTTGTTACTCACCTTATCCATGTGTCCTTGGACCACTTCCCACTGGAGTCCTTGTGTTATGGTTTATATCTAGGTGTCCTCCTAAAACCTCATGCACACATAGAAGGGGACTTGGGTGGTGCTTGGGTCGTGTGGGTGTGATTCTCATCAGTGTGGATTAATCCACTGATGGGCTTATGGATAAAGGTCATGTTGAGAGGAAAAGCTTGGCTAGAGGAGGTGGTCACTGGGATGTGGCTCTGAAAAGAATATGTCCCTCTTTTCTCTCTTGATCTCTTTCTGCTTCCTGACTACCATGCCTTGAACAGGACTTCTCTGCTGTGTGCCTCTGCTATGCCGCCCTGCCATGGAGCCAGCCAATCATGGACTGAAACTTCTCCAAAGTATGAGCCAGAATAAATCTCTCCTCCTTTTACATATGGGTGTTGATAATTTTGCCCCAATAATGAGAACGTAACTGACACCTTGACTTGGGATCTGTCTTTGGGGGTACCCAAACTAAAACAAGACCCCATTCACCACAGAGATTAAAAATGACCAGTCTAGTGACAAATAAATCAGAAGTTTCAATTCATTCCTAATATAGTAAATATTCTTCAGAATCGGCCAAAGTTTATAAAAGAATACCTGAGAACCAGGAGTGGTGATGCATGTTTGTAATCAGAGCACTTTTAGAGGCTAAGGCAGGCAGATCACAAGTTTGAGCCCAGCAGAGGCACCTTAGCAATTTAGTGAAAACATCTCTCAGGATAAAAGGAAGGCCCAGGATGTAATCATTGCCCAAGGCCCTGAGTTCAATTCCAGTGAATGCAAAAATGAGTGAATGTGTCAATGAAAGAAAGAAAGAATGAATGAATGAAATAAAAAACTTACCCAAGTAAAAACAAAGGGAGGGACTCATCTTGATATTTTTAAAACATTTTTACCCTCCACCTAATGTCATTTCCTAAAGTCAAACCCACAGCTCAGAGGACAGAGGAGATTTGCAAGCATTATTTCTGTTTGATGAAGGAGAAAGCGACATCAGTGCCCTGCCACAGCAAGAGGCCTCGCCTCATCCAAGCCTGTTCTTTGTGAGACACTGGGGAGCTGTCCTGCCGTGCGGGTGACAGAGCGGCCGGCCAGGCAGGGATCTGAACATTACATATTTGCTTGCCTGCCTGCTCTGCACTGAGTGGAGTCTAACATGATAGGAACTGTTTGTTATATTATTTACTATGTGTCTGTAATCTAACCTTTTTATGTGTATGGGCTTCCTACAGAGTGAGGAGACAAATCTACTCCCAGAAGAGATGTTACAAGAATGTTAGCTGAAATGTTGAATAACGACAAATTCCTTTGAGTTCCTTGCAATGTTCTAATCCACCATGATGAAACTTTCATGTTTTGTCAGCTATTGTAATTTTGCTTTCACAAACGCAATACAAATTCTTCCCATGTAAGTGACTTGCACGTTCAGCAGTAACTTTCAGAAAAATTCTACTATTGTGATTTTAGATGGCATGTGTTTTAGGAGCTCTATAAAACACACACACCTAAAAGGTTTATATTTGAATTCCTTTCATTTTAGTCAGCTGTAGACAAGTTTTAGTCTACATTTTTTAAATAATTGACTCCATTATATTTGATAAAATATAGGTTAGTTCTGAAGGCAATAGTTAGCACTTACATAAAAAGCTTTTTTTCTTTTAATCTTCAGAAAGCTTGTAAACCTAAAAAAATTTTCGTGTCCCTGTGAGGCAAGTAAGAAGCTGCAGCGTGCCTAGATTTTATGAAGGGAAACTGAGGAAAAGAGTTGGGATCTGAGGATATTGAACATGAAGTTCTTAAAGGGGGAGGTGGTTGTTAGTCAGCTGAGTGAAAGTGGCTGCCTCTTGCATTCTGCTCCTGGGCATCTGTTGGCATAAACATCCAGACTCATAATAATTGCAGAGGTTAGAAGCCATAATTAAAACTACATAAAATTAATTGATGGACATAGAAAGATTTATGTGCCTTGAAATAAAAGTACTTTCAAGTAGTTGAGATTTATATCTCTGACTTGTCAGGTTTGTGTGGGGGTGGGTCATTTTTAAAATGGGCTAAGTATGCAATTATTCAAGTGTGCATTCTCGGAGCTACTGGCTTACACCAAAGCAGGATAAAAGAGGGCCATGGGACCACTTCGTCGTAGATCTCTACCATGAGCCATATTGCTGTCTTAAAAATAAAATAACTGATTTAAAAATAACTCTAATCTGTGAGAAACTACCAGAAGTCTGTCAAACTAGTACCTTTAACAGACCACCTTGCTATTTCCCAATATAAAAATGTACCATATCTAGCTAATTTTTTTAGACTGATTTCTGCTTGGTTTGGGGGTTTTTCCCAGAAGCCAGAGAATAGAAGTGACCAGTTGAGTAGTATATTGAAAATGGAAGAAGATGCTCCCCCAACACATGCATTCCTGGAAGAAGGAGGTATTCATACAGGGCAGACAAGGTACAGCTTACAACAACAGCCTTTGTAGAAAGTATGAGTATGAGATACAGACTGCAAAACAAGGGCAATGATTTGCACTTCTGGGCATGAGGGTTGTTGCCCAATAATTCTATAAGCAGATATCATTTCAATAGTTATTCTCTACCACTTATTTCATTATTTGAGTGACCACTCTTGTTAATCATCCTAACCCATATAAATGTCTTTGGAATTCTAAGCTTGTTCTATATAGTGATTTCTTAAGAGAGTTTTTTGAAAAGATCGTCTTAAAGGATGAACCTGTCATGTAACCTTAGCTTTCAAATCTCTGAAATGATAAAATTAGTGTTAAGATTGTTAAACTTTTTATAAAAATACTCATTATCCTCTACAGATTTTATTGCAAAATCAAACTCACATATATGTAATGTCTCGACTTGGATCACTTCAAGGCAAACATTTTATCAGGTTAAATGTATATGAATAGTAATGCTGTGCAAATTTAAGGGGTAAAACACTCATACCCCTCCCCCAGTTAAGAAAATACATTTTCCAGATGGAACCAGGTGGTTCCAAATGTGACTGGTATTTCCGGTGAGATTGTGTTGGAATTTCGAGTGCAAGAGCAATCATGCCTTACTAAAAGAAGGAGCTATCTTCACATCACTATTTGCATAATTGATCCAGTATGCAGTAAGTCCTATAGCAGATGAGCACTCTGGGGATGCCTTGTTTGTCTCAGCACATTCAGTGTCTGGGAAGCATTGCCCATCAAGTCCTCTAGTACATCCTCCTTCCTCATGGCTTTTCCAGGAGCTCAAGGAACCATCTTAAACTAATGATAACATAACCAAAAACATAAAAATGTTTCTTTTGGACACATTTGACATGTTATAATGATAGAGTGTTTATGAGTCAGAGCCGCCCCCCTCTGCTGCCACTGCTTTATTTAGAGACAGCAGGCAGCGCAGGGAAGCAGGCAGCTGCAAAAGTTTCCTACCAAGATGAAAGTCATGAAATTCTTACTAAACACGGCTTAGCCATCAATGATGAAACAGGTCTGGATTCTTGGGGCTGTGGCTCACAGATGCACCATTGTCCCCATCTCTCATCTGAATATTTTAAGGTCAGGTAGCAATTCAGAGACAAGCAGGTGGAAATCTCAAAAAGGAGATGTGGTTTTATTTAACCTGACTGTGTTGGAGAAAACTCCATGGTTGTGGTTGGTTTTCATTTTCCTCTCAAGCTATTTGTGGTGTATGTATAGAAACCATCATCTTGTCAGGCAATGGGGCCAATCAGACATATACACAGGATAAAATGACACTCTTTAGATGCTTCCAGAACATGAGTGATGGTGGCCACACACTTTGAAAAAGTTTTGTCAGACAGCAAACTTGAAAGTGCCTGCCAGTAAACAAACCAATTAAATTCTTCTGAGGGTAACTGTGACGCATTCATATGCTGTACTGGGAATAACTTTGATGTACACAAAATTAAGGGACTCATCTGAAGCCTGAGAAAATTACCTTCAAAGCAAGAGAAGGATGAGCCAAGCATGGGGCACCACCCTCACCCCAAATACCTACTTCTGAGAACAGTAGATGGGGTGTTCAGAGTGAAGATGCCAGAGGCTGAGTAGTGGTTCCAAAGGTCAGAGGATGGAGGACCTTATTTACATATCAAAGTGCTTAGAATTTACACCATTTTTCCACAGATTATAGAAACTGACTAAAAAAAAAAAATCGTACACCAAACTAAGGTCAGATTTACCTTTTAAAATTCTTCATATGCAGGGTAATTTTTTCAGAAGCATAATTAAAGAAAGTAAAATAAGTTAAGGAGGCCGTTTCTAATTCACGTGATTGAACAGTGATGTCATTTGACAATTTAGGTAGGAGGAGGAATAGGATTCAGACAAGGTGTAATAGTTCACTATGCAGTATTCTTGGATATTCACAAAGAAATGTGAGTGATGGACTGTACATGTGAAAAAATTCAAGGAAAATACTTGTTATATTGATTGAGAACTTAGCACAGAAATGATTGTGGCAAACACACTACCTAAATAATTAATGCACATAAAATACTTAAAACAGTGGGGAGATGCTAATCAACAAGTATCAAGTTTAATTTAGGTTAACTAGTGCTTGCTTCGGCAACACATACACTACAAAAAGTTAGGTTAACTAAGTTCTGGAGATCCACAGTACAGCATGCTAATTAATAATAATATATGTTATACTTGAACACTTCTAAGAGAATAGATCCTAACAGTCCTTACCACACACACTCAAAAGATAACTGTATGAGGTGATGGATATGTTAATTAGCCTGATGTGGTAGTCATTTCATGATGTATACATATATCAAAACACATCGTATACTATAAATATAAATTTTGATTTGTCAGTTATACATCAATAAAATCACCTAAGAGTTTCTGGCACAGAGTATGCCCTGAAGAAGAGTATATTCCTTCTTTTTTCTAAGGAGGAAGGGTTTATTTGGCTCACAGTCTGTAGAGATTTTGGTCCATGATTGGCTGGCTCCAAGGCAGGACAGCAGGACGGAGAGGGACTGCAGAGGAGAAAAAGTCCATGGCAGGCAGGCAGGCAGGCAGCAGCGGCGACAGCTAGGTGTTTATATTCGTAATGATTACTATGATTATACTCTTTCATGGAGTTCCTTTCCTTAAAAGCTCTTATCAGTATGTGCAATTACAAATTCACTGTGTGATTATTTCACTAACTCTTTCCGTTTGAGGGCAAATTCCATGAGGGCAGGGACTACATCCGTTTTAGTTTGTTCACATTTGTTTTAAAAATGGGTTTATTTTTACATAAATTTAGACTTCCAGAAAAGTTGCAAAAAATACTACAGAGAATTCTTATACATTCTTTTAAGTCCCCTGTTAATGCCTTGTACAACCATAGTACAATTTTAAAACCAAGAAATTAACATTGATATACATTCTTAACTCAACTCTAAGCTATACTTTCAATTTACAGTGTTCCTGTCATACAGAATTCCTCCCCTTATCTGTGTTTTCACTTTCTGGGATTCCAGCATCCAAGTTCAATTTCAATCCAAAAACATTAAATAGAAGAATTCCATATATAAGCATTTCATAAATTTGATGTTTACCATTATGAACAGTGGGATGAAATCTCACACACTCCCACTCCATTCTGCCTGAGATAAAATTATCCTTTGTCCAATGTATCCACAAAGTATAAACTGCCCCCATTTGTCACTGAGCTGGTTAACAGATCTATTGTCACAGTATCACAATCCTTGTGTTCAAGTAACTCTTCTTTTACTTAAAAATGGCCCTAAAGCATCACATGAGAAGTGAAGCTGCCAATTTGAATTTGCCAAAGAGAAATTGTAAAGTGCTTCATTTACGTGAAAATATGGACATACAATAAGATGCCATAAGAGAAAGCTGGAAAGCACATTCACGGAACTTTTACTACAGTATATCCTAATATTGTTCTATTATTAGTTATTATTTCTAGTCTCTTACAATGCCTAATTTATAAGCTAAGCTTTATTATACATACATATGTATAGGAAAAAACAGTATTTACAGGGTTTCATGTTATGTATAGTTCCAGACATCTGCTAGGGACCTTGGAACCTATCTCCCATGAATAAAGTGGGACAGGGAAAGGGTGCTGAGGGCATTGTATGTTCTTTTTCTCCCCAAGGATCCATGCCAGGATCTTTCGTTGCATTTGACTGATATTTCTAAGTCTCCTTTAATCTGAGTTGATTCTTCAGTTTGCCTTTATCTTTCAGGGCTTTGGCACTTTTGAAAAGAACTAATCTGCAACACTGCCTCCACTGATATTTTTCTGATGGTTTCTCATGCATACGTTGCAGTTTCATCTTTGGAAAGAATACCACAGAAGTGACGTCATACCTTACCAGTGCTTCCCCCCAGGGGATACCTTTGTAGGTCTTATTGCAGGCAAGTTTGACTTTAATCACTCACTTAAGGAGGTCTGCTAAGTTTCTCCATAGGAAAGTTAGTATTCTATTTTGGATCACTGCTGTTGTCTGCAACCTTTAGCATAATACCTGACACATAATTGACTCATACATATTTGTTTATGAATAAACAGGTGCTGATTGGCTGAATTTCTGTCCTCAAAGGAAGGCAGCTGAGCAATATATTGCCCTTCTGTCTGCCCAAGGTTAGCTCTTTTTGGGAGCAGTGTCTTTATTAATTTCCAGGATTTTCCTTGAAAAGTGAATAGGCTCACCACCTCTTTCCTTATATGACATCCATGCTGGACTTATAAAACACATAGGCGTATCATCATGCTTCTGTGGAGATGGGACCCAAATCCTTTCGTAGGAAGAGCGGGTAGTTGAGATGAGGTCACATGGTTCTGGAACTCAGAATCCAAAGAAATCACAGGTCAACTTTTCATTTCTTTCTGTTGCCTTATAACCTTGGTAATTTTTTATTGCTATATGTTTGCAATACATGATATATTCATCTCAGGGAATGAATAGATATATCTCACATTTTAACCATTTTACTTCCCTTTCCCCTTCCTCTCCTGACCATCTCTTCTCTTCCCTCCTTCCAATACCTTTCCCATCCCCACAACTTTCCTTTAAACCAGTTTCTTTCCATGAGGGTAAAGGCAGATCCCAACATTTCAAGAATTCTTCAGTGACTACAAGTTTATAGGTAGGAGTTCCAGTAAGCTTTGTTAGGCTTTTGTATAAATACTTGAATCTTTAGAAATAGTTGTGATAAATATTACACATTCCTCTGTTTCTATAGTTAAAGGGAAAAACATCTAAAATGTTCTTGCCCCAAATCCTAATTTACTCAGTAATTAATCTGAAATGAAAGCTAATTTCTTTGCTTACTTTGACAAATATTTTAAAACAAAAGGGTTACTTTAATTTTTTAACTGACTTGCTAATCTATTTTTGATGACACTAATCTTTTTTGGCTGGAGGCAATAGCTGAGTGGCCTCCACATCACCGTTGTTCAACCTAGACTCCCTGGAGCCAGAGGTTCAAATCCCAGCCGGGTCACCCCAGCAAAAGGCTGATAAATTGAGTGCCTTGTGATGCAGTCCTGACAGGGAGGCGATCTTTCAGCAAAACCCTTGAAAGCTTATGTTTTCTCTGGACACTAATGATTCCCAAATAAAATAGCCCATGTGTCCCAAGCATATTTTTCATTAGTCTTCTAAGCTCCAATGCATAAGAGAATGTTTACAATGGCGGGGGGAGTTTAAATATGTCGAAAAAGACTAACTCTGCCAAATACTAGAAGATCCCCAGCAGGTGCAGTGGGGGGAGCTATTACTGGAAGCCTCAACAGCAGCTCAAACCTTCTCCCTCCCCAGCATACAGGCGATCCCAGGCCTTTTCGCACTCCATAGTTCTTCTGAAGCAGATAGGAAAATAGGCTCAGATTGCATAAAGAAAGAAATGTGCCATGGAAACGTAGCCCCCGTGAAAGGGCGAAAGTGAGAACCATGAACCAACGCCCCCGACGTCTTTCTTTCTGTTTCCCTGTTACCTGCCTTTCCCCTCCACACCAGGCAGCACTTTGAGCTAGTGCAGGAGCATGCAGCATAAAAGTGTCAGGATGTTCGTGGTTCCCTGACACATGTTCAGTAAGCATGGGATTACATTAAGGAGAAAGCCCAGCCAGTGTGCTGTAGTCGGGGGTAAGAAAATAAACAAGTCAGTTTCACTTCACAAATCCCTCCAGTGAAAGCTATGCAGTTTGTATTGATCTTCCTTTAACTGCATCACATACACACATACACACACACACAAGCTCATACACACAATTCTAAATATCTACTAGTTGGTGTGCAATAATATATATGCACAGATGTAGTACATGCATGTTCACATGTGCATTTTGTATTGGGTAGTCTTCCAGGGTGTCTATTTTTTACCTAAAATGATCAACGGTAATTGTCCATAATCAGAAGTCTAATATATTTGTGTTATTTCTGGAATATGAATAATAGTCATATTATTAACTGAACTAACTATTCTTTCTGGGATTAAATTCTTTTATTTTTCATTCCACATATGTTAATAAATACTTATCATGTTCAAAGTAGGATTCTGTTCATTTTGCCTCTGTTTAAGTTACAATGTATGTGTGCATGAGCACACAAACATGATAAGTCACCTAGACATTAACCTTCCAAAGGGCAAGAATAATGACCAGAGAAGAACAACAAAAGTCATCGACAGATGAACAACTTCAGCTGGACTGAAAATAGTAAGGGAATTAGATTTCAGTATTCCACTAGTGACCAAAGAGAAACATTGTTCATAAAAGTATGAAAAAATTAAAATGTGCTGTATGAACTCCCTTAACTACATTTGTTCTAGAGTCAGCCCCAAATGGAGTAAATTGTATTTACAATGGAAAATATTTATTAAAGGTACTGGGAAAAATTTCCTGACTGGAAATCTTGTGAAAGAATAAAATATTGTCTTCTTTTTCAAAGGTAGATTCTTACAATTTAAAAGCTGAGAACTATAAAGATTATCTAATTCATTACCTCTTAATCTTTTAAGGGGTCATGTACTCCTTTTAGAATTCAATTAAAACTACAGACATTCCTCCTCGGGAAAAAAAATCACATACAAAATGTGGTATAATATTTTACAGGGTTTATAGACATCTTCCTCATCTCCAACTAAAACTTGAGGTTGTGAACTCTTAGACTCATTCAATATTCCCACTGTATAGATAAATAAACTACAGCCCGCAGGGTAGCTAATGTTATGGACCAAATTGTATGCCCCCAAATTTACATATTAAAGGTGACTATTTGGAATTAGGGCATTAAAAGAGGTACTTAAGATGAGGTTACGCAGTGAGTCTTAATTCAATATAACTACTGCCCTTATGAGAAAGAGAAAGTTAGACAAAGGGACACGCAGGAGGGAAATCCTGTGAAGTCACAGGGAGAAGATAGATACCTAAAAGTAAGAAAGCCTCAGAAGACTTTATCCGAGACTTCCAGCCTGCAGAACTGAGAAAATCAGTTTAAACCCTCTGGTCTGTGGCATCTTGTTATGGCAGCCACTACAGACAATTCAGATAGGAATTCCAACTTATTTAACTAATGGTAAAGCCAAAAATGGTGTCCCATTTCTCAGGTTTCCTTCAAACCCAATTTTTTCTACTATTGTGTGTCTTTGATTGGAAAGTGAAAGACTAAACCTCTTGATCTTCTAATATTACTCTCCTTCCTCAAACTGTATTCTGCTATTCAGTTACAAAATTAAAAGTTTAAAATGACTTTTATCAAATCTTCTAAACGCTTATGAAAGTAGGAAAGAAAAGGCATGCCTCTTGTTCATTAGAAACATTCTAAATAAGATTGTTTTCAGTGCTCAGATATCTTAAACATTTTTGGTAATTGATGAGTCTCCTTACACTAACTCCTGAATGAATACCTACTATGCTAGGACACTTTAGAATAAGACCCTCTCTACTGTAGATTAGAACAAGTCATTGTAATTAGTAAGAGTCATGACTCACTACAGGGTGACATCTAAAGAGCCCCATTATATCACAATAATGTTAGCACCCAGGTGTAATTTAATGATTTAAAGGCTAGATTCCAAAATCAAAGCATCCACATTTGAAGCCCTGTTCCTGTACTAATTAGAGTAGTGAAATTGGGTAAGTTTCTTAGTCTCTGTGAGCTTTGAAGTCCTCATCAATAGTATGGGATAATAGTATCTGTCACATAGGGTTTTGTGAGCATTAAATAAAGTAATTTGTATTACAGGTTTATACAGCATGTTCCCAAGTTAAATATTAAATACTCAAATGTGCAAACATAAAAGTCTTTTTAAAAAAGCTAAAATTGACCATAAACGTAGAAAAACTTAAAACTATCTAGGAAAAAAAGATAAGAAAAGAAAATCAACGTGACTCAGAACTATACAAATATGTTAGATCCTATAATGAAGTACAAAAACAATAAAATAAAAAATTGATAAATTAGACTTCCTTGAAATTAAAATCTTCCATTCAAAAAATATTTTTAATAAAATTTTGCTATTAGTAAAACGTTACTGTTAAGGCTCTTAATAATACTGTTAATACTGTTAATGTTGGAAAATATTTGTAAAATGCATATCTGATAAGGTACTTGTATCTAAAATACATTAGACTTCCTTATAATTCAGCAAAAAGATATCAAATAATTGAATTTTTAATAGGCCAAAATATTTAAACAGACATTTCATCAAAGAAGACCCATGTGTGAGAAATAAATGAATGAAAAGACACTTTATATCATTCTTCATCATGGAAGTTAAAATCGTGCTGAGAATACACTTCACATCCACCAGAGTGGCTGAAGTGAGAAACACTGACAACATCAAATGCTGGAAAGGATGTAGAGCAACTGGAACTCACGCTCCACCGAAGGAAAGGAAAATGGTGCAAGCACCTTAGAAATTCATTTTTGAGCTTCTTAGAAAGTCACATATATCCCCAATATATGGCCCACCCATTGCACTACAAGCCGTTTACCCCCAGAGAAACAAAAACTTGTAACACAGGTGTTAATAAGAGCCTTATCATGGTAGTGCGTGCTGACACTAGAAAGGAAGATGAACCTCAAAGGGACCAAAAGAATCTTTTGGTCATCATAGATACATTATGCACATTTTTGTTTGTGAGTTAACCACTTTTGTAGCACTGGAACAGAATACCTGAACATCACAATTGAAAGGAGGATAGGTATATTTTGTTTCAGAGTTCCAAGAGTTCAGACAATGCATGGTTACCTGATTCCAAAGCAGAAATGGCAGGGTGGAAGGGGATGGTGGAAGAGAGCTTCTCAACACATCACAAATGGGAAGAAGAGAGAAGAGAGAAGCTCGGGACAACAGTACACCTTTTCAGATCATAACCCTAATGACCCATCCCCTCCAACCCAACCCTACCTTCTAACTCCACCATAAACTATGAGTGCATAAATATGAGATTAACTCCCTGTGTATATGGTGCTACCATGATCCAAACACCTTCTGAAAATCCTGCCTCTGAACACGTGAGACTTTTAGGGGATATCTTAGATTCAAACCATAATAGTATGATTAGTTTCATGACTATATGTGTATACACCTGCCAAAAGTCTAGATGCTCCATATCTTAAGTAGATACATTTCTTTCACATAAATTTTACCTCAATCAACTTTAATTTCACAAGGAGTAACATCACCCTTGGAGTCAGGATATTAAAGCATATGCCCAAGCTCTGAACTGAAAGCCATCTATACGTTACTGAAATTTTTGGATTTAGTTGTCATAGAATAAATTGTCTGTAAATCGTCTGATTATATGAGATGTTACACACTTTGAGTTAATGTATTAATGGTGTGCAACACAGAATTGGAAGTCAGAACTGCATATTTGACAAGAAATTTATAGCCTTGCTCTGGTGTTTACTAACTATGACCTTGAACAAGTTATTCTATCTCTCTTGTTTCCTGGTCTGAGAGGACAATATGAATGAGAATTTCATGTATTTGCATAAGAACATTGCTTGTAAAAGTGCCTGGCACTTGTGTAAGTATTATATAAGTATGTGTTACCATGCTTAGGTGGTTGATGTAGCAATAATATTATGAGCATAAATGAAGGGCTCAAATCTAAGCTCTGTCACAGTAACTTAAGCAAGGTACTCTGGGTGACCCAAAGTTGGGTGACATTGCCTGGTGTGTTAATTTGTCGGGGTTGCCAAAATAAAGTATCACAGTCTGAGTAGTTTAAACAATAGAAATTTATCTTGTCACAGTTCCAGCTGCTGGAGGTTTAAGGAAAAGGGTTACTTCTTAAGAGCACTCTTCTTGACTTGTAGATGGCTGTATCTTCCCTGTGTCTTCACATGGCCTTTCCTTATTACATGTCTGTATACTTACTTCTTCTTACTCAGATATTAGTCCTGCTAGATTAGGACCCACCCTACTGACTTCATTTTAACTTAATTGCCTATTTAAAAATCCTGTCTCCAAATACATTCACACCTGAGTTACCAGATGGTAGAATTTCAGTACATGAATTTGGGTAGGGACACAAATGAACCCGTACTGAATAATTCTCTGCTCGTGAGAATTTTAGGGCTAAAACTGAGAACGTCTTGGACAAGCTGCCATGGGAGATCACCTTAAATTTCCGTCTTACCTTCTCTATGCCTAAATTTGCACATGAAGAAATTAATGAACATGGCAGAATCTACCCCCAATGGTTGTTTTAAGAATTGAAAGGAAAAAACATATTTGAAGCACTTGGAAATTTACCTAGCAAATAGTATGAAGATTTATTATTATGTAAATTTAGTGAAACTAAGATGTTACCTGGGATTTGAAATTAAGGACCTCAGGATACGTTGAAGGTCAATGAGTTCAAGGGCTTCTTGTTAACTGAAATGTCAAGAAGTATAATAAATCAATAGGAGAATAAGATAATCAAAGTTTTTGTAATCTATCAAAAGAAGGAGTAGGGCTAATTCTTACCTGCCCAAAGTTTAGATTGTCATAATTGTTTTGATTTATGGAGCACACAGTCAAAGAAGTGAGAGGGACTTTAATTATATCCATGAACGAGGATAGGGCCAAATTCTCCATTTTTAGTGAATAAACTTGAAAAACAAACAAACTGCACCTGAATGGAGCTCCAGGTCTTAATTATAGCTCAAATGCTTTGAGTTCAGCTGATGGTAGATTTCTGCAACTATTGCTAAGTTCTTCCTTGACAGACCTTTCATAGTGTCACTATATCCTTGATGTAATGAAGAATATAACGAAGTATAGAAATCTCTGAAAAGATCTTACTTCTTCAGTTCAACCATTACTGAAATGAATCTCTTTGTTAGTGCAAGAAAAATCCCTGCATTACAATATATGTGACTTTGAATTCCAAGAAAATCTCTTTCCCTTTTGTGGGAGCCTATTTGTCACTCTCATGATGTAATCTAGGTCACTCCAAAAAAGATGAGGATCCAGATCTTTAAAGAGTAAGACCAAACTGATAAAGGATATATTTACCACTCACGTAAAGCAAGCCTGAAAACTTAATTTTGATTAGTCAAAAAAGGAATCTCACCACCCCACCTGAACAGCAAGAAGTATCTGAGCACAACTCTTTGGTTCTGGTTGTAGATGGCAGGGAGGACGTGTACAGTGGCTGAAACTCCCTTGGGACTGATTCACTGGGGATTCATGTGAGTGAGATTGTGAGCATATCAGAAAAGTTGCACATTTTGTTTAGAAGGACTTTAAATGTCAAATGACCCCTGAATATGGTATACTGCAAAAAGAGGGAGTGAGCTCACTTCCCCTGTCCTCCTGATGTTTACTGTGACATTCTGTAGCACACTTTTTTTTTTTGTTTGTTTGTTTGTTTTTTTGTTTTTTTTTCCGGTACTGAGAACCAAACTCACGACCTTGTGCTTGCCAGGCAGGCGCTTTTGCTGCTGAGCTAAATCCCCAGCCCCTGTAGCACACTTGAAATAGGCAGATGTCAACTTGAATAGCCACAGTGAATGAGTCCCAGACCATGGAAGACTAAAGCCTCTTTGGGTTTATTCTCAGGATAAAGACCCAAAACCTTCATCACTTATAAAGTGCCACAAAATCTGGCTGTTACTTCCTTCTCCTTCCCTGCATTTGTGCTCTAGTCACAGTGGTCGGTCTCTTTATTCCTCTGATCTATCAAGATTTCATCCATTGTTATGATTTTAAATATTATATACACACTAGTTATTCCAAAATTTTTATCACTAGCCATGAGCTCTTTCCCAAGTTCTAAACCATGTATTCAACAACCTATTCAACATCTTTACTTTCATAGCCATTAGGCATCTTAGATCTAGACTGTCTGTCTTAAATTTGGTTACCTGAAGCAGACTTTGAGACAAATATTGATGTACAAATTATTTATTTAAAAGGTGATAACAGAGAACACTAGAGAGGGAACAGGGATTAAGAGAAAGGCAGGAAGCCAATTAACATTGCATTTTTAGGCAGGTTTCCATTGTGGGAGCTGGAGCTCAATCTGCTAGGAAGCTCCAGGAGACCATGTAGAACACCTTGTAATCTCACCACCCAAGAACTCAGGAATATGGGAGATTTATTTTAGCAGCCCTCCCAGCATTAGCTCTGGGAAGTATGGAAGGATATTGTTTCCTGGCCCTTCTGGCTTCCCTACACCACGGGCTTGAGGTAGCTTTGGGGCTAAGAGTTGCTTGCACTTATTGCTTGGGGGGCCAAAGTGCTCCCAGTGTGATAGCCCTGGGAGATGGGCCTTAGGAGGAGTTAGGACATAAGCAAGGCGTCCTTAGGAACTGGTCCTTATAAAAGCATTAGACAGCCTATTTCCTTTATCTACTGTGTCATGCGAGGATACAGCAAGACCGCAGCCATCTGGAGAGCCGCAAGAGGACCACTAAAATCCAACCACACAGGTACGCTGATCTCGGATATGCCAGCCTCTGTAACTGTGAGCAGGAAACTTCTGTTGTTCAAGCTACTCAGTGTGATCTCACTCTGAGTGTATTTTTGTTATAGCAGCCTGAGTTGACTGAGATGCTGCCTTCAGCATACACGGTGTATGTACCTACAGCACAAGAGTGTCACGGGTTTTTGGTTGGGATATCAACAGCATCTACTGCACTGTCCACATGGAACTCTTTCTTTAGACTTCTCCTTCTCAGTTAATGCTATCTGCATCCATCAAGAGGCCCAGGCAAAAATTCAGCACCATAGGGGCCTGGGGATTTAGCTCAGCGGCACAGCGCCTGCCTGGCAAGTGTGAGGTCGTGAGTTTGATTCCCAGTACTGGAAAAAAAACCAACAAACAAAAAAATTCATTGCCATGTTTGGTGCCTGTGTTTTTTCTTTTCTACCCACATCCACATCTGCCCATCATATTGGGACAGTGCTACTTTGAATTAATCTCCTAACCTCACTACTTTCCATCACCTCTACAGGTACCTTATTAGTACATATCAGCCAATCACTGCTATGTAGTCATTTTTTACTGGTCTCCCCTTCTATTTTATGTCCAAAGCAATATTTTTTTAAATGTAGGTGAATCACATCCTTTCCATTCTTGAAATCCTCCAAAGATGCTAGGTTCCCATCATACTCAGAGCAGAATCTGAGGTGTACACAGTGGCTTTCTAGGCCTGTGTGTTCTTCCCTGTCTTCCAGACTTTATAGCTTGCCTCTCATGCACAGTATGCTTGAATCACATGGGCCACCTGGCCCCTCTAAACATACCAAGTCCCTTCTTCCCTTAATTCCTTCCCACTATTGCTCTCCCATTGCTAGATATTGGCATGGGCACCGCTTTGCCATTATTTATATCGCCTTCTCAGTAGCACTTTTTCAAAGAGGTTTCCTCCAAACACTCTCTAAAAGAGCTCTGATCCTCAGACAGAAATTCTAACACTTTGTCCCTTTTAATTTTCTTCATAACACTTACCAACTGAAATTAGGACATTTATTCACCATTTTTATTTTATGCTTTGTTTCTTTCAACTAATTGTAATTTTCATAAGGACAGACTTTATCGTATTCAGTGTTATATTCAGAGCACCCAGATTGGGCACATAGGAGGGACTCAGCTATGATTTACTTTAGGAATAACGTAAAGAATCAAGCAAAGAGTGCTGGTTGCTCTCCCCAGGGCCTTGGCAAAGCTACTTTACCAGCGGATGTCCCATTCTTTTTTCCCACTTTTATACTTATCCTTCACATATCACCTAAAATATTTTTCTTACAGAGGTCTGCCCCGCATCCTGTAAATTAGATTAGCATCTCTTCTGGTTATATATTATTCAAAGATGCTCCATACCTTTCATTAGAACATTTGCTCTTTCTTATAATGTGATTTATTCAGGTGATGATTTGACTAAAATCTTCTGTTCTCTTAAACTGCGAGCTCTATGAGCATATGGTTTCAGTACACTTTTTAAAAAATGAATAAAGTGATACAAAGATATGGCCATAAAGAATATTGAATATGGGATGAACTTACAGATGTTTATTAAAAGATATGAGTTTTGACCTTGGGCTTCAAAGATATAAGGAGATACTTAGATTAAATAATATATTCAAAATGCATTCAAGTACAAACACAAAAAAGCTAAGGTAAGGCCAACACATAAACACATCTAAATGAATCGCACACTCTAACATTGTTCCTTTGTGAACTTTTATATGTTAATATTTTTTACCTGAGAAAGTGAATGCAGTCTTTTGTGCCATATTGAGTTTTTCCTCTATGGAGATGTATTGACCTGTTCAAAGACTACACAGGAATCTCCTTTTGTTCACCATGCTTTGACTCAAGAGTTTAGGCTTTATTGTGGTCTAGGATCCAACTGGATAAGACACAAAGTCCAGAAGATAATTTCTCTTCTATAAGTCATAGTGCACAATATTGTCTCATCTCACTGAATTAACAAGCAAAGATTGGAGAACAGAGTCCATTTGGAAGATTGGAACCAACTAGAAAAAAGAGACTGGAAGGATGGAACAGAACATAGACATGTGAGAGGAATTAGAGGAAAACTTAAATGAAGCTCTCTAAAAGCATAGTACTTGCAGATAACATAGCACACATATAAATAATCTAGGACACCAAAGTGCAATCAAAATTTTAAGCATAGCCCTTCTTTAATTAAGATCTTATACTAGAACTGGTACAGGTTTCTTTTAAGGAAAAAATATAATCCATGATATGGCACAGCAAGGCAGTCACTCTTATAAATTTCCATAGAAATTGGCAGACCTTCCAAAGTTATTTGGCAATATTTATTAGGAACCTTAAAAATATTCCTGCTTTATATCACAATCATTTTTTTAAAAACTACTCTAAGAAAATTTTCAGATATATATGTAAGGATTTTTAATAAGAAATATTCCTTGCAAAAACTTTTAACTGTTAGAAATAGGAACCAAACTAAATCTCTAATAATGGAGTAATAGTTACATAATTTATGATATGTATGTAGTAATTGTTTTGCAACCATTATAAATCATAATTTTGAGGTATGATAATATGCAAAAGTTTCCCTAAATATGATATTAAAGGTAGAACAATATTTTTTAAAAACTTCTTATAAATTACAATTCTAATTTTTGACAACAAATATTTCATCATACTGATATTCGGTTTGTCTGTTTGGTGATGCTACAGATAGAATCCCAGTCTTCCCACATCTTAGGCAAGCATTCTGACACTAGCTACTCTCCTAACCCTAATGTATTTTAATATATCCTAGTTTGAGGTCTTAACATCAGAATAGATACTGGTTTTAAACAACTAGTACAACTTTACTTGTTATCATACTACAGTATCTGCTTGGGACAGCTTATGAAAATAAAGAAAACTATGTCTCTTAATTTTTTCATTTTGTGGCAAAAAAGAGAGGTTTTCACAGAATCTGGGAACAAGATTATAATGAATTCTGACAGAAGAATAGACAGAAGCGGTGATCTAGAAGTCTCTTTTCTCTGTTTCATTTTTTCTCATTGGTATGCATATTGTTCTTCTGTCTTTATTTTAAATCAAGTTCTCTACTTCTGTCTACATGGCAGAAGATAGGTATATAGACAGCTCTAAATTTCACATATTCAGATTTCCAGACATTAAAAAATATGCTACATCCTTGTCTTGGTTGTGATGCAAAATTGTTCTACTTTGAATCGGTTGCATAATTTTGGACCACACAGATACAGCCAGAGAAGATGACTACCAGGGTCTCACCCCTGAGCCTGTACACAGCACCTGGCAGAAAACCAGAAGCTATGTGAACTGATGATACCACTGATGACTAGTAGGGTCTATGAGGTAAAGAGAGTATAATATTACCTGTGTTAGCAGGTAGGGTGCTTCCATGGTGGCCACTGATATTTACAATTCAAACTGCCTTCAACCATAAGGGGACTCTCATGATGATGATGACTTCTTGGTGATGGCTTTAGAGGTACAGGTCCTCTCAGATCAAGTTTCTTTGAACATTAAAATTAAATACTAAGATCAGTTTTATCCCCAACCTCATTCCTTTGTGTTTTTTCCTCCTATTTGAACTCCTACTTCACTGTCTTTCTCCTCATAATACAACATAACACTCACTGGTTTCTGGGGCCTCATGTTCTCGTATTCGTATAAAAGGAGAATGAAGAATGACCCTCCTCACCATTAAACAAAAGCCCCACACATTAATGTAATTGGATCATGTTCTGTCACATGCCCGTCTCTAAGCCAATCACTGCAACTATGCAGTTGAACTCAAACTGAAGTCTGGACCTTTTGCCTAACCCTTTGAGTCAGGGAGAAATTCAGGTTTCCCTGGATTGGAATCCCACACAGATGGTGGTCCATGCAAAGAATAGGAAAGGGGTCTTAGTTAACTGCAAACAGCAGGTGTCTACACTGCTGTTTTTATTAAATATTAGTGCAAGGAGTTATTGAATCTTTTATATAATTTTCTCTCATTTTTAGATTTTCTAACATAAATATCTATTACTTATTTAGTCACATACTCCCTTAAGCCAAAAAAAGTAATGTGATTATTTAAAATGTTTTTCTAACCCTCAGCTCCAGCTGTAGCAACACATACTCCCCTACCCCTAATATTCTAATATTTTATACCCTCATGAATTTATTCTTCCTGTTGTTGGACTTAGAATTTCTACTGCTGCCTGTCCACCTTGCCTCTGTCATTCACAATCTGCTTATGTATCTCCCTTTCTGGAAGTCTTTCTCAACTGCCTTCCCTATTCCCGCCTTCACAGGCAAACTTTGCTAGTTGTATGGATTTTAATAACAGTTTATACTTAAAGCCTAATTTTATACAACTCCTAACATGATACCTGCCACACAGGACTATTAAAAATATGTGCACCTTTCCAAAACTGAACACATTCTAACCTCTGACAAAATTAGCCAAAAATACTTTGCTTTTCAAAAATAACCCCCAAATTCTTCAGTATTAGCTAGATGTCTAAGACATGAGCCTATGGTTGAAATAATTTAAAATACATGAAATGCAGTAATTCCTGTCTTATATGAATGCACTCTGAATTTGTAGTTGCTGCATTGGTTCTACCAACTGTGTACTCAGAGAAGCAGAAATTAAATATTTCACACTCAAAGATTTTAACTTAAATATCACAGACTGTGCATCAATCAAGGTAGTTTAAAGTTCTCAATATGCCGCTGCTATTTGGGCCACTCCATGATTATGGAATCCCCAACGATGACGCTTGGGATTCCTCCTGTACCTCCTGGATTATTTATCTGCCGTCCTCAAGGTTAATTCACATGAAACAATTTCTCTTGTTAAATGCCAATTTTGCCCTAAGGTATGAATGTTTAATCCTCATGAAGGTAGTGGGAGTTACATGTGTGCAGTGGTTATGGTCCCTTAACTAATTAGTGGTGAGAGGATGTTAATAAGAGAGTGATTTATATAATACCAAGGAACTGCCAAATAGAGTAAAATCTAATTTAGACCAACTGGTGGAAAGCCAGAATTAACTGGTAAAAAAAAAAAAAGAAAAAGTAGGAATTGAAAGATATTTTGAAAGAAATTACATATCAGAGCTTTCCACCATATTTGTCAGTTCGAAGTGTATTGCAGACTTTAATGGAGTAGAGGGCAAAGGGTGCCAGGTAGAGATGTTTTGGAAAATGCCTTCAAATGAATAGATAATAGTGTTTGTCATTATGAAATATTTCATAATAAATTACATTTACAACTTAGCCTTTTTTCTGAACCTATTGCTGTCCTATATCATTTTATCGACTGGTGTGGCTTAGAGTTGTAATGTTCCTCAAAGGCCAGTGTATGAAATGCTTGGTTTCCATCTGGGATGCTCCTCGGCAGTGGGGAAACCTCTGAGATGCAGGGCCTGGTAGAAGATCTTAAGGTCATTTGGGGTAAACCCTTGAATAGATCTGGGCTCCAGGTCCTTTCTTGTCTATCTTTACATCCTGGTTACTGTGATGGAAACAGTCCCTTTCCGCTACGTTTTCCAGCTGCTGTGTACTGTGCCACAACGGGCCCATGGCCACAGAATACCAAGACATCACGGACTGAGACCTCTGAGATCAGGGGCCAAAATAACCTTTTTCTCCTATGCATCATTTGCCTCAGGCATTTTGTCATGCACAGGAAAACTAACACACGTTACTGCATTGTTTAAAAATTCATTCATAAACTTGGTATTCACAGCTCTACTCTCTGAGGATCCAAAAGGCAAACAAGTAGCTCCCAACTAACTGATTAGCTGGTGAAAAAAACATATAAATATATTAGAAGCCAGGTGAACATTGGTTGTTCCCTCGCCTTTTACATATAATACATGTTCACAGAACACTTACTGTATTCATAGCTGATCTAGGCACTGGGTGCAAAAATAGGTTTTTATAGGCCACACTGGAGTCTGGATTTGATTGAAAGTACTTGGGAATCCCCTAGGTGGTTTTAATTGCCAAAAATCTGATTTTATTACTACAAGTAAATTTGGCTTAGTTAGACCCAAAGTACAGAGAGCTCAATTAATCATATTTCCCAGATCATCATAAAATCATTTTGGCCCATGAGAGACCTCTTTTAGCTCTTTTATATTTATTTTCCCTTTTATCTGCAGAAACTGCCCCAATCCTTCCCTTTACCACAGGTAAACATTCCAATATCTCTAATGCTGCTGATTTTCTTTGCATGTTTTCCTGTAAAGCATGCATTGTTAATGCAATTTACATGAACTTTTAGGGTACATATAGTATATATGTATGTGTATTTATATATGTTTATGGGTAGATATACAGTGGTTGATCAAAAAATATAGTGGATGTTTAAGTATCTTTAAAAATTGTCATAGTAAAAGATATATTAGCATTAATTTTCCTCAAATATTTCCTCTGCTTTGAACACTTATCCCATCAGTCTTTCCATTTTCTGAAGTTCTGAAAGTGCACTTTCATGAGTATCTTCATGAGTTGCTATCAAAATACAGTGAAGGCTTCTACCAACTACTATCCAACAGAAAGGCAGGTTGGTAAAAATAGAGTGATGTCCTCATCCACCATTTCACTGGATCTGGCAGTATGCCGCTTCTGGGTCTTCCCCAAAGTCAAAATGACCAGGAAGGTAAATGTTTTATACAGTTCAGGACATCAAGGCGGCCATGACAGCACAACTAAAGACACTCAGCAAAGAGGACTTCCAGAACTGCTATGGCAAAAATGATGAGATAAGTGTGTTTAAAGCAAGAGGGAGTCTTGAGGGAGATTCACAGCAATGTATCTTCTACTAATTAATTTTTAAAAATTTAAACACACCATATTTTATTACACCTTTTATGTGTATATACCATTTATAGCAACTATTTTGGCTTTGTTTTTACTCAGCTCCACTTTTGAATAGTTTGTAGTATATAATGTTCACATTCGTTGTGTGCAGCTGGTACAATACATCCTAACTCCTTTTATCATTCCCTTATCCTCCCCTCCCTTCCCAATCCCTCCGTCAATCAATCCCCTTCCCATTTGAAAAAGATCTATGACCAATGGCTTCTAGTCACTGCACAGTACTCTGAAGCATGAACCCAGCATAATTTATATAGCAATAAGCAATCATACTGCTTTTAACTTTCTGGTACCA
Organism: Chinchilla lanigera; assembly: GCF_000276665.1. Classification (NCBI taxonomy): domain Eukaryota; kingdom Metazoa; phylum Chordata; class Mammalia; order Rodentia; family Chinchillidae; genus Chinchilla; species Chinchilla lanigera. The sequence goes on along the minus strand of NW_004955421.1, from coordinate 17,325,107 downwards.
TCAAGCTAGTAGGAACATCCTCATAAATGTTCCCTTATGAACCTGAAAGGGTATCTGGTTTATATACCTAGCAGTACAGGTATACAGTTATAGGGAATAAATGTACTTAGTGTAAGAACTTCAGAGCAATGTAGGAAGACACTTATATTTACATATTCCTGATAATAATTTGGACTATGCAACTAATTCTTGTGCATAGGATGGGTATGCTTGGTATTTCATTATTATTTTAATTAGCAGTTTCTAAATATTGATGAATCTCAACATGTTTGTCCCCTTTTTGACTTTTTGTGTTGCTGCCTGTTTCTACCCTTTGCTTGTCTCTCCATTATTATTCATCTTGTAGGAATTCCGCTTACATATTCAGGTACTAGTCTCTTACCAGCATTGCCTCTGAGAATATTAATATATGTATATGTTTATATCTTTCTCTACAGTGTCATAGAAAGGCTTATATTTATAGTGTATCACATACACAGAGAGAGGGAGATAAAAAAATAAGAATATTAGGCTTCCAGTGGTTAGGTACAGACCCAATTAACAAAAAGGCAAATTAGTTCCATATAGTTCTATCTTTCATGATGATATCGTCCTCTGGCATGTACTTGATGTCGTCAGCATCCCCTACAAAGTCTTTGATTTGTTGTTCTGATATTTTCTTAGGATTGCACAGCTTTAATTTTCCACCCTTAAATCTGAACCTTTTTTCACAGGTCTTGAGTCTGAACTCTTTTTATGGCTTGTGTCTAGGCATTCCCCCAAAGTTTCATATAGTCATAGGTGGGGCTTTTTAGAAGTGGCTGGATCTAGAGTGTGTGATGCTGGGATTAATTCATGGTGCAATGCTAGGTTCAAGAGCACTAGGATTAAGGGTGTGAGTGCTACCCACCCTAAGTAGCCTGGATAAGATAAAAGGGGCAGGAAGATGCTGTTAATGTCCCTTGCTTGTTTGCTTCCTTGCTTTTGCTTTTCTGCTCCCCATGAACTGGTTCTCCTTTGCAATGCCTCTCTGCCAAGCCACCCTGTTGAAGCCATCTGATTGTGGACCAAAACCTCTACAAACTGTGAGCTAAATAAACCTTCTCCTCTTTAACTTGTGGCTATTGGGCACTTTGTCTCAGCAGTGAGAGAAAAGTAGCTAAAAGCATCTCAGACACCTTTTGATATTAAGGCTACAGTTTTTACCTTGCCCCTTCCTTCTGCCATTGTTGAATCAGAATATCACAAAGTCATCATTCTTTTTTTTTTTTTTGGTTTTTCTCCGGTACCAGGAACTGAACTCACGACCTTGCGCTTGCCAGGCAGGCGCTTTGCCGCTGAGCTAAATCCCCAGCCCCAAAGTCATCATTCTTACCTTTGACACTCACAATATTTGAAAGCAGTCTCCTCTTGTTTCTGTCTGCTTTTTAATTTTTTGTGGGGGGGCGTTTTCCCAGTATCAGGAATTGAACTCATGACCTTGTGCTTGCCAGCAGCGCTGAGCTAAATCTTCAACCCCTTGCTTTTTAATATTTTTAAATTATATTATAGCTTTTTCCTACAGAATTTAGCAAAAATACTTCACTTTTCTACCATGACCAGAAGTTGACTTTCAATTATTTTAAATAAATTTTAAAACTTACATTAATAAAGATTTCTGTGTATCCAAAATGTTATTTGACTTCATTTTCAAAGGATAATTTTGCTGGATATGAAATTTTAGTTTGACAGGCTGTTTTTTTTTTTTCCCTTGCATAAGCTCTTTAAAAGAGCTGTTATTTCTTACCATGTGTTTTTTAATGTTTCTGATGCTGTCAGCAGATAGTCTTAGCATAGTTCCCCTTATATGTTTTTTCGCCTCTAATAACTCTTAAGGCTTTCATTATCACTGGATTTCAGCAATTCATAATGATTCATGAAAATATATGTTTAGTTTGTTTCTCTTGCTTGGATTCATTGAACATTTTGAATAGGCAAACTAATATTTTTCATCAAATCCAAAAGTTTTTGTCATTCTTTCCCAAGCTACTTCTGGGATTCTATTCACATTTATTTTAGTCTGCTCATATTGTCTCACCATTTTTTGAGGCTTTGGTGATTTTTTGTTTGTTCATTTTGGCCTTTTCTCCCTTTGCTTTTTTCTTTTATAGTATCTAATCTGCTGTTATGCCCATCCATGAAATTTTCATTTTAGCTATTGTAATTTTATGTCACTTAAAATTTTCATTTTAGCTATTGTAATTTTATATCCTATTTGGTTCTTTTTGGTAGGGTTTAGTTTTGTACTGAGATTCCTTTTTGTTCTTTCATTTTTCATAGTTCCTATTAATTCTGTATAGCTATTTTAAACACCTCTTTGGACAGTTCAACCATTTATACTATTTCTAGGTCTACTTCAATTGGCTAATTTTTCTTTTTAGTAGGGTTAACATTTTCCTGTGCATGCCCACATCTATTAATTACTATTTATGCTCCACATGATGGATGCTATGTTGTTGAGGGTAGAAGCTTAGTATTTGACCATTGACTCAAGTTTATCCATTTTCAGATTTTAAAAACTTCTTTTTTTGCTCAGTTCCCTTAAAAACAAAGTCTCTCACTCATAATAATTTAACTTAGCACTTTTTTAAACTTTTCAAAAAGTTTACAGAGATACAATCCACTAGTAAGTTGAAGAGTGCTTAGATTTACAGTGGTTTGGTTGAAGGTTTTTCAATTTTATGATGAGTTTGTTAAGGTATTAAATGTCTTTTTATTTAAGTATTTTGAATTTATGATGAGTGTATTGAGACATAATCCCAGTGTAAGTGGAAAAACAGCTGTATTTCAGATACACTATATGAGTAGTCATTTCATATATTTTGTATATTTTATAGTTATTTCAAGAGGGAGGGATAGTTTGATACAGTTACTCTATCATGTCCAGGAACAGAAGTCTCTGAAGTATAAAGATAAAGCACACAGTTAGCTCATCTGACCCTAAAGAGAAATCTGGTCCAGAGCTTGCTGTAGGGATAAAGCTAATGAGAGAATTAAATTACTCCAGTCATTGGTAGAAGAATGCTTCATGGTCATGTGAGCCTTCAAAGAAGGAACTTGGATTAGACAGACTCTGAGACCTTTTCAAAATCTAGATTATGTATTTGTACACTTAGAAGAAGTTAAAAGTAATAGAAAACACAAATCAAAATGGATTAAACAGTAAGTATACTATTGGTGGTATTGTAGGCTTCTGGGATGATTTGATCCAGCGACCTCATGCAATTCATCTTTTCATCTCTCCAGTCAATCATCTAAGAGATTACTTTTAATCTAAGTCTGATTCTCCTCTTAGTCACTCAATGGCTGTCAACACTTCTGGACTACATGTTTGTTCACTTCGGTCCAGACAGAAGTCTCTCTCAAACAAAAGGCTTTGTGCTTCCCATTGACTCTACTAGTTAGGCTTAGATGTTCACTTGTGCGCTTACTACTTAGCTAAGAAAATGGGAAATGCTTGATCAGTACAGTTCTAGAAAATAATCCATGGGTGGTTTAAATAAAGAGGAGCCCATCCCTAGGGCCCTGTCCCTGCTGGACCCAGAAATGGCAACATTCAAACCACCTGACTGCCACATCATGGGAGAAAGTTGCAGGGGATGTTAAGATGACAAATACAATGCACATTCTAATTACACTTGAAGTTTTGAAAATATACTACTTTTCATTTATAGGATGTACATTTAAATGTTTCAGAGAGCATAGTTGTTTCTAATTCTTAGTTGCATTTATCAAAATGAAAAAAGATTTTATTAATACTTTCAACTGGTAAATAGTATTTTAATTTATTTTATGACAGAAGATCGATTGGACTTCTACATACTGAAACATAGTAGCAGTAGTAGTTATCTTTGAATCCTAAAATTCTGATGACTTTCTGGGGGTTTCTTCTCTCTTCTGCTTTAAGCATATATTTGTTATGTAAGTGAGAGAGTAAACAAACCCATTAAGATGATGCTATTGTTGCTGCCAAAAAAGACAGTATTTTAGCACTTGAAGAAATCAGTGTTTAGCTGGACCATGACTGCAGGTTCAGATGACTTGAGTTCAAGTTCTACCTCTATAAAATGGGGCCTAAGAGCATTAAATGTATCTAGCACCTCAACATACCTACTCATAAATAATAATAATTTAAGCCTTCTATGAATGTGAGCAGGAATCTTTTTTTCACATTTTCAGATAAAGACTCTCAAATATTAAGTACATGCAGCCAAGTAACATGAAGTATGAGAGGATAAGCAGATGTGAGCAAAGCTCTTGCTCATCACCCCTTCATAAATGTCTCTGCAACTTCAGTACACATCAGAACGCTCCGAAGGGTTTATTAAATATGCCTTTCCCAACCTGACCTCCAGAACCAGTATCTAGTCAGTCAGGCATGGCCTGAGAATTTGCATTTCTGATGATGCTCTAGTGATGCTGTTGGAGGTACTAACAAGGTTACATGGTGAAATCCATCAACCCACATCATATTTTCACAGTACTGTGAATGTTTAGCATAATTCTGCATACATGGAAGTGCTAGCTGTTCTTTATTTAGATAGCTGGTTACCACTCCCTTATCCTTGTGATTTCTCTATTGTTACAAAGTTCCCTGATGTATAAAAACATTTGAGAAATCTTTCTTTGGGTCATTATTTCTAGTGCTTTCTCCTGTATCCTAAATGGTTTTCTGGTGGTCTAGAAGAGTTAATGCCCTTCCCACTTTGTAATTTAATTTTAGGGAGTAAATAAATCACAAGACAAAATCTGTTATCCTATCAATCCATTTACCAGGGTCTTGAAAGCATTAAAGTAATTTATCACAAAATCATGTCACATGAATAAAAAGCTTTCTGTAAGCTCTTGGTTTCATTTTAAACTTGAAATTTCTCCCAGTATCCACTCTTCACTACAGCTGCCTAGGTGGGTTGGTAATAAATTCACCCTATGGGGTTCTATTATCTTAAGGGCAGTTTTTCTCTTTCATTATTATATTGCGTTTCCCACCAGCTCCAAATTTTGGTCAGGAAGATAGCCACAACTGGCCCAGAGCTTCTGCCTGCAGTCTACTGAGTAGTAAGTGGGTTATTTTTGTGTGTTCTACTTCTCAGATACATCATGATGTGGTCAGTTTGGAGTACTGATTTGATGACTCTCTCATTAGCCATCAATTCTGTGTCTCACTAAAAGGTAAAAATATTTTTTCCCTAAAATCATTCCTCAGAATAAGAAGGAATTCCCTTAAGTAGTCTGTAGTATGGTGAACTCCCAGTTACTTCACATTGGATGAGACAGTAATGAAAGCAAATGTCCTCATTTTATGCAAATGGATAGCTTTGATTAAGAGATAGATATAGATATGGATAAAAACATAGATTTTTAAATATAGATATAGCTTCTACTTTTTATTTCCAAAACATTTCAGATCTACGAATCTGAAAAAGAAATATTTTCACTAAGATTCTTTGAATATAAGAAGAGAATCTCACTCAAGCCAGCCGAGCTTAAGCAATGAGGGGGATTGTTTTCAGGCAGGAGGTCTCCATGACCTTCATGCCAGGAAAGGCTGTCCTTCTGAAAGGGACCAGAATATGACACAGAATGCTCCCTGAGATCCCAGGTAGCCTTCTCTCCTTCTTTTAGTCTTTGATTTTCTCTTCACTTTTGTTGGAAACTTTTCTCTCCCCACATCAATTTTCTCAACTTCTCTGTGCATACTAGGAGAGAAAGACCTACCTGCAACTCCTGAGAATACATTCTCTACTCAGGAGATTGGTCTTACTGCCCCGTGGCTTCTCAGACTCATTCTAAACTTTAACAGCAACTACCTGATAGGCTCATCTTACATCACATCTCTAAGGACACACAGCACAGACAAGATGGCCAGGAGGCTACCTTAGAATGAAAAAAAGATTTCTGATAATGTTGGCCATTATAAGGTGGGATAAAAACTCAAAATACCTACATTTTAAACAAATTACTTTTAAGGAGAGCTGTTTGTGTCAGTCAAATAAACCCTTAGAGATATAATGTGCTAGAGAAAATCATGACATTTATTTGTTTAGCCTGGCTGGATCTCTTTCCTTGTTACACCAACACCCTATGTGTTCATAAGTCATGACTTTTCCCATTCCCTGAACTTCTGGTGATACTGTGAGTCACGTAACTTTTGCTCTCTGCGACAGCAACGATGTGGCACAGGAGGAAACAGGCCAAATGTCCATCAGCAGAGGACTAGATAAACCAAATAAGAAGTATACATGTCCATAGAAAGAAATGAAATTTTGATACATGCTAAAACAGAGATGAGCCTTGAGAACACTATGCCGAATGACATTGGCAAGGCACAAAATAATAAATGTGTGTTCCACTTTTCTTGAAGTACCTGGGAGAGGTACTTCATATACATACATAGAGATTAGAGGTAGAGGACAGGTCACCAGAGGCTGGGGAAAAGGAGCAGTGGGGAGTTATTGTTAGGAGGGTACAAATTTTCTTGGAAAAGAAAAGTTGTGATGATAGATCCACAACATTGTGCTTGATGCTTCTGAGTAAATGGTAAATTGTATGTTATATGTTTTACTACAATAAAAATAAATAAGCCAAATGTCATGACATAAACTTGTAGTTCCAGCTGCTCCAGAGGCTGAAGCAGGAGGGTCATTGGGGTCCAGGAGCTCAAGACCATCCTGGACAACATAGGTAGACCTGGTCTCAAACCAAAAATAAAAAACGAACCAAATAAATTAGGAGTGAAGCCATTATATCCTGTATTTATTAGTGGTATGTGGAGTGGCATAGTGAAGTGTGTTGATTATACTTATCTTGGAATCTATATGTGCAAACATGATTCCTCCTCCTCCTCCTCCTCCTCCTCCTCCTCCTTCTCCTTCGCCTTCTCCTTTTAGCATTGTAAGTAGAATTCCTGTAAGATCTCTAGCTGTTCTCCAGCTGTCTAATCCCAGCAAAGAAATAAGCCCACCTCAGCTCCATCTGACTTTAAAACGAGTAAGTGAAGCTGTCAGAACAAATTTCACCATAAAGACAGTCTTGCCAAGAGAGTCACTGTAGACAATGAGCTCTTCCCTGTAGAAATGTAGAATGTTCAATTAATGTTAGTGTTTGCCAAACTTTCAACAAGCCAAGGTCAAGATTTTTGTTATATTCGCAATTACCTGTACTATTTGCCTTTATTTTTCTTTATATCAGCTCATTATTTTTACTGAAATATAGATTTGAAAAGATAACTTCACTGTATTATTATAAACATAAAACTAGTATCCATTATCATAAAGAGAACCTAAACTTTTAAGTAAATATAATTTTAGAACAAAGCATGGTATCAAATTCTTATTATCGTCTATCAGAGGAATAAGGGTTATTTTTCCCTCGCAGATAATGAGTTGGTAAGCCATTCTAGCAGTAAATAAAGATGTTCTCATGACTTATTGAAGAGATTGGATGCCATTTGCAGTGGGAACAGCATTTTCACAGAGATCCAAATATGTTCTTTACTGTTTCTTTGTCACACTTGCCATTGTCTAAGGTTTTGCTTTTGCTTTTAGGGGCTTTTAATTATGGCTTGGGTCCTCTTTAGGACACGTGGATCTCATTCAGCCTTGTTTTCATGATGGGGAGACAGATACCTGAGAATGGAAGTACTTTCCCAAGTCATACCATCAGCAATGCTTCCTTAAACACTCGCAATAACTAACTTATGTTAAATGAACACCACACCAGGTGTTTTGTCCTGCATTTCATAGGCATCACTAGTTTAAACTCTCACAAGTGTTCCTCAACAGGCATGACCGGGCTCAGAGAGAGCAAATTTCTTGTTCATGCTTAATACTCTTACGAAAAGATCCCGTTAGACAAATGTGACCCTTCACATTCAGCAGCCAGCTTCTTTACAGTTGCTTCTAGAAGGCTTCCAGCCTTCCTTTCATGCCCCTGGCTCTGACAGGAAGTAAATGCACAGTGCCGCTTTACTTCCCAATCAAGGGCTTTCCATTGGGTTTTCTGTCCACAAAAACTACCGTTCATTTTTAGGAAAGGAAAAGTAACTGCCGAGTTTTTAGCAGAAGCGTAACTGATGAAATTTTAATCTTGGGTACAGAAAGCATTAATTTCCTATAAAAATAAACGTATATTAACCTAATTTCATTGTATTTTTATTTAGAGTATTCATTTTTTTTAAAGGGCATCTATTAATGTCTGCGATTACCCCACAAGTAAATCCTTCACACATGTAATCTCTCTAAAATAGCAATGAGTGGAAAAGCACGGGAAGCCACATAAATAAAAGCCATTTTTCTTTTCAGCACAGAAACTTTGCTTTTCTTTCCACTCAGCTGCTTACTTCTGTACAGTAACAGACTGGGGAAGATTGTGTCGCACAATTTGGCGTCTACAGAGTTTATATTTTTCAGAATATTTAATAAAAGGCCACCAAATGTTAAAATAATTATCCATTTCCTCTATGTGTGCAAGTTTTTTCCATTGCTGAATTTCTTAATTAAAAAATTAAACTTTTATTAATTAAGAAAGTGCTGTAGACATTGGAGTCACTGAATAAAGGAAAACTTTTGTTTCCTCCATCAAAGTCTGAATCACTCTCTCAAGAAGGGCTTTTCTGGCAGCTCCCACAAATCTTTCTCTGCTTGGATTTCTTTCCTTCTCTCTTTGGCTAGTGCCTTAGCTTCTTCCACTGTAGTACTCAAACCATTGGATCTTGAAGCCTTGTACTCATCATAATACATTGATAAAACACTATGTCATAGAAACATTTAATTCACATCAGAGAGCAAGAATGAAATAGAAAGTATGAAAAAAAAACTAACAGCTAAAACATGTGGATTACTTTGCTGACCATCCCTTGGACATTCTACCACCCTGGTGTGGATATGAGATACACAATTCTTTTGCTCCCTTTCCAGGTTTCCTTTCTCATATACTTTTTATAGGGGCCCTTTCTCCTCACAATGAGTACGACTTGGTGTTTTAGGATTTGTATCTTAACGATATGTGCCACATACACTGCTTTTAGATGTTAATTCTTAGATAAGATGCATGTCTGTATGCAAAGTCAACATGCTTTCCAGAAAGGTAGAGATATATGAGGTGTAATTAAATATACAGTGTATGTTTAATGTTTTTAAAGAAAAGTACGGTAAAAAGACACATTGCCATTATTCTCCCACCAAATAATCACCCTTGCTTCAAGCACACTTATCCCATCATCCTTGTCATCTTCTGAAACAGTTCTTGAAGTTCTCTGTCTTAAGTATCCTCTTGGGGCTGCCTTGATGTCCTGAATCAAATAAATGCTCATGTCATGCTCACCTGAGGAATTTACAGAAGCTACGCAGTGCAAGTTCTAGTGAATAAGGTACATGAGGACACACGGTAATGTTTTTACCTGCGGGCCTTTAGTTGGATGATGCTCGGCAGCAGCATTCACCATAAGTTTGATCATACCTTGTTAAGACACCCACAAAAAAGGACTTCCAGAACTGCTGAAGAAAATGACAAGAATGGTGGGATAAATGTGTTCTAAGCAAGTATTTTGAGGGCGATATGGCACTGTGTCTTTTACTGTAATAATTTTTTAAATTTGAATATTCACCATAGTTTTTCATCACTCTTTGACGTGTGGGTTGTATGGCTTTCTTTGTTTCCCTAACACATTATAGAACATTTTTCTTTAACCTTGATTTTCTCCTTCAGCTCTGTAAAACAAATTGTCAGTCTCTTTTTTCCTTCAATCCTAACTACATTATGAATGGCGGGAGGCCTTCTGTCTCATGCTTGCATGGGCTTTTATAAGTTGCCTTGTACAACATGGTATAACAAGTATCTTCAGGTATCATGGTACAACAGGAATCTTCTACTTCTTCCAAGTTATTTGTGTTTTGGATTCCTAGGACGCAGAGCACGCAGAAGCTGAGAGTTGGGCATGTGGAACTTGTAAGAGAGATCCATGGAACGGGACAAAGCATTACAGTATCCTTTGAAACAAATGCATAGGACTTTCTTCCAAGACATGAAAAGTACAACTCAGAATAATTACAACCAAAATTTAAGTATGTACACATAAAAAAGTTCTGATGAACAAAATTAAGAACATAATCAAAGGTTATATAATGGAATTTTTAATCAGCTTCATTTTTCTTTCATTGGAGGCTAGGAATGAAGGTAAGAGCAGAATCAAGTATTACAGTGGTTCTTTGCTTGGAACCTGAGTGAAGGGTGACAGCCACTCTGAACTCCAGAGGTGGATGATAAGGTGAGATGCAAACACATGAGATGGCAGTGGGACACCAGACAGATGTTCGTAGGAGTCTACTTATTCATTTCTTTCCTGAAAAGACATCTTTCAGGCCTGGGAATGTAGCTCAGTTGTAAAGAGCCTGCTTAACTTACACTAAGTTCTGGGTTCATGTAGTAGCACCAAAAACAATTTAAAGACATGTTTCATGTAGTTTCTATGTAGGGCATTGAAATAACATGCAAGGGATACATAATGAATAAAATTCTATCCCTTAGAGGCTTACAATCATTTAGAGAGATGTAGACACTGAGACATTCTATTAGTCTTTTCATAGACTGAATATGCAGTCATCCAAACTTTGAGTACAAATCAGTCAAAAAAATAGGAAAGTTCCCTGCCTTTGTTAACAAACTGCAATGGAAAAGTAGACAATGTGCAATTAAATATGTACAGTACTCATGAGAATGACTGGGAGAAAACAATACAAGGTAAGGTAGAAGGGAGTTATTTTTCAAGCAGAATCAGAGAGGTCTTAGCCTAAAAAGGTAATATTTAAGCCGAGATATGAATAAGAAAAATTAGATCTTTAGAGGATAAAATGGAAAAGAATGTCAAGCAGAGGAAAGAGCAGGCACAAATTCTCAAAGTCAGGACAGATGTTCAAGTGCCGGAGGAACTGAAAAAAATAGTACAGACTCAGGGTCCATAGGAAGACTGAATGACCAAGGGTGGGAGCAGCCATATTGGCTAAATGGACTGGTTTTTCTGATTAAACTGAAGCTAAATCATGCACCTTCTTAAAACACAAACACAGCATGAGTTCAAAGAACAGCACTGAGGTTTTCTTTTAAAGTATAGTTAATGTCCGTGTTTTCAAAGTTGTCTGAGAAGGAGACAATTTCTCTTTAGCTATGCAGACCAATAACATTTGTAAAATAGAATAAACATGAAGGAGGAGGAAATTGAAATGGTGAAGAAATGGAAAACACAAGCTCATTTTAGAATTACGATATTCAACAGTTATTGTCGTATTGCTGTGAAAGTTTCTGAAGGCTACATCTCAGTTCCTGTGCTTATCTTGGTGTGGGTTGCTAAACAGATCACGGACCATATTTTGAGTAGCCTGGACTATGTAGCTGAAAGTTTTTATTATCCTTTCAAAAGCTTTCATTGTTTACTGACATAGTAGGCATAATGTCCTTTAATATCATTTAATAATATTCAATTCAAAAAAGTATATAATTTCATCCTATATCCTAATGGTAAAGGTATATGTGTGTGTGTGTGTTATCCTACTTAGAATGTTATTAGGTCTTTGATTTCTTTAAAGTACAGTAATACATGAGCCTAGTGCCCCAATGTGCTTTTGGCATTATTTATGAAAAACAGTCTTTAATTACCAAGCTTAACACATTATCCTTGGTGGAGACTCAAATCTCTTTTCCAACTTTAAACTGAGCAAAAGCTTTCATCTGGCAAGGTACTGAAGCCCACTATGAAAATTTTGTGCATAGAATTATCACCAAGAGCTATTTGGCAGCCTCTCCATCTCAATGAAAAGGCCTCTGTATTTTATCTTCACACAAATAACTCTCGCCACCATATAAATTATTTTCTCAATTATCTTTGAACCTTTCTGCAATAAGGTTTCCTGCATAAGAACTGGAAATATCTGCATCACAGTCCATGTCACATTTCTTGATCCAAATTCTTTTAATTGGTTACTTAGCTCAAATCTATTTCAAGCACAACAATTTCCTGTAGATCTGGAAAAGCAGGGGGAAATTTTTACCTCATCTAACCCTATCATAGACTATAACCCCATATTAATCTGGGAGGCAGCCAACACTTTTCTCTGGAGTGGTGTTACTTCTCATTTAGTCTGCTAGATATTTTTTGCATTGGAAGTGAAATTTGGTAATTGCAAAAAGAGATTTCCAACACACATCTTCCAGTTGATCCCAAGTGAAACGTAAGCCACTGGAGCATCTTAAGGCATCCAGTCCAATCAAAGTGTCTCCTCTTTCACTTTCAGAGCACAGATTTTATACTTTTGGGAGGGAGCCAAGGGAAGTGCTTGTTCAGCATGCTCAGTTCCAAAGGAGCATCTAATTTTATTATCTCCCTCTGTGGATTCCGGAGAACAATGGGCTAGCCAAAAGTCTAAAGTGAGACTCAGATTTTTAAGTTATTTTCAAGTCAGTCTCACCCTTGAACCACAGTTCCTTTCCCCTGTCTTGATAGCATGCAGTCCCACTTCTCTCTGGTGCACTTGAGAACCTCTATAGCTCTTCATGGTCTCCTGACCCAGCAGATAGCTCTTCATGAGCAGTCTTAGAGGCATTGGTGACTGTTGACTATTGCTTGAAGTTTTAGCTCAGATGAAATAAGACTTATAGTTGGGCTTTTGTGGAGAGAGAAATGCTCTTCCTTTGTAGTCTGAGAAAGAGCCTCAGATGGGACCATTTCTAATATTCTACATGTGCATTTGAATAAAAGGCTTGAAATGCTGTTATCTAAAAATCTGATGAAACATTTGGTTCTATCTGAATGAAACACATGTTAATTGCTTATCAAACTATCAACTTGAATTTCACAAAATGACTGATGTATCTGTGAGTCTGTGAGGAGAAAGCTCTACGCTTTATTTCAAGAACAATTTAAAAAAAAATAAATTCAGGAAGTGAAAATAGAATGAACCCACAGTGTCACTGATCCATTACTGTTTTTCTCAGGTAAAGTACCTTATTGTTCACATGATAAGTACTTTCATTTGGGCATTAAGTGACCTCCTAAGTTTGCAAAAAATGTGCTTTTTGGTTTTTAAGAAAAAGACTTATTCATTATTTGAAAAATTAGCTAAATGTGATTCCTAAACAAACTGGTACTGCTGACGTGTCTCAAGAGATCCTCTCAGGAAAAAAGAATTCCTTGGATTACCTCAAGCCAATTTGGAATTTCTCAGTCATGACCCTTTCTTCCTAAAGCTAGCTTTGATGGGGTAAGTTGTGACAACATCATGAATAACAAAACATCCCCCAAATAGTTAGTGTGTTTAACAGAAGCTCAAAGAGGAGAAATAGCAGCCTGAGTTCAAACAGAAGAGAGGTAAAAAGCTATAAACTGCTAAGATGGAACTTTCTCGCTCTTTGTCCCTTTTTCCTGCCCAGTGAAGCACAGAGGGCTTCCTTGGTATCAGGAAGGGTTTTCACACCTTTGATGGGAATGGATAAGCAAACGCTCCAACCTTCTAAAGAAAAGGAGCTGATAGGCAGCCAAGCAAACATCCTGGCCACGGCCAGGCAGGTAGCCACATGTTCAGATGCTGAAATAATTCCACCGACGTTCACAGGTTTTTTTCCCATTTTAAAAGCAGTAATAAAAATCTTACAGAGACTTTCTTCCTCCAGGCAGTACCTTCCTGTGTTTCTTTTGTTGTTCTGACTTTTCTGATTGATTACTGCTCTGAATCAACATCCCCTCAATTGCACCGCTCTACTTGAGCAGCTGGGCAATTTTCCTCCCTGCCCTCCTGTTCAATCCCTTTCATCCTGCTCTTGGCATGAGCCCTTGATTGCAAGTCTTCTTCTCATTCTGGTCCTCAGGTCTTTCCATCAGAGCCCTCCCCAGCCTCTTTTGTCCCCGCTTGCCGAGCGCTCTACCTGCTCAGCGCCACCGCTCTGAGCTCCCTCATTCCGCAACCCCCTGCGGCTTGTCCCCTACTCCTCATCTTCTTTCTACGTGCCGGACAGGCTCCACTCCACAATTTCATCAGGTGGCCTGGGGGTGAGGGTGAGCAAGCTGTCACTTAAACTCCCTCTATCTCAGCCAGCCTGAAATGGAAAGTGTGATAAATGGAACCGTACAAGGCTCAATTTCGTCTGGAAATTTCAAACTTATGATGTTCAAATAGGTTCATAAATTCACCATAACGCATCTCTGCTCTCCCTAATACCAATTGCAGGTTTCAACTGAGCAGGCCTCTCTACCTGTTTTTACGGCTCAAGATACTGTATTTGGATCTTGGCATGCATCTAGCGCCTTTGCTTTGGCGTGTTTTTCATCTAGTGCCCGTCTGGGGTTGCAGCCACTACATACATATTTGCTGATTCTTTTCCAGAGGACAAGTGTCAACGGTGGACAGAGCAGGTTGTCTTCAAAGGAATTTCACTCAGGGCTGCTTTTATTTCTCTCTGTTTCTAAAAGCCAGTGCTGGCTTTGTTGTTGGCAAATATGTTTCTACATGTCCTGTCCTGGGGAAAAATTGTCAATTGGAGAATCTTCAAATTGTGCTCTCACCGCCTCCCCGAAAGGAAGGCTTTGCTCCTCCATTTTCCCTGCTTTTCTGTCCCTCGTCTTCAAGAAAAAGGCCTTAAAGTGACATGAGCGCACGTATCCAAACAGGAAGCAGAAAATCGTCAGCTTGACTTTTCATTAGCTACCCAAGACTGCTAAGGTTAAATTCCTTTTGCAAAATTTGAGATGCGGCTCGATTAAATGTATAAAAGTTTAAAGGGAAATTTAAATACATAGCATTTCCCTTTATTTCTTTTCATTAATGTATAATTACACAGGCAATGGAAAAAATTTCATTTGCATATTCCTTGGTTACCTTTTCCAATTCACATACCCTGACCAGATAGAAGGCTGTTTTTCATACTGTATTTCTTTCTGCCTGTACAGCATGTATGTGTATAGAAAAGTGTTTTGTGTTTTTTTGAAGTAAAATAATCTTTCTTGGTATGCTCTGTTCCATACCTTTCTTTTCTCACTCATAATATAGTTTGGAGACCTTTCTGTATCATTAGATATAGTTTAATTTGTTATCAAGTGCTCCATAAAACTTTCAAATGCCTATATCAAGCTCTTGAAAATAGTCCCCTCATAATGAACACTAAAATAGTCTACAGTTTTTCTGTTTTTTACTACCTGAAGTTTCTTTTTTTCTTTTTTTCTCTGTAGTATATACTGGGAAATGAAACTAAAAGGATATCTATTTTAATTTTCATAAATGTTGCTAACTTACCATCCTAATTGACTTTACCAATTTGGCATATCTTCTTATAAATCATTTTTCTTTCCTTTTCTTTTTGCATTTATTTATCATTTTATTTTACTTTTTATTATGTCATTTCTAATACTTGCCAGTCTGAAAGCAGAAACAAATTGTCTTGGTCTGTTCAGGCTGTTATTGTTAGATACCAAAAATTAGGTGGTTTCTGAAGAGAAGAGATTTATTTCCACAGTTCTAAAGGCTGCAAGTCCAAGATCAAGGTAGTGGACTCAGTGTCTGTTAAGGGCTGCTCTCTGCCTCATTGAAAGTGTCTTCTGGCTCTGTCCTCACATGGCAGAAGGGGATCAGGGGCTCCCTCAGACCTGTTTTATAAGGGCACTAATCCCTCTCAAAAGGGCTCTAAACTCATGACCCAATCTCACAAAAACCCAGCTCTTAATATTATCACTTTGTGGGTTAGAATTTTAACATACTAATTTTATAAGCACACAAGCTTTCAGTTTATACCACAAATGAAAGAAAATTTAATAAACACTGCTTTCTTCTAACTTGACATACAGTGTGCTTTTCTGTGTATGTTGTGGATGCCTCGGTACTCCCCAGACTAGCTTTTAATGTGTAAAGAGAATTTGTATTCTCAATAAAAATAATAAATTCTGATTTGAAGACAACAATATGCAACATAACAACCACTGCTGAATTCTTACCATCTTGTTTAGTGAAGCTTTATATTGCTTCTAATTTTTTTTATTGTTTTTTATTCTCTTTAATTATTTGCATTCTTTCATCTGGTAATCTGAGCAACTTCGTTGAAGATAACAGTATGCAGTATAACAACCATTGTTAATTTCCTATCATCTTGTTTTGAAATTCTGTATCATTTTTGTGTTGTTTGTTTTTGTTTTTTTCTTTGTTGTTATTTTGTTATTTTTTCTCTTTAAAATAAAAAAAATAAAATGAGTTGAAAATAAAAAATAAAAATTAAAAAGCTGACTTTTAATATGTTCTATTAGTTACAATAATTTAAAGTACAGCCCCCAGTGTGGTAATACGCTAGCCCAGACTTTAAAAAGGGAGAACGACCTAACATTTTAAGATAACCATTTATCTTGAAAAATTCTGCTATTTGAGAAAAATGTATGTAAGCTTCAAAACTTGATTTTTTCCAACTTATTCATCAGATTCTACATTTTGTTTTGGTATAATCATAGTGTTGAGGTTTTTAATTCAGTCCTTCAATAGGTCCACCTGGAGCTTTTAAAAAATATATATTATTTGAAACAGGAAATGCACAATCATTTTTTTAAATGTATGTGGTAAAATAGCTTCAGGAAATGCAGTAACCCATATCCACTGCCCTCTTAAATATTCACGGTCACATTAACATATCAAAGGCTCCAGAATTCCTGTATCCAGACATGGTCCACCTTGGTCCTAAAGCCTTTTGGTCTATGATAATCTATATTTCACATAGCTTTTTAATATCCTCTGGGACTGTTATTTCAGGCAGCGCACTTTGAGATACACTATATAAATACTAATTATTAGCAGAGAGAAAGATAGGAAACCAATGAGCGTCAAAGGGAATGAAAGCAAGCAACATTAAGTTAAACAGGAAAGAGATTCTAGATCCTGGGGAAGGAAACCAATGACGAAAGCATGAGATGCACCCCAGCGAGCCCCAGGAAGATGGTATAACTACATTCAACAAATAGTCATTGACTCATATTCCTACCAGACCCTGTTCTAGTGCCTGGGGATGAAACACTCACAACACGAATAAAAATGCCCACCTATTTTAAAACATTTCAAAATACTGTCTACCGAGAAGTTCACATTCTGAAAGTCAGTAAATGAATATATGATGTTACAAGTTTTATATCCAAAGATGCCATCGAGGAAAAGAGCTTGGAGATACAAACTAAACAATATGAAAAAATCCTTCAAGTAAATAAGAAAATTACAAATGGGTCAATAGTAAAATGATCAAGAGCCATCCACAGAGGAAGAAATCCAACTGGACAATAAATACATATAAGAAACAGGTTAAGTGTAAAATCACACCACAGAAAAGATACTACTTCACAGCTAATACAACCAAAATAGGACTCTAATAATTTCATGTGCTCACAAGAATAGAGAGTGTCTTTAAACCTCACCGGTACAAAACTGAGCTGCATAACTTCTTTGAAGAACATTTGGTCTGATACTGCCCAACAGAAGCATGTGAGGCACAAATATAAGCCATACTTTCCAGCAAATACATTTTCAAAAAGTAAAAAGAAACAACAAAATCTCATTTTAATGATGTATTGTATGTAACTCAGTATACTGAAAAGGCTATCATTTCAATACGGAATCCATCTAGAAATTACTAGCCACTTTGCATACTTTCATACTGTCTTTGAAATTTCATATGCATTTTGTATAGATAGAACATCTCAGTTTGCAACAGACATTTTTTACAGTCTCAACAGCCACATGTGGTAAATGCTCACTGTATCAGACAACACTGTACTTGTCAATATCTAATAATATTAATGTTGGCTTCAAGAAAACCACTGGGGTGCATCTCATGCTTTCGTCACTGGTTTCCTTCCCCAGGATCTAGAATCTCTTTCCTGTTTAACTTAATGTTGCTTGCTTTCATTCCTTTTGACGCTCATTGGTTTGAAGAGTATTCATGGTATACTTGTTACCCCAAAAAATTTTAAATCCAAAACTATGAAAATGTTTATCAACAAAAGAATGAGTTTCAAAATTTGTGGTGTTTTTCATACCATACCTTATGGTAGAACATAAAAAATATGAGTTAGAGGTATACTTGAAGTAAAAGTAAATTGTGTGATAAAAACAAATTGCAAAACAAAAAACAAATTGCAAGGGGCCAGAGATATAGCTCAGTGGCACAAGTGCCTGCCTGGCAAGCACAAGGTCCTGAGTTTAATTCCCAGTACAAAAAAAAAAAAAAAAGAAAAAGAAAAAAATGCAGAAGAATGTATATAGTATGATATCACTTCAGTTCAAAAACTTCCAAAATAAACCTTTTTTCTTAAACATTTATCAATAATATATATACATGTAATATATCTATACATATGCTCCTTGTCTTACAGTGGGTCTACATCTAATAAGTGAATCAAAAGTTGAAAATATCTTCAGCTGAAAATTCATTTGATTCACCCAACTTACAGAACACCATACCTTAGCCAAGCCCATATTAAAGGTACTCAGACTGCAGTTGAGCAAAGTCACTTAACACAAAGCCTCGTTTCTAATAAAGTATAGAATATATTATGTAATTTATTTCATACCATGTTTAAATACTGTGAAACTATAGAATACTGTGATCAACAGTGATTAGATGAGCTTTCACACCTATGTTCATAGCAGCACAATTTGTAATTGCTAAAATGTGGAAGCAACCCAAATGTCCATCCACCGAGGATTGGATAAGAAAATTGTGGTACTTTTATAGAGTGGAATATTACTCACCTGTATAAAGAAAGATAAACTCGAGGCCCTTATAGGTAAATGGTCACAACTACAGACCATACTTATAAGTGAAATAAATCAGACCTGCATGTGCAAGCACCACATTGTTTCACTAGTGTAAAACCTGAAAGAGTTAATTTAAACTAGGAGGTATGATAGAGCTTGTGAAATGATAGGAAAACTCTCAAGGGTAAAGGGCAACTGGGATGTGGGAAAAGAGAAGGGAAAGAAGGAGAAATTTTGTATGTATGTATATACAGGACAGTTAACATAGTTGTTCTACTTTCTTCTATTTCTTTGCTGAAAGAAACTGTCAGTGAGGTGCTGATTGATCAATATTGCATGTCTCTATCTGTTTTCATGAGAAACCACTTTGAAGATATCAATAGGTAATACAACAAGCATTGTTAATTTCCTGCCACTTTGTTTGTACCTCTGTTTTGTCTGTACTGTTCTTTTGCTATTTTGTAAAAGGTTGTCTGTCTGTTAATGTTTTCCTCCTTTTATTTTTAAAATAAAAAAAAATAAAAATCCTAAATAGAATCATCATAAGTTGAGGATTGTCTGCAATGAGTTGAAGGCATGTAAGAAAAAGATAAACATTAAGTACAACAGAGGTTTATCAAGAAGAGAGAGAGAAATACTGTAATGTAGGAAGGGGATGTATTTCCTAACCTAGGTGGTTTATGTATTTTTTCATGTCACTATAAACACTTATTGCATACATAAAATATAGAAAATATTTTATACAAAATATAAAATTGTATATTTATTATATTTATATAATTGTATTTGTAATTTATAATATAAATTATATAATTTATATTATATTTATATATATGTGTGTATATTTTATATATTATAAAATATAAATATTTTATATAAAATATTTTAGACTGTTAACAGGAAGTAGTGAATAGAACATTCTGAAATGTGAGTTCTCTAATCAATGTGAGCTTAAGTTTAGGGTCATGAGTTTTTCCTTTCCCATTTTGGGTTTATAATGATTAGGTATTTAAATTGCTTTCAGATAGAGTGTTTGACCATTGACTCCACTTTTCCTGCAGTGTCCCTTTGTCCTTGGGTTTGGTTTGTGCACAGTTACATAAAATGTGTAGTGATTCAACAACAACATCACCTGGCCCAAGACCAGGTATCCAGGAAAGGACAGTAAGCATACACACTAGAAGAGTCCAAGGAGTGGGTAGTCAGTGCTGACTTTGTTTGAGGTACTTACACAGACGAGCTTGTTGGTAAAGTAAGTGGAGTGTAATCATGATCTCTTGCCTCAGCTGATGGCTCTAACAATGATTTTCTGTAGCTTGGACAGGGTGGCAAACCGGTCTTATCTCACTCCATCAGTTTAAGTATAGTGTGGCAGCTACTAGATTGAAACCCACGAAAAAGCATGGATACTGAAAAGTGGATGAAGTGGATGTTGGCTCCCTACCACCACTTTAAGAAACATACACCACATGGACGTCCCCCAATAAACACTGATTTGATGTCAAGGTGCTGTATCAGGCACTTGGCTTAGAATTGGTACAGTTCCCAAGACATTCCCACCAGAAACCAACTTACAAGAAACCACTACTGAATCAAGAGGGGTTTGAGTTGTTATATTGTGTTGTTTTCTTTGAATGATATAAAACATTGTTGTGTTTGGTAAGTACAGATTTATTATACTGCAAAACACTAATGTCACATGCTTTACATATGTGCTACAATAGAACTATGTGCTATAACTTGCCCAACTGTAAAAATAACCTGAGTGGTTTTGACAGCTGCTCCAGGCTCTCTCAACGCAGGCAGAGTTAGTATCTCGTAGGTAGAACATCCCCTTCCATAACATGGGTTCTTTAAGTGTGATACCCAGGCCATCAGTATCAGCTCATCAGAAACTACGAAAAATGCAAAGTAATATGTTGGAGCCCATATTTATTGAGTCAGACACTCTAGGGTGAGTGTGGGGCTCAGGCAATTTTATTTTAACAAGCTATGCCGGTGATTCTGGAGTCATTAAACTATGAGAATCAGAAGCCAAGAGCCTGGCCAATCAAAGTACAGCAGTACTAGCATCAGTATCATCATGGAGCTCAATGGAGATGGAAAATTTTGGGTCCTACTTCCAGATCTGCTGAAGCAGACATCTGCAGGTGATTACTTTGATCACTAAAACTGTAGAACACAGTTGGGAGGACAAAGACTGGCACCTTCTTTTCTGTTTTTTTGATGCCTAGGTATACTTCCGAACAAACTTATGCAGACCTCTGGCAAGTTATTTTACTATTGTCATCTTCACTTTCTCCTCCTACAAAACTAGCATGGTATTAATGCCCCTGGTAATCTTCAGAGGACTGTCTTGAAGGCGAAATGAGTGCCTAGCATGATTCCTGACACAAAGCAAACGCTCAGCCAGAAGTGGCTATGGTTATGTTCTAATCTTCTTTAAAGATCGCTTACCTAACCTTGAGAAGATATCCACAAATAAGGGCAAATAAGACTATTAAGATATAAAATTGGATCCCTTAAACCACAAATACATTAACCTGAAATACTGATGTGCTTGAGATTTGAAGGTCTCAGAACAAATATTTTAGCATTTATAGTCAAATGCACAATAATTAGACAAGAACTGCAGAAAAGTCCTGGAAAATAGCGTACTCATTATAAATGGATTCTTCTCAACACACCAAGAGCCTTAGTGAGACTTGGTAGACTAAGCAGAGAGAGCAGTAATGCAGGACATAGACTAACTTTGGCCCCCAGTTTTCTCTCAAATGGGAGATAAGTTAAACCAAGTTTTTTCACCTCCACTTTACCCTAGAATATGAAACTAAGTTGTTTCTCATTTTAGTACACTCTATTATGTTAGACTTGCAGCTGTGTCAGGGACAAGAACAAGGGGATACACAGGAAATTGATTATTCTAACAACATGTTTTGCTACTTTCTCAAATAATTAGAATAAATGCATTTTTTGTATATGTTTTAAAAATCTGACCAACGTTCTTCCATTAATTGTGAAATGGTTCTGTGCTATTCCTACATATCTTCTGCTCTTTGTATTAGTTGCAAGAAATAAAATTAGAACAACTTCATGTTTAACAGGAACATGAAGTCCAACGGCTGACATATCTTATGCCTTGATAGAGCTGCCGAAGTGACCATGGCAGGGCACCTCCAGAAATGGAGTTTAGGAATTAACTGCTGCTGAAAAGCCAACAGAGGGAGCACAAACCATTGTGCGTTTTTTGTGACACATTAAAAAAATAAAAGCTGTTAAAAATAAACTTCCCTGGCAGCATGGCATGACATTAAAAAAAATTACATCTGTGTGTCTAGATTTTGAAAGATA
The DNA here is from genome assembly GCF_000276665.1 of Chinchilla lanigera. Classification (NCBI taxonomy): domain Eukaryota; kingdom Metazoa; phylum Chordata; class Mammalia; order Rodentia; family Chinchillidae; genus Chinchilla; species Chinchilla lanigera. The sequence goes on along the minus strand of NW_004955421.1, from coordinate 17,302,971 downwards.
TTCATCAGGTAATAACTATTAAACTGACTCATATTTTCTGGTTTAAAATTCTGTCAGAAACAAAGTAATGATTTAGGGGAAAAAAAATTTTATTATGGGGAGAGGTGAGCCGGCCTGATGTTTATTCTGGGCTTATCTCCTTGTATTTATGAAGTCCTAGCAAAGGCCCTTAAAAACTTTCAGTGAGCCTCTGCAGCGTCCTGGGGCACATTTCCTATTTCTGTTAGAAATGAACCACACCCTGGTTCACATACAAGGATTATATAGTTTCATTCCTTACAGATTCAGGTTTTAAATTTGAAATTTCTTTTTCTTGATCAAAAGAACCTTACATTTCTCATACCTCTAACTTTCTTCTGTAAGGAAAAACCCAGAGATCACTCAATGTTTTTGCCTGTGAACCTTTTACATTATTTGACTTCTTGGACGAGAATTCAAAAATGAACGCCCTGTCCTAAGTGGATATTTCATAAGGTGGCTGGTTTATGAGTTGTTGAATTTTTTCAGTGAAAAGTTCAGTATTGGAATGTATGCAAATGTCTGTTCACGCTATTAGTATTCTTTAGCTATTTGTTATCGAATTGAATTGCAGTTACTTTATGCAGTTATCTGTCAATAATGATCTCCCCCCTTATAATATATATTCACTTTTCTTGGTAAAAATCTCAGGGCTGAATACCAAATATTCAGGGTTGAGGACCAAGTATTAGAAATTATATGTGTGCTAATTAAATATTTACATACAAATAGGTTTTTGATGTCTCTGATAGCTTGAGAGTGAAAAGTTTTGCTAACACACACTCACAAAAATGTTTAGCATCCCAGCTGTGTAGCTTTGTCGCCATTGTGATAGTACTGAGATTACTGGCTGTTCAAATATTGCTTAAACCAAAGTCCCAGCTGCTGGGGTCATCCGAAAGGCTCAGTACACGGCCAGCTGTACCTTATAAAGCTGGTTGTTGCCTTTTCCCACAACTACTTTATCGGCAAGCTGTGAGTGGCTGTTTTTCCATCATCTAAACATACCTGGCCAAGTCTCACTTTTATTTGTTGTAACTTTTAGATGAGATTTTAGATCTCTTCTAATCTAAAACATGAGCTCCAGCAGCTTCCCCTCTTCCCTCATTTGGGGGCACGAAGGGGCACTGCATATAATAAAATTTGGTGACTCTTGCCATTAGAAGTTTCCTGTAAGGAATGCGATCATTTGAACTATATTGCTTGTCTGAGCTCACAAAGATAACCTTTTAAACCGGTGCGTAGGATACTGGGTCTTATTATTTTCCCATCTTCAATACAATCTTGTGCTTGACCCTCATAGCATCAGCATTAAAACTACCCCCATACATATGGCCGCCAGAATGTAGCAAAGGGAAATGGTTAAGTGATTTAAATTCTTTACCACTGAAAGCTTTTAGCTCATTGATGTTCAAAAATAAGTTGAAGAATCTAGCACAGACCACTCAGAAACTAACAAATCAATGTGCCATACACCAATCAAATACACAGGCCAATTTCCAGCTACACTACTTCCCAACTACTCATGGAGATCCAGTTTAAAAGAAAACTCAACCAGACTCTCGTCTTTATGGTCTTTAGGCTGCCATTGAATTAATGAAAAGAAGCGGCAACAGAAGCTAATAACTATTCCTGATCACTGAAGCAATCTATAAAGGTGGCTGGGAGGCAAAAGAACAGGAGAAATTGAACTTGATGGGTGGAGCCCTATAAATATCCTCTGCACTTCTTTACTATCCCTTTCCACCAGGCAGTGCCGTGGCATCTGCTCCCAAACTGTTCCCATCCTGTTCAAAAACTGACCTGAATATATATTGGGCTTAATGACCAAATGTTTAAAAATTCATTGCACAAGAGCAGCTGAAAGCAGTTGATTGGTTTGAACTTTATTGTATGCACCTTGCTTCCCAGAACCGCAGTAAAGGGGAAGGTCAGCTGGTAAACATTTGGGCATTTAAAAATAAGAGGCCCTACATTTCCCAATACCCCTATCTATTTTCTTTACCCAGAGCATGAGGCTCTAGTGAGTTCTTTGTGCTGAGCTGGCGCTCTGTTGGTTTTTATCTGCCTGTCCTAATATATGGGGTTAGAAAAGCTTTGGAGAAGGGGATGCCCATTAACTTCTGTTAGACCCCAACCTGGAAAAGTTGTCCTCTCTCACGGACTGGGGAGTCATTTCAAACTAAGGAAGCAGGAGAGTTTAGTTTTTGCCTCAAGTACTGTTTATAAGCAACTGTTCTTCCTAGAGAGATCAATCCTCTGAAAGAAATTCTAAATTTTAGCACAATACTCTAGGTAGACTCATCCCTGGACTAGATTTGAGAGGTTTGTTCTATCTGGGTATGACCAGGCCCTAAGGAATAGAAAACTTCCCATTGTCATACTTCTCAAATTCTCAAATCATGGCACTCCCCTGGAGTATCTTGCTGGGAAAAGAGATTATTTATTAAAACAATGGTTGCCTAGCATGAGAGGACAGCTTAAGTAATTTAAATGTAGCTCACAGTGGGCTTTTTAAGCAGAGCCTAATTCTAGAGAAACTAGTACATTATTAAATAATCACTTTCCTCATTCTTGGTTACCAACAGCTTTGCACTTTTATGCTTTTCCTTCCTTCCTACCTGTGGATCCAAAAACTGTGCTTCCCTGCTCTAGCTGGTGTGTGATCAATCTGATTTTAGTTATCAACCTTACTGCTATAAACAAACCTCAGAGAAAGTAAGGCACTGACGCCTCTGTTCAATGGAGCATGTTGGACAGAGGCACTCAAGGAGGGAAGCAGAACTGAGGATCATTGGAGGACAGGGTACACCGTTTCTTCCCACAGTGACAAGATATTTCCTCCTGGGATCTCATGGCCTTGACTGCTGCTTCCATGCCTGCCGTCATTTCTATCATAAAAATTGAATCCTTTGGCTTTATTTGGAGGCCCTGGAGTATGAGTATATATGTGTTTTAAACCCACTCTTCTCTTTAACTGATTTATTCCTTTCTTCTTTATAATTGTCCCCTTCTCAGTGTGTAGTCCTTTGTCATTAGAATGATAATCATAATAATAGCAGGGATGTAATTTCCCATAATGCTAATAGTAGCTGTGTGCTCATACACACCCAGTTTCTTCTTAGATTCATTTACGCTCTGACTTCTTCATCTCATATTTAAATACAGCAGGTGTTTATCTTCTTCAGAAATGTTTGTTGAGCTCCTCCAGAGAGCTTGGGGCTGGCCCGAGGTGCTGTGGGCTTACACAGGGCAGATTTAAAGATGTGGAAATACTGCTTTTTCTCCCCAAGTTCCTGGAGTGTAGAGTCTTAGTTCATTTCCTCAGATGTTGTAAGTACAGAACCTTTAGTTCTGCTTACCTTATATTTCCTTAACTGTGTTTGCAAGGACAAGGAGACCAAAACATACTAAGTTGGATTATGAAATGAAGCCCTGCTTTTAATATGGTCCTCTGCTTCAGCAGGATAATTGAGAGGGATTCTCTTTCTGCAGCCATTAGACAGAGAGAATAGATGGTGATTGTATAAGTACTGTGATTTTTTTTTTTCTTTTTCTGACACTTCAGCAGCCTAAGAACATGCCATTACTCTTCATGGTGCCCTTATGATACAGGTGAACAGAAAGTTAAGTAGATTCCTCCAGATGGGTTATACATAATAATAATACCTTTTAAATCACACTTTGCCTTGAAAAAGTGCTTCTTATTCTCACTTTGTTAGAGATGCATTCTGAAGTATTTAAAATGAAAACATAATAATGTGTGTGATTATTCAAAAGAGTTCATTGAGGATAACAATGCAAATGTGGCAAAATATAAATGTTTGTTAAATCATCAAAAAGTGCTTCCTTATGATTCATCTCTCTAAGGTATCAGCAAAGCCCAGCAAAACTGTGTGACAACAAAAAAGTCTTGTCTCTATTGTACAGATGGGGATAATGTGATAGGTCTTGAACTGCTAAATATCACATGACCAGTAAGTGATTTCATTAGGAACACAATGCAGATTTTCTAGTTTCAAATCTAATGGTTTGTTTTCCTTTTTAAACCATATTAGGGTGCTCCCTGGCAATCATAACGGCAACTGAGACTGTTAGTCATGGATCTAACTTTTAAAGATTTGGCTTGACAAGGATGCTACTATCTAATAGCATCTCTGAGTTTATTAGACAAATTGTCTAAAGCAAACCTTAGAACAGTCCTGAATGAGCCCACAAAAACCTGAAATGTTCATGTTTTCTACCTTGGATTGTTGAGCTTGGAAAGACAGCATAATATTATAAGAAGAGCGTCTGGGGCAAATCAGGCTATCAGCATGGCCGTGAAATAGTTGTTTACCCTCTCACAGCCTCAGTTCTCCATCTCTGTAATGGGAATAAAAGCACCAAAATAATGAGTGGTAGTGAGTAATAAGTGAGTACTATTAAAGTGCTCAGCACAGTGTCAGCTGTGAAGTTAAATCTCAATACCATTAACTACTATATTTTTGCTGCTAACCTTACTACATATGTTTCCATTAAATTAAACCTCAACCAGGACACCTATAGGACTTGTAGTGGCTGTGAAAACTGAAAGCTATTATTTAGTAAGATAAATACTGTAGAGGGTTCAGGCCACAGGAAGATTAGTTAAAATAGATGTACCTCGGTTACTGTTAATGTACACAGGAGCATCCACAAGGACATCAAATAGGAGAATGAAAAAAAAAAAAAAAAAGCACAGAATCAAGCTATTTGCCACTGTCTAGGGTTCAAAAGCTTTGAAGAAAAAACAAAAATAACACTGAAGGTAATACAATTTGAGCTCATTGCGATAAAAATTAAAAAGCTACATTTTCAGAAAGATGAATGGGTAATGCAGGAAGAGAAAATCTGACTGGTAAGCAAAAATGAAATCCTTTAGGTCATGAATACTCAGAAGCAAAAAATTAAAGTAACAATGAGATACTACCTTACCTAACAGATTGTCAAAGAATATTATTTAAAATGATAATACCAATTACTGTAGGGATGTACAAAATGAATGCAGTCTCATATATTCCAAGTAGAAATACAATACTAATGACATTCATGAAAAGTAAATTGTGTATGTGGTCCAAATCCATTTCTGGGAATCTATGTCTTGGGTATAAAACCACAATATGCAAGTCTATACGTATAAAGACATACACTGCAGTGTTGTTCATAGAACAGAATGTTGTCCAAATCCATTTCTGGGAATCTATGTCTTGGGTATAAAACCACAATATGCAAGTCTATACGTATAAAGACATACACTGCAGTATTGTTCATGGAACCAGTACATGGCTAATAATGGGGATGGTGCATCTGCGCCGTGTAATACATTCAGCAAAAATAATGCATTAGTAAGGTTTACAGGGGTGTTGTTAAACAAAAAGAGTAAAAGATGCAGAGAAGGATTTGTCAAATGGTGACATTTTAGGAACGTAAACAATATACAAGAGTGAGTGTGAACACGGACAAATGAACGCTGATAAAAGTTAGGACAAATCCACATGACAATGTTAAGACTACACACACACACACACACACAAAAAGACTACAGCATACAGGAAGCAAGAAAAGAAAAGTTTCAAGTGCACCAAAATGATCCACAAAATACATAGTAGGGTGTAACATAATCCATTTAGTTATGTTATGGCATAAAATATATATGTGTATATCTTACATGTATAGGAAAATTATTTGAATCTATTGACTTTTGGGAAGTTCATAGAACGTATAATAAAATGAATGGCAGAGTGAGTTGCATAACGTAGTGCTATGTTGTCTAAAGCAAATTAACCAATAAAACCCAAATGTACCTTGAAATTCAGCAATCTGTTGTCTGCAGGTCACATCCGGACGTGTGCGTATTTTTGTAGGTGAAGCTTTACGGGAACACAGTACACCTCTGTGTCTATCTGTTGTTTATAGGTGCTTCCTTGCTGTAAGTGCAGAGTTGAAAAGTTACAAGGACTATGTTACCAACAAACACTGAAATACTTACCATCTAGCCCTTTATAGAAAAAGTTTATTGGTCTTTCATATATGTGGTTTTACATTTGCATTCATATAAGTAAAAAGCAAGGTGAAGGTGTAAACTAGACTGTTACCACCGTTTATGTAAGGGAACAGGATAGGATGAGGAAGGAGGAATGATAATTAACTTTTGCTAAACCTGTTACTACATGTATGTATTGTCATAATTTGAAAACCAGTAAAGACTAGTTGAGCTGTAATAGTTTAAGGGAGAGAAAAAGTACAGTAACCTTAGAAAACTAATTATTTAGAATTTGGAGGCTAGGATTATTCATCCGTCAATAAACATTTGAGTGAATCCAATGTGGGAGACCCACACAGACACAGGATGGTAGGAACTTATAGGCTAGTGACAAAGCCAATGTGCAGCCATAAAACATGCTACGACAATGAACAAAATTTGCAGAGAAGCAAATCACTTCATTGAGAGACTTGGGGAATGCTGCACATAGGAAGTAACATTAGGGATGTGTCTCCCCAAACAAGTCAGTGTTTGTTAGGTATGAAAGAAAATTACTATTCGGACAGAACTGAACAGAAAGTGGGAGGGCTCAGAAGAAGGTGTGAATGTCAGCCCATAGTTCATCCACAGAATGAGAAGATATTAAGCATAGCCCAAGAAAAAGCTTGCAGGACACATACGGAGGTAGTGGAAGAAGGCATGGCATCAAAGACAGGTTTGAACTAATAGAACGGCCTTACCTGTGGGAAAGAAATGTAAATACTTTAGAATCTGTTGTATCAACAATGGGATGTCACTTCGGGATTTTGAAGAAGTGAATATGCTGACACTGAGTAACTGGCCCAAAGTCACAGAATTAATAAGTGGGAGAAATGGGATTTGAATCTAGACAGTCTAGACATTTTGGTGCTACTCTGTACTACCAACTATTATGTTCTTAGATCTGTGATAAGTTAAGTAATCATTCCCTGAACAAGCATCCATTAATATTTCACCATATGACAGGGAGTTTGCAAGCTATTAGGGATACAAGTGCACTGTAAAAGTTTCCTCCTACCCTGATGGCAGGCTAGCAGATGGACTGATTAAAAGTTGTTGACTGTTGTTTTGCATTGACAAAGATTTTGACTCTCCATTCAGACTCCAGGTAGAGAATTCAGTTATCGATTACATATGTCTGCCATGGCTGCAAAAAGGAATATAGGCAGCACAAGATTTGCTGACCTTAAGAATAGCTTAAGTGGATTGCATGAGTGACACAGATACTACAGTCCGTAGAGTTTGTCCCATTTGGAATGCTCGCCTGAGGAAGTTTGGGGGGCATGCCTTTACTTCCATGTGAACTCTTATCAGATTCTGCCCTCCCTGCAGTGCTCCTACTCACAGCACTCATCCAATTGTCCTGCTGGTTCATCAGGTCAATTTTGCAGGACTCTGGGTCACTGCTTAGAAATGCACACTCCAGGATTTATTATTGCTGTCTCCCAGCAAACACAAGAAATTCACTTTAGTTCAAACCACCCAAGCATGACAACTCTAATAATGATGTTTTAATAGTGTCTACTGTGTTAAATTTGTTTTTAGAATCTGATATCTGACATGAGCTAACATATGCAATATGGTAGCCCCCTCCCTCTTTTTTTAATAAAACAGTTCCTTAAATGAGGAACTCAGTTGTACTATACTGATAAAAACCTAATGATTTTTTAAATGAAGTTTTACTCTAATATTTATAATTTCATTGTTAACTGTGATTGTATTGTGGTATTTCAGAATATAAGCAGTAATGTTCCTCAGCCTAAGTTCATTGAATTCACCTCAGAAAATTTAGGTAACTAATTATCCAAAACTACTGAGGCGGCGACTGTTTGCTTCCTGTATGATTACACTATAATATAAGGTTTTTCTGTAATGGAACAAAAATAATCCAAATTCTTCACTCAGTATGCTAACTGGCTACTCTAAAAATTGCTGTTAGGTTACTTGCAAATTTTTGTATAATGAGTATTCAGGTTCAGCTGAACAAGGTTGACATTGTTTGGGGGTAACAGATGTGTGCTTACATAGTTTTAAATGAAACCAAGCCCCCAAAGGAGCTCAATAAACAAATGACAATGTTTGGAAAAGAAGGAAGCTTGTTTCCTCTGATAGGGTGCAGGGAACTTAACCAACCTGTGTTTATAATTACTGTCTGGTTTAGTTAGTGCGAAAGAATCTACTTGCTGCTCACTTATAAATAAACAAAATAAATCTACTTTCCTATTTTTCAGCCTGTCTGTTGGAGTTTATTTTTCTTCTTCTTTCCCTTTTTTATTGACTATAGACCATTTACTTTATGTCCAAATTATGTTGTTCCATTTTAAACATTCTTTTGGTCTTAAGGTTTTTTTTTCTTCCTTAATTCTTGGCCTGACTAATAAAGATGACACCTCCTCCTATATTTCAAGAAAGCCTCCCCATCAAAACAGTAAATTACTAAATTTGAGTCAGTTGTTCACATTTGAATGTCTGGTTGGATACCAAAGATGGTATTTTTCTTGGCAGGCCTATGTAGAGAGCAAGTTGCTACTACACAGTTAATTATAAAACAACATCAAATGAGCACTGTCACTCCGGGGCCACAAGAGAACATTTCAAAGTTGATGAAGGCCATTGTTCGGACCTTGTGAATAGGCGCATTTTTTTTCACATGGGAAACTAAATCTCATCTTTTAAATATACAAAAGCATGCTGTTCAATTTTGTGAGGAACTGTAGAAATCCACTGTTTTTGAAATCTTTCCTTGAAGACTTTGCTATCAGTAAATTCACTGCATTCTTTATGTCTACTGTTAGTTAATTGGAGTAGGTATATTCATTTAAACTTCAAGTTAGCTCTGCAAGCTGTTTTTTCTTTTTTGCTCCACTTCAGAATTACATGTGCCAACATAAAGATAGGTCATAAGGAATAAGATATTACATTTTCAGTTCTATGCAGCAATATATTTTTAAAAATCAAGTTAACCAATTTCTTTCTCAACATTGCTTTGCTACTCAAAATTAACATTGGACTTCTATTTATTATTGAAATCATTCTTCAGTGTAAAGACAGATTTTTTACTAGGGTGTGGGTTTACCTTTTGTGAAGATTGCATTAATCCATCACGAAAATTTTAAAACTCAATAAATTCATTTTACCATAAAAGATGTATAAAGCCATAAGCATTTTCCAGATGTGGATGTGGATATAAGTAAAGAAAACTCGTCTGTTCTGAGAGAGGAAAAACTGTTGACATTTCTTTGAAGTGTAATCTCTTTTGTTTATTTGGTTTTTAATAGCTTCCAGCAGTTAGCCACATATTTTTTAAGTGATGTTGCTCACATACTTTTTTTTTATCATGAGTGGCATTAACTTACAGCCATAAATTTAGAAATTTAACCTGTAAAGGAGGAGATCATCATTTAGATGGATAATTGAGTAATTGACAAAAAAGTGCAAGATACCTTCATCCTTCGCGATTTTTGAAGTAAGAACTATGGGAGACAGAGTTCAGGGAATCAATTTTATATTGTTTTAATCTTCAGTGTTTATGACAGGCAATCTTTAGATGTTGCCTATTTAAGTAGCAAGAACTTTTTATTCTTTCTCTGCGCCAATCATCTGACCCTTTTAATTTTAACTGAAGAGAAAAAGAAAAATTTTCCGGATTACCATTGTGTGGGTCACCTGTGTTGCAAGGCGTAACGCATGCGTGCATGCACAGAGACATGCACAAATGTACTGTAAATGAGAGGAAAAATTTAGACTGATAAAAAATCATTAAAATTGACTGAGTGGCTGAAAAGTCTGTGACACTGAAAAATGGAAACTATTTGGAAAGTAAGTGAAAACTTAAAAAATATATGTACAAGCTTTTGACATTTCATGATGATTTATATAACAGGCTGCATGAGAATTAATTTGATATCAGATGTAATACTGCACAAAGCAGAGTGCATTCAAGGTTGAGGAAATTTTTTATATATAAATTAAGTTTGGAAACCATTTCTCATTCTGTCCAATCAATGTTTCTTAAATATTACTTATAATAATATGATTCTCCAAAGCTTAATATGGTGGCCTTCATATATGCAAGTGTATTCAGGGAGGTATGTGTCCTATTCCTACTCTGATGTGCATTTGTATGTACACTGTATTGAAATGTTACATTTCTCTGGCTGGAGTTAATTTTAATATACCCAAGTTGAAAAAAGTAGTCCTAAAATGCTACTAAAGTGAAACAATTGTTATTAGGATAAATAAATGGAAATAATGTCCTATAATGTTTAAAAAATCTTAAGATGAACTCATTTTATGTTTTTAGGCAGTTCTAAGCAATGCTCTATGTGCACTGGTAATAAAATTATTTTAAGGGATGCTCCTTGACCAGCAACTCAAACTACGTATTAAGATTTGCTCTGTTTTTCATGTGTTTTCCATCAAGGAAGTCTGTGGTTACCTTCCTGATTCTGCTGGACTGGAAAAACATAGCTAATATGGTGAGATCTAGAGAAAGCTTTGATGCAGGGGCTTTGCAAATAAACCTCCAGATGCCATATGGTTTACATTCACCTCTCAATTTATTTCCTATAAATGTCTATTGAATATTCCATTGAACCAACACATGTGAAACTAGAGCTGAAAAAGAGAACAGTATATAGAATACTTTGTGGCAGTAAGCGATTATCATATTTCTCTCCCAATATTGCTACCAGCCTTAAATGCACGGCAAATTAGCTAAATGCCAAAATTGTCAGGCTTAAAGTGAAAATAAAGTAAAATATTTTACAGTATCAAAACAACAGACCACTCTTACGTTTTAGGTAAACTGTCTGACCCTTTGGAGCTGAGGTTACTTGTGGCAGCACAGAGCAATGTGTTTCAGTTGCTGACACTTAAAGAATAAAGTTCACTGTGCTCAGATGCAGAAATAAATACTATTAAGATCCAGCGAAGGAAAAATAAATGTTGGCAGAAAAGTTTTACATGAATCTGTCTGGTTATTGACACATGCAGTATCTTCCTCTCTGGTTCCGTTCTGTTGGAGAATCCAGGTACTGCTGCCCCATGTTTTTGACTGAAGGAGGAGGGACAGAACAATTCTTCTACCAACTGGGCTTACTTAATCCCTCATCTTTCCAAAATGAATCCATTTTTATCCCTCCTAACACCAGCATCCCAGAAGGGATGGCTGGAGACACTTTTGTGCTTTTAGATAATTTTCCCCAAAAAATTTACCTACTGATTTTATCTGTGAGAAATCCATTTTTCCCCAGTGAACAACCCTACAAAAATACTAACACAGCACCTGGCAGTAACCTGATACATGCTCAGTCAGCTTCCTCTGCTCCTGTATGCTCCCTTGCTTGACATTTGTATGTTGATACCATCACAGAAGACAGAAAAACAAAACAGGAAAAGGAGAAAGGGAGGAGAATTTCCTCAAATGGGGTATTTTGTTGGTTTTCAGTATTTGATTTGCCAAGTCTTTTATTTAATGTTTAAAATTAAGTGTTTGGTAATTTAATAAAACAAAACAGAAAAGCACAGCAAATCAGTGTGTTATTAAGTGCACTGTACATGCAAAGAACAGCGTAAGTCCTTAAGAAAAAGAGAATGAGTATTTTCTCAGACTCTAGCCAGACCATGCCTTGTTCCCCAGGATTACAAAGTTTGGGTGTTCTGTACCACGAGCTCAACATGTGATTAGGTGTGTTTCCTTAACAAAAAAATATGGCATCTTAATGCAAATAATCACTTTCTAGCCAGTGTCTTATTTATTGTAGACTAAAATCACACCCTAAATTTATACTTCTAGAAACAAAGCAGTAATAAAAAATGAATCAAGAAAGGGAGAGAAATCACTTGAAGTAGCTGAAATTCTTTGCTTTGTGCATCCTTTTGTGACATCAAAGCTGGTGTTGAGAAGCGTTATATTTAAAATGTAAAACTTTGAAACTAAAAACAAACATCTCATTCAGATTTTTTAAAACAAGTGAATGGCAGGAGAGAAATCCCTTGTTTATTATTAACCATCAAAGATGCTTGAGATATTTGCATGCATGTGTTTTTCTGTCTATTTTTACTATCATTATAAAATAGACACTGCCATATGCTCCTAACTTCTAAAACTTCATTTTTAAGGTTTTCTTAACAAAATCTTTAGCTTATAGGGCTGAAAAAGGATAGAAGTAAGAAGTGAGATTCTAAACTTTACATGGGAAAAAATCATTTCTAAGTGGGGTACACACCCAATCATAAAATTTTTGATGACCAAAGAATATCATTACTTACCAAGTAGAAAATTCTACTATGTTTATTCTACATATATGCAACATAAATTAATATGTTCAATTTTCTAATTTAAATTTTTTAAAATTATTAATATTATTAATATGTTTACTGTTTTCTAATTTTAATCTTTTTCCCCCCCCAAATGTCGCCAGGTTAAACTTCTTTGGTAACTCATTCTATCCCATAATCATTTTCCTCTTTTCTTGATTAGCATTTCTTTTGCTTTTGGCAATGAAAATGCCTCCAAAATAAAGCAAACTCCTTTAAAATGGGCTACTTCTGTCTTGGGGCTATAGGACAAGAAGGAGAAATAGTTTGAGAAATTCAAATGTATATATCCCAGGAGTAACTTCTCTTAACTCCTTCTTGAGTGAAGGAGATTTCAAAGATTAAAGGTGAGCTTGTCCTCTGAAAATGTATCTCATTTAAGCCTGCTCTCAAAATCCACCCACGAGCAGTAAATCACGTTACGTAAATTTCTATGAGTGCTATATCCGTGACAAGCAATCCTCTAATAAATAAGCATTTTACATGAGTAAAATTACAAAATTCAGCATTTGCTCTTCTCTGGTTTCATTGTGATCACAAGTTGATTTACTAACTCAGGAGGAGAAATTAACATATTTGGCTCTTCTTTTCCCAGTGCTGCTGCGAGTGCCTGAGTCTATGAAATAGCATCAACCAATTCCCAGAACAAGGAGTTGCCACTTTCTTACGTTCTCTGCTTCCCCAGCTCAGCAGAGGATTCCAATTTTTGTTCTGTTGAGGGTACTTGTTCAATTAATAGTCATAGCACTGACCCTACATCTCCCAGGGCTTTTACCTTGGCAACTGGTGCCCCATGGCCCAGCCCCTGCCAAGTCATGTGCACACCCTGTGGGTGAGCTCTCTATCTGAGCCCAGCAACCTGGCACTTAGTGAACTGACCTGAGAAGCCTATTGCTGATCTAGATGAAGAGCCGTGGAAACAAAAATCACCCCCAGTTACTGACGTTCAGGGTTGGCCTTTCAACAACAAATAGACAAATCTCACATTTCAGTGGCCTAGAACTGATACAGTTACCTGGGAAGAAAGCGAATAAAACATATGAACTGAATGAATGGTCTGGATCACCAGCTGCAGTACTGAATATTTGATCTTAAGGGTTGTCTGACAATGGAAGTAGTACTGCTTTCTCACTATTAGGTGGCAGATGTTGAAAGACATCCTAAGATTCAAAAGTTCTCCTAAATGGCTTATTTTCTAATAGGGACAGAGATAAAGCTCAGAGGTTTCAGGAGGAAATTTGAGATCAATGAAGGTCTTAGAGCTGCTACGATTTGCAAAAATATATTTGTGAACCATTTGGTTCTCACCCTGTGGCACTACTGGGAAGTGGTAGAACCTCCAGGAGGTGAGGTCTAGTGTAAGAAAGGTAGGTCATGGAGACATGCCCTCAGAGGAGACATTGAAATCTGGCCTCTTCACGTCTCTCACGTTATCTCCCCAGCCACCATGAGGTAAGCAGTTTCTCTGCCTTATGCTTACACCAAGATATTCGGCCTTGGCAAAGCTCCAAAGTGGCATGGCCATGTTACCATGAACTGAAACTACTGAAACCATGAGTTCAAATGAATCTTTCCTCCTATAAATTGGTTAATGGTCTCAGTTATTTGTCACAGGGAGAGAAAGCTGAATAATGCAATCTCCAAGTAGTATTCCACCAGAATCTTATGTGTGTATTCTAGGGATAAGAATAGACAGACTTTTAGAAGTTTTAAAATGAAGGTAGTTTCTTAGTCCCTTCTTGACTATAGGATCAGAGCCTCAACTGGTAAAAACCTCTAACGTAGACTTTGTAAGCCTATTTAATCTATAAAAAAGATGTTCTGTTGAAGGCATTTCTCTTGGAAGTCATTCTTCTTAATCATTTCTATAATATGGTCACAATTACCGTTTTCTGACCATAGCTATTTGGATATCAAAAGCACCGAACCACACAGTGGTTAGAGACATGACACAATATAAATTTGTGCCACTTTCAAATTTCAGGCAAAGTGCAATACAAGTGATTTTTTTTCTTTTCTTTTCTTTTCCTTTTTTTTTTTTTTTTTTTTTTTTTTTTTGCCTAAGATGATCAAGATGCTTTCCAAGTCTGAATGAGTTCAATATTTTGATGCATGAAACAAAGCAATCTTCCCTATATCTCAGGAACTTTCTTAATCCCTTCACTGTAAGAATGAAGGAGTAGGGGTGAAGGGGTGGTTCTTGCCTTCAAACCACTCACAAACCCCATCTCTGCAGCAGTGTCAGGCATCTGAGAACCATTTCTTCAGTTAGGATTCTTGAATCGCAAACAACAGAAACAGTGTCTAACTTCAGCAGAAAAGAAACAGAGCATAGTTTACTATATCTCCCTCGGATTGCAGGAAAAGGAAATCCACTCAGCAGTCAAGATATAGGACCACCCCTACTCACCTCCATCCCTAGTGGATTAATGAGTGTTAGATGTGTTTTGTTGTTTTAATTATTCCTTAAAGTCATTCCTCCTAAAATTCAACCATCCCTGAGAAAACTCTGATTCACCCAACATGACTCATGTGTTACCACAGACCAGGAGGAGACAGGGCACCAAGATCACACACAATGGGCAAGAAGTTATTTCACAAAAGGACTGTGGATTCTGGAACCAAAAAGGCCCAACACAACCAAGTGTCCACTCTGATAATTTCTCCCATGGTTGTGATGAAAGAGTTGCGGAACATTCTGGAGAAGTGACCTTGTCCTGCCACTCAACTAAGTGATTAAAATCAGAGCCCCTTTCAGATGACAAGAATACTGGTAAAAATACATCTGGAGAGCTGTTATGGTCCAGCCTTGCATGCACATGGGTTAGCTACTTCCTCCAGCTACATTGGGCCCCACTCTTTTGTCTGTGGTATAAGCCTATAACCAAGCGGCCTCTAAACTCTATGAGTGTGTTTCAAAATATTATTGCAGAATATGTCTAATGTGATGCCTAACTACTGCTGGAATAAGAAAGGATTGTACATACAGCATTTCCACCCATTTCTTTTCATAGAACTTGATACACAGCGGGCACTTACACATTTGTTAGGCACTTACACATTAGCAAGGCTGGAAGTGTCATTGCTCACTGCTTGTTACCAGTACCCCAGAATTCAGAACTATAACACCATTTGCAACATCACAGAGGGCCCAACTTTCCATTCAGATTCCACATTGATAATCAACAGATGGAATAGAACAGTCCTGACATTAGGAATCTTTAGCTATTTCAAATAGTCCCATTGGTTGATGGATTTCTGGCTGCTTTACAATACCTTTAAGTATTAAAATGTTATTTCAGAATATCTTAGTTTCATAAATAAGAATACGGAAGAAAAGTATATATATTGTCTATATCTTTTGACTGGCCATGATTAGCTTTGTTGAAAAAAATGACCTCCCAACAATTCCACTAGCTCAAAATATGCATCTTTATTTTTTTTATACCTATGTAAGTCCATGAGAGCTTTGGAAACAAAGGTAGATCCTTCAAGCCCCTTCGCTCCCATAAACAAAAAACAAACAAACCAAAAAAACTACTTTCTATGTGGAAATTTCTGTTTCATCTTGTCCAGTTTTCCTCTGTGCTCCTTCGTGGTAGATACCATTTTCCTATGTCATCTCAATCATCTCAAATAATATATGAGATATTATCTGACTATAATTTACTAGTCAAGTGAATGAAAAATGCTTTCATTTACATGATTAACATTTAATTAACATTGTTAATTAACATTGATTTTTTAAAAAAAACTTTTTCAGCTGAAATGTAACACTTAACATTGACCTGAACTTTTAAAATAAAAGCTAGGTGTTAGGAAAGCACAGGGAAGTCCATGATTGATAACATGTATTATGATCTAGCTCCATGTGATCTGGGTGGAAGTTATGAAGTAATGTGCATTGTACCATATAAAACCCTAATGATGGTTAATGCTAGCTAATTAAGATGAACACTGAATGGAGACAGCCTGGCTCATTGGGGTATTAACATCTTGTTAGAGTCTAACAAAATATTATTTTAGTCAAAGCCATATATAGTGAATTATTTTAGATTCTCACTAAGAAATACACTTTGAATCAAATTAGACATTCATAACCATATTCTAATCATTGTTGCCAACAAAAGTAATATTAAACAGCTTCTTGAATTTAATGTACCACTTGGGGTTCATTGTCTCATTTTGTTTTAATAAACCTTAAACATGGAAGCGTGACATAATGTTACATTATCACCTAAGAGGAGTGACTATTTGCTACTCCCAGGTTTTTAAAATATGTAATGCCTCATAGATAACCAGGTAACTGTGCTCTGGTAATCCAAAATGGCCCTTTCTACCACATGCTAAGCATCAGACTTCTGTAACCAAGAAAATGTCCATTAATTTTCTTTTTCTTTAGTAACATAGCTTTAGGAAGCACATAAGTGGGTTGAGACCATTATATTAACTTGTCAATTTAACTGGCTTGTGGGAGTCATCGAAAGATGATGGTGTCATGGGAACACTGTACTCGTGAGTGGACTAATCCAGGGATGTTTGAAAGTGGTCTTAGTTGAAAGTGGTCTTAGGAGGGGAGTCCAGCTGGAGGTGGGCACGGAGATGTGCCTTTGGAGGTATATCGCTTGCTGATGCTCCCCCCTGTGCTCTGCTTCCCAGCCATGGTAAAGTAAGCAGCCTTGGTTTGTCATCACTTCCACCATGTCCCTGTCCTGGAGCCAGCCAACCATTAATGCAGCCATGAGCCAAATAAACCTTTCCTCTTTTAAGTTGCAGTTGTCGTGTATTTTGCCCCAGTAATGGCAAACTGACCAACATATGAGCAAACTTAAATTTGAGCAAGGCATTTTGAGTCTGTAAAAATAGTGTCCTTGACCTTCAGAGGAAAAGATTGTGCCATCGGGGCAAGGAGGTCCCATTCATTCCTAAGGTCCTTTATTTTCAATAATTTTAGGTCAGTTATTCAATGTTTGAATGCCTACACATAGCAGGAGGCAGATATGGAAAAAGGTACTACCCGATGATACAGCAGAAATATTCTAATAATTACAATTTAGTTATTTCATAGGATTTAGATATCTCAAACAGGGCAACACTCACTCTACTTGCCATGAGCTTGTCCCTAAACTGAACCTAAAGGCCCGTTTGTTTGTAGTAGAAAATACTTCTTGTGTGTATGCTACTCACTGGCTTGTTGAGCTATTTGCAGGCCCTCTAAGGGCAGACACTGAGGAATGCCCTATCTGAGAAGCAGAACCCACAAATAAAAATAAAAATATGTAATTGAGTCCAACACTTACAGAGGATGTGAAGGGCAGAGGTGCTGCTTACTGAGACCCTCTTGTAGCTTCAGCCTGAGACTCTGCCCTGAGGCCCTCTCCTCCACAATAAAGGGGCAGTGCTGTGTCAGAGCATACAAACTCTCATATGAAAGCCTTTCCCATCACTGACGCCACTCCACCTATCATGGCACACATGCCTGGTCGGAGCATTTGTCCTAAGTTGCATGCTAATGAGTAAATGTATGTATGCAAGTGAGGTAATCAGTGGTCCCATTTGTATTCTAATACATTAGATACAGAAGAAATAGTTATTGAATTAAAATAAAATGCTTGAATGAAGGTCTCTTCCATGGAAAATAGTTTCTATTGGAAGAGTTCCTCTGGAAAAGACACCATACATATTCCTCATTTTATAGTACTATTGAGAAGTTGTTAAGGGAGAAAAGAACAAAAATGAATACTCTTACATTCTGTTAAGTTTTAATATACATTGAGTTAAACCATCAGCTTCCAAAGAAGGACACATATGGTATTTTTAGGCTGACTGTGATATGTGACCAAGGGGAGGGACCGGCTAGTCAGACAGCAATTGACAACTCTTTATCCCTGGATCAAAGTCAGCCTAGGGATAAGTTTTAGTCAGTCAACTGTCACAGCTTATATCCAGATGTCCCCCCAAAGCCTTATATACTCATAGATGGAGCTTTGGGAGTGACTGGACTATGGGTGTGTAAGACTGGTTTAGCCTACTGATTGGTTTAGCATAGTTCTGAATTGGTTTGGCAAAGTTCTGCATATGGATGATGGACTTACTAAGGGGGAAGACCCACTCTGGGTGTGGATAGCACCAACCAATAGGCTTGTAGCCTGGATAGAATAAAAAGGGAAAGAAGCAAGTCTCATTGCTTCCTGCCTGCCACCTGATGAACTGTTTCTCCTCTGAGACTCTCCCTTTGCCATACCAGCCTGCTTTGCACCCAGTCCACCACCAACTGAAACCTCTACAAATTGTGAGCTAAAATAAACCTTCTCTCCTTTAACTTGCAGATGTCAGTATTTTGTACTAGTAATAAGAAAGTAAGTAAGAAATCAGCATAATAATTGAGTTTTAGATTAAATTGGTTGCTATTATTTTAAAATGAGATTACTTAAAATATAAATTTCTGACTAAAAGTCTAAAGACTAGGCAATAATGAGCTCAGATTCTCTTTGGCCCCAACTAGAAGTCACCTCAGTAAGATGGAACACCTTTTTCTCCTGCCAAAGCTCTGAGCACAAGTGCCCAGCTGACCTTTTAGCCATTTGAGTTCTTAAATCTGTTTTAGCTGAACTTATACTACTTGAGCTCTTTTTTTTTAAAGGAAGTAATATCTATGGATTTTATACTGAAATTTTTTTTTTCAGTTCTGGGGGTTAATCCAGTGGCCTTTGAACTGAGTTATATCAGGAGTCCTTTTATATTAATGAGTTACATCAGCTGTCCTTTTATATTAATGTATTTTTATTTTGCAACTGGATCTTGCTAAGTTGCCCAGGTTGGAGGGAGCTTGCTATCCTCCTGTCTCAGCCTCCCTGAAGCCTAGGATTACAGGTATGCAGCACAACACCTAACTCATAAGGGAGACTTTCCTAAGGTACAATAATATCCTGAAAAATCATTTTTATAAGCAAATAACAAGCAATATACACAGTATAATTCAATTTTTCAAATATGTGTGAATGCATATGCAAACATGAGATGCATATACGAAGCATATTTCATATACTAAAATAAATACAGAAAAAAGACTGGAAGGATATATTGGAGAATATTTACTCTGGTCACAATGATTGTCTTTAGGTGATGAGATGTCAGATGGCTTTTTTTGTTTTGTTTGTCCGTCTTATTTTCGCTTTTCTTTTTCTTCTACACTGCACACAATGAACAATGACTTGTTATCTTCTTGATACGAAGGAAATTTCCCAGTCGCGTGTCTGAATACCTGGGGTTCTCAGTAATTTCCACCATTTCTCTGACTCTTTTGTAAGGGACTCTGCCCGCTGTCTCTTTGTAAGCTCTGCCAACTGCATGTTTACCTGCCAGCAGCACCTAGCGCTGTGTGTTTGTTTTTCTCCTCTGTGTACACACCGGTCTCTCCACTGCTCACATCCTGAGGTGCTTCACGCTGGAGTGACTGACAGGGAATCAAAATTAAAAACTCCAGTTGGCATTAAAGGTCACTGCCTTATTAGAATTATTCATTCAAATACAATTAACTTACCCCTGCTCTGGGGGAAAAGGAAGAGTTTACGCCAGGGAGAAGGGAAGATCTAAAGGGTTCTCCATTTACAGCCCTTCTCTCCTTTGAATATTTCCCCCCAACAACTTCATAGACATGACAGGCAGCTTAAAACAAAGAAAGGGCAAAGAGTGGGAAGGTGTTTCCTTTGATAGGCACAAGGGAGGGCTAACTTCCTTATTTTGAACACAGAATAATGTTCGGGACAAAGGAGTTCTTAAAAAGTCTTACTCAAATCATGATGCGCATAAGAAAGAGTAGAGGTTGTGTCTGCCTTTGTTATCCTAGTGGAATAGAAGCTCATGAAGCAACTGTGATCGACCACCACCTACAGGACGTGGCACTGTCATAGCTGCATCATTGCTGCACCTGTGAAAGTCTCAGGAAATCTTGGGATACTGCTCTAGGCGTATATATCCCATGCACCCAAAATATAGGAACACATTCCTGAGGACTCTAGTAGAATCTTCTTTACAATGAAAAAAATCCTATCCTAGAGTAAGAAGTCCTATCTTCTTTCCTCATTTGGCTTTGAGTCAGACAACCCGGGCATCAAATCTTGACATGGCCCCAGGTAGGTTGCTTAACCTAAGTCAATAGGCTTTTCTCTGAAAAGGAATAAAAGTCCTGCTATTCAGTGGTTGTTCTAGGGATTAAATGAGAGGGAATTTCTATTGATCTGAAATGCAGATTTCAAATAAAAGGAAGTTTTGAAGAATATTAAGTGCTATTATTTATCGTGACAGTGTGCTAACAATTGAAAATAAAGATATCTTTTTAAAAATATCATCATGCCTTCCAAAAGCATGCCTTCAAAATCTTGCAGTCTTCTCAAGGTGAGCCCTAAGTGAAGTAATACAGCATGGCATGACATTTGTAGAAACCGGAAAGATTAGGAATAGTGTGGGGCAGGAAGTGGATGAGGATGGGGAGTGAGTATAAATGGGAACAAGCAGACTTTTTGGATAAGACAGAAGTGTTCTGAAACTGGATTGTGGAGATGGTTACACAGCTCTGCGAGTTTACTAGAAATCATTGAGTGGTACATTTTAAACTAGTGGATTTTAGGATATAAGCAATGCCTTGATAAATGTGTTGAACCTGTAGGACAGCCTGATACCTATTCATCTAGGCAAGTGGTGGTGAACCCATGGCAGGAGTTTTGTTTTTCTTTTAAGACAGAAGATGTTAATGTATGAGTTGTTTTTTCTAAACTAAAACCTCAGCATTCAGGTTTAGTTGTAGCACTGCAATAAATAAATGGGTTTTGGACTACAGTTTGGGCAGTCTTCTCTAAAAGGTTCGCCATCACTAACTTAGGCACATGGTGAGGACAGGAGGTGTGTAGAGGAAGAAACAGCTCATAATATAAAGGAAAGATTCACAGGCCAAAGGTGCAGAGCTGAGACATATTCTAAGCAAATATCAACTCCCTCAAACCATTGGGATTAAAGTAATTTGCTGAATCAATATTAATTTGTTGACCACATTTGAATATTGTCTCCCTTTTATATCATGTCTATTCTTTATATTACACAGAATGTCCAATTTGTGAGTATTCTGTTTTCCCTTCTCAACAGTATCACAAGGTATCCTTGACTCAAGAGGAAGCAAGGTAGCTTAGAAATTATAAATTGCATGCTTCCCCCAAAACACTGGCCTATTGCTTTGAAATCTGCTTGTCTTACACTGAACACGTGGATAAAGACATGAAAGCAGTAACTGTTAGGTTTTTGACCATGTTTCACTTAAGCAGTTTTTTTAAAAGCAAGCAAGCAAATAGAAAGCAAAGCACTGTCACCCACCTATTAGGTTCCCACAAGGATTTCTTCTATGTGTGCTCATGGTCTGGGCTTGTAGTCTGTTTCTAAATACTTAGTTTGCAGCTTCAAATGATGGCTTCATTGCATAGTATTTTAGCTCACAGAAACCAGGTTTTAGGTAGGCCTATTAACTTCTTAGTAGGTTTTAAGGAACTGTAACCAGAACAAGTGAGAAATGACTTGAATTTGCATGACATTTGTCCAAAGGTATCAAAGAAAATACCAACTCAAGCATACTTAGGACTACAGTCTGCTAATAATTAACCAGAAAAATCAAGTGGTTGAAGATAGTTACTCGGGATAGAAATGGAGGAACCTGAATGAAAACAAAGTCTTAGACTTTGTCCAGGCCAGGCCTCTCAGCACTGGGCCAGAAGGCAGATTAATGGCCCAACTACAAATGCTGCTTTCCCTGGTCACCGAAGCAGCTAGAAAACAGCCTGCAAATAGACTGGGAGGAGTTGCCTTTGAAGCAAGTCTGGTAAAAAACAGTGAAAAAGTTTGAGAAATAGGTGAAGTCTGTGTGGTCTGCTGCACTCCACCTCCACGAAGCCCACAGTTTGTGTGTTGGGTTTACCAATTTGCTTTAGAAACTCTGTTTTCACGATGTTGATGCTATATATATAATCTCAACATTTGGACCAAAAGACTCCAAAGAGAAGCAATTTCCAGGGCGAAATGCACCCCTAATGCTCCAGCAGACTCATAAAATGAGCACTCATTATTGATTTTACACATGGCTTAGAAATAATACTTAATCATACCCCATTTTCTTTGAGAGTTTGGGGGATCTGTTATTTTTTTAAAACTTTCACTCTTTCTTTCTGGTCCCAGGACTATAGCAAAGTTCACCAGAGAAATAAACTTCCTATATAATTACAAATCCTCAGAAAACAGCGTGTGTTTTACTTTCTCCGAGAATGACACACTGCAGTCAGGTCAAGAGTGGTGTCAAGCAAACAACTTCACTGTTTTGAGTTTTCTAAAGGCAGAGACTCCAGATAAAACAGCTGCCTCCTGCACACAGTATTCCTGTGATCACGTGCCATGATTGATGACAAGTCAAAACACGCTGTGTTTACTCAGCTTTCATGTGAATGTGGTGGTCAGGATTGTGTGTGGTTCTGGATGTTATTAGATAAATAAGGCCCATAAACACAGTGAAGGTCTGTTTTCCAAACAAGGCAAGGTTTCCTTTCCATACCTTTTGAGGTCAATTTTAAAGCAGAAATTCATGAGCAATATGCCAAACCAAAAGGCTTGAATTCCTAAGACTTTTAGAAGTAATTACTAATCTACTTTGCTGTATTTTATCCAGGGTAGGTTTCTCAATCCCAGTACTGTTGCAATGTTGAGCTGGAGAGTTCTCTGTCGGAGGACTTCCCTGGGCTTTGGAAGACATTTTAGCAGCATCCTGGACATGGCCCACTAGGTACCAGACGTACCTTCTAAGTCACCACAACCAAATCTCTCCAGCTATCGCTAGATGTTGTCTAGGAAGCAAAATCTCCTCCAGTTATAAACCACGGGTCTACACTTCTGAATATACCAACAAGAAGAGGAAGTTCAGCACCATCTGATAAGAGTTCACAATAATAGCATCCTATGAGATGTTGAAAATTTGTAACAGGTACTTACACATAACCAACAATATTAACCATTGACAAATAAATTTCAATTAAGCAATTATTTTTAAAGAGAGTTTTTAGCTAGTATGACTAAGGGGTTAATCTGGAATAAGGAGATAGAGTATTTTCCAAAGTGAAATCCAGGGTGTTTTTTTTCTCTGCATAGTCCTATGTTATACTGAAAAGAACAATTATATTCAATTTTTCTTTCAGGAAATACTGCACCAGCTCAATGGGAAAACACAAGTGAGGTCATTTTTTTTTCTTGCTGACTAAAACATTCCCCTGAGAAATTTCAGTCATTTCCTTATACTACTCTAGTTTATCCTTGGCCTTTCCTTCAGCATATTTTAAGAAATTCTTTGCATATTCATCTTCATTGGTGCTTCTGGTGTTATAATGAAGCATTTGTTATAAACATTAGTGACCATAATCAGATTTTAGTTTGAAACCTTATATCGGGAAACTTATGTAGGAAAGAGTAGAAGTGCAGACAGTATTACTGAAGAAACAGTTAATACAATTTAAATAAAAAGGTTTATGGTTAATTTCAACTCATTTAGTGAATTGTAATTATATGATTACCTATAGAACCTCCATAGTATGATATTTGAAAGATCAAAGTTAGTGAAAAGTCAGCATGTAATTAGTTTCTTGCTTTGGAGCATTAGGTAGAATTACTGCAAAGAGGCAAAACTATCATTTTATAGAGACCCTTAGGAGATTTATAATGATGGTAGACAAATATATGCATACAATATCACTCGGTGTGTGAAAATTTAATTTTTCTGAGGAAATGTGGTTGAGGATGATCACAATACATGGGGATGTTCTTATTTTAATATTGGTGGCTGTTATTATTAGAGAATCATATCAAAAGATATGTCACCAGGGAGAAAATATCATTTATAAATCACTAATGAGTAGCAAACAGTGTTTAGCTTGGAGGTATGAAGCATCTCTTCACAATGTGCATTTATGATCAAACACAAAAGATCAAGTGCAGAAAGAATAGTAGATCTATATTTTATCTCATTCTGCTAAGGGATATTTTTCTGTAGTTAGGGTTTCAGAGCCTATATTTCATTTCCTGCTCCTCAGAAAAGAGTCTGCATTTAGAAAGTGATCTTTATTGTATCTAATTTGGAATTTAGTTGTTAAAAGAATGTATGATTGTACAGATTACAAATTATATAAATTTTATTTATGTCCTGAGAGTAAGGCATAGTTGTGCAACTTGTTTATTTAGGATAACACACCAGGAAATCTCATGGGTGAAAACAGACATCTTCTGGGGACTGTGTTGAGATTTCTTGCCTTTAATTGGACAGTGAAATCAAAGGTTGTCTGGCTCTAATGTGTAAATCTTTGGGCCTTCACTTGGCCATCTTTTAAGGTGTCACAGTAAGTTTAAAATTATTTCCTAAGGAAAATTTTAGTCATACTCCCAGGTAAAACCATATCCCTGACTACATTCAAGCAGTTGTTGAATTGTCTCAGGAAAATGCTGAGACTTTCTTATGTTTTTATGCTTTCTCTCTCTTTCCCCCCCGCCAGTACTGAGGATTAAACCCAAGGCTTGCACATGAGTTATATTCTCAGCCCCCTTTTAAGTTTTTTTCTTAATGTT
Source organism: Chinchilla lanigera (assembly GCF_000276665.1). Lineage (NCBI taxonomy): Eukaryota > Metazoa > Chordata > Mammalia > Rodentia > Chinchillidae > Chinchilla > Chinchilla lanigera. Next base: position 17,277,947 of record NW_004955421.1, on the reverse strand, counting down.
GAGACAGGGTCTTGCTAAGTCAATAAATTGCTCAGGCTAGACTCAAACTTTTGATCCTTCTGCCTTAGCTTCTCAGAGTGCTGGGATTGCAGGAATGTGTCATAGTGCCAGACTGTGTGCTTCATTCTCTAAAGTGGAAAGTCAACCCATTCCTCTAATCGCAGTGCACTACTAAAGCTTATGTGTTGCATCCTATCCAAATCCTAGACACACCATGATCCAGGCCAAGACCAATCTGGGGTGGGGGGGGTGTCTGTTTTTTAATGTTGCCCAGGGTTTCATCCATTTTTTTCCTGAGACATCCTATATCGCTTCTGGTCAGTGAGAGGAGTGACACTAAAGCATGCCATCCTTTGGGACAGTGTCATTTCACTGTCTAGAAGACCCATGATAAGCTAGAACCTCGAGAAATGCTTTGTTCCACCTGCTGTGGAGGACACTGATTCACATAACTAAGTGTATTCTTTAGGAAAGCCCTTGAGATTTTTCCTTCATGTCTGCACTCAGAGGCTGAAGCAAGTTTAAGCCTAGCCTTGACAACTTATCAACTTAGCAAGACTCTGTGTCAAAATTAGAAAAGGGCTGGAGGTGCAGGCTAGTGCCAAGACCTTGAGCTGAATCCCCAGTGCCACAGGGAAAACTAAAAAAAAGGATATTGTCTTTCCTGAAGAGCTGGTTTGCTTTTAGCTTATGAAGAATGCCAGTTTTGAAATTTTTCATGTTTCCTTATCAGTGTTAAATTCTAAGAATTTTAGAGTCAAACTGGTCATCCATAATGTGCATAAGGCTTAATAATAAATATTTGTGATCCAAGTCTCTTTCTTCATTTTATTTAATATCACCACATATGTTCCTGTGCCTGATCTTTCATACTTCTAACTTACCCTATCATTCTGTAAGTATGTGTTCACAAGCCTTTTTTTAATCTTTCTTGTAACCAAGCAGACATAATATGTGGGGAGTGGCTGAAGCTGGAGATCAGTTACACATGTGGCACTGGAGAAGGGCCAGCCCCAGGAACATGAGGCGCCTGAGGCCAGCCACATGAACAAGCTGATAGGCAAAGGGGTGTCACATGACATCAACCTGCTGGGTATATAAATAAATGTGCTGTAGTGGTTGTGCAGTTCTCTTCTCCCACCTGGAGAGAGGGCTCCACATGACCTGAGCTTGCTGTATTCTGACTCTTGTCTTTATTTCATCATCCTCCACCATCTGCCCCCCAGGGAAGTTTGAGAGCTGTGATGGACACGGCAATAATACAATAAAATGACTATCGAGGCCATTCATTCTACTGTTTTCACGTTGACTAATAAGCTGGGAAGGTCTTCAGGGAAAGCAGATTCCCCAGTTATTTCAGTGTAACTGTGAAATCTTTCTAATTCCTTCATGAGGCACCACACCACAAGGTCAGCTGACTCTTGACTATGACAGCTTGGCTGCACCAATTAAAGGGAGACCTGGAAATACCAATAAGGTAAGGAAGGATTCAAATAGAAGAACAGGATATTCATAAGAAAGTTAAGGAATCTGCAGGCATGTTGCCATAATATACAATATCAGCAGTGTAGAAATTACTGAAAGGAAGCAGTATAGAACAGCATCTTATTTATTGCTAGCTGAGTTCCCCTCTGCTGCTCTGGAGAATTACTGAGTATCTTTAAATAAATTCCTGTTAACTCTGAAAGACGCTGAATGGAGTTGCTCGTTGCATGTTTGTGAAGATTTTTGCTTTGTTTTGGCTCTTTTGTAATGGTACTGGGGACTAAACCCAGAGCCTTTACTCTGAGCTACATCACCATTCCTAGCTCTGCATTAAATTTTTCTTTTTATTTTGAGACAGGGTCCAATTCACTAATTGCCCAGGTTAGGTTTGAACTTGCAATGATCATCCTGTCTCCACCTCCCAAAGTGCTGGTATTATAGACATGAGCCTCTATATCTGGATGTACGAAGTTTCTTGATTTCAACTCAACACTCAGTATATAGCATGAACCTTCTGACTTTTGATTTGGATTCATACTCACAGCCTGTTATAGTTTAGACCCAAAATGATCCTCAAAGTCTCATATGTTCAGAAGTGGGGCTTTGGGGGAGTGATTGGATCAGGGGCTACTGTACTCAGCAGTAGATTGATCTATTGATGAGAACAGTTGAATGTGCTGCTCGGAGGTGAGGCCTGGTTGAAGGTGGCTGCCTGGAGGCATGACCTGGGTAGATGCATTCTTGTCCTTAGCTCCTTTCTTCCTTCTCTGTTTTCTGCCTGGCGCTCAGGAAGCAGCTCTCTTCTTTCAGACAGTTGTGCCAGCCCTTCTACCTCACTATTTCTGCCTTGGAGCCAGCTAACTATGGACTGAACCCACAGGAAACTGTGGGCCAAATAAACTTCTCCTCCTTTAAATTGTATCAGGAATTTTGTTCCAGTGATGGGAATGTGACTACTACACAGCACCTGTCTGTTGTTTGGCCCATATGAGAGATAAATTTAATTATCAACTTAACGCACTTGAGAGACACCTACATTAGTAAAGTATACTTGGGAGTGTGTCTGGGTGGGTCATGGGAACATGAGTTTGGGGAGTATATCTGGTCACTACACCCTTTCTCTCTGGCACTGTTCCATTTACTCTGCTTCCTGGACACCAGGAAGTGACAAGCCTTGCTCCACCATGCCTTTCCACCATGATGTTACTGCCCTGCAGCCACCTAGGCATGAACTGAAGCCTTCAACTATGAGCCAGATTAAACCTCTCCTTTTTTAAGTTGCAGGTTTAAGGTATTTTGTCCCAGCAATGGGAAAGCCAACCAGTGCAGCACATCACACCTTACTGTATGTGTTCTGTTTCCTTCAAATCGCAGTTATTTTTGCTCAACTTCAGCTGCACTTACCCTGGAGTATGGTTGACTGTTTCTGTGGCTTTCCCTCGGGGTTTTCCTGCTAAGATGAATTCCATTTACACTATGTATCTGTATTTTATGTCAGAAACCATTTCAAATGCTTGCTTAAACTTGGTGAGAATCATTTTTATTACCTCAAATTTTCCAGTGTGAAGAAAACAAAAGTGATTTGCTAGAATATATTGACCCAAATAAAATGGATAGTGTTGGGTAGATCTTCAATGTCCTTGTCATAAAATGGGAAGTTGTTTATTAAAGCTGTTTGGCTAAAACGGAGGAAGGGGTGGGAAGACGTTCTATTTTGAACTCTGAGCCAAGATACAGAATCTGTCTACCAAAGCAATGCACATTTTGGGACTAAACCCTCTTGAATATAATTATGTCAAAATTTACTGACAATTATAAAATTAGTCTGTACTTTAGCAGTCAGAATAGAAGTTCCCTGGGACTGGGGAGTAGTGGCCAAGGGTTGGAATGGAGGCTTCTGGGATTCTGAGACTGTTATGCTCCTTAATCTGCTGCTGATTAGAACATATTGTTTGTCAAAAATTTGTTGTACTTTTGCACATACACATTAAAAGTACTTTTTTCAAAGTTACTATTAGAACATCCAAAGAAATAGACATTCTCATACAATAGTGAGATTTTTCCATTTTTATGAACCCTATAAAAGCAATCTGGCAATATCAATCAAAATTAAAAATGCATATATCCTTTAATCCAATATTGCATTTTCTGAGTTTTGCCTACAGATAAATTGACACGCAAGAAAATGGTATTTAAACAAGGATGTTGACTGTAACATTATTTGTGGTAGCAAAAAATCAAGAGGAACCTAAACGGCCATCAATAGGACCCATTAAATAAAGAATGTGCATTATGTGATGAGGTGATATGCCAATGTTTAAATTGTACAAAGTAATATCAGGAACCTTTTATGTACTGCTTTAGAAAACTTCCAAGACATGTTAAATGAAAAAAGTAAGCTTGTGTGCATGTGTGTGTTAAAAGGAGGGGACTTATATAAATTTATTTGCATTCAAGAGCACATTAAAATCTGAGGTGACCTTATTAGTAATCTATCTTTCTTGTTATTCTTCAACTCCTACGTAAATTTCCCTTTCAAAAAAGGCTTAATTAAAAATAATTACGAGTTAAAAAATAGACTCCAACTGTGGTGAAATTGATATTGCAAGGCTTGTATTGCCACTCAATTTGAAAAGAAAATCACAAAGGTCTAAAAAAAAAAGTTATTACATACAGCTTAACCTTCACCAAGGTGAGTTATGAGTCAAAATTCCCTGGAGCCCCTCCAGTCTCTTTTCATATTATTTAGACTGTTTCAAAAATGTGGTCAGAGAAGAGGCATTAATTCCTTATTACAAAAGCATGTAGCTTCCATGCCACAGGAATGTGCTTGAAGAGCTGACTTCTCAAATCTTCCCCCAGCTCAAAGTTTCCCCTTCTTTTCTCTTTGATTCAGTCTGACCTTTGATGAATGAATGTGAAGCTGATCACATTCAATATTTTTATTCTTACTTAGGTGATGAAGAATGTAAGTGCTTTTCACACTGTCATATTGGTAATGGAACAGACAGACCCAGGAAGGGATCCAAGAGGAGCGAGGAGTGTGGCCCATTGTCTTCACGAATGAGGAAACCAAGTCTCTGATTTGTGTGATAACTTGCCCAAGGTCACACAGGTTCTCTTCCATCCAGGATGAGAATTTGGGTTTCCCGACTGAAAAGACATCATTCTCTGTGTGGCAGTCCTAGTTCTCTTAGATGAAAACTGATTTGTGAGAGGTGCACCTTTGGGCACTAACTACAGACACCCTCTCTTTGTTCTGAGTCACAGCAATTGTAAGTAATAATAGGTGACTCTTGATGACATGTGAATACTTCTTGAGAATTCTGTTCTCTTCTGGGTTAGTGGTCTACCTGACTTTTCGTGAATTTTGGACTGACTCCTGGAGGCAGAGAAAGAACCACAAATAGCACTCTTAAGTCAACCTGTGGAGGCTTTGTATGAAATTCAGAGGAAGTAAAGAGAATGAGGTCAACTTCCACAGGAGGGTGAATTGTACCTATTACATAACAACCAAAATTCTTAGAAAAGTGACACAGAGTCCAGGAGTAACACATAGGTTTCATCTAGTAGGCTAACGTTGACTACTTGTTTCTAATAACTAAAGGCCAGTAAGCTCCACCCAGCTGCAGATGGAAAAAGAACCACAGAGAAAAGTGTGGCTCAGAGCCTTCCAAAACATTACAACTTCTCTTTATTTCTGAACATGTTATTTCTCAAGCACATAGTAACATTGAAGGTACCTTACTATTTTTAATAGTACATATTTGCCAGAGATATTGATCCCATTCATCATAGGGAATTTGTACTTGTATGTATATATCTTAATTCTTTATTTCTCATTGCCGTCTCCTCCTTTCAACCATTTGGGTACCTTCCTATCTTGTAGGGAAGGCAGACGCTCAAACAAAAGATTTGAAAAATTTCAGTTAGATATTCTGCAACTTATTTCTGATTTCTCACTTTCTCTTTGAAATCAAAATCGTAGGTCTCCTCCATCATCAGTCAATTCAATCAAACATGTATTTATTGAAAAAATTAGAGAGCATGGTGTACCAAACTATCCTATCTATCATTCTTTTCAAAGTCTACGAAAACCCCTTTCTGAAATGAAGCGTGTTCCTCTTCTTTGTCTCCAAATTCTGTCTCTTCCATCCTGCTTTTGCTACCATGCAAATCTCACAATTTACATCACAGAGCAAGTTTTATCAGAAACTCCACATTCAAGGATTGCGGCATGTGGCTCCCTAAAATAGAAAGCTTTGTGACCTTTTTCAAAATCCTCCCCATCCCATATATCCTTCCCAGATACACAGCCCATTCTTTCTGTGGAAGGGAACAGTGTAAAGAATGCACAGCCAGCAAGAGGCTTTGGAGCTCAGCGGGGCCCTCGTGGATGCATGCATATACATGGGATCAGGGGCGCACCGGATGGACCATCTCTCCCAGTGAGTGAAAGTCTTAAACCAAGATTAACCTTGAAGCTCAAATTAGATAAAAACAAATAGAAATTTCTCCACAGGAATAAGAGCTTAATATAAAGGAAAAGTATTTCGTAGCCCACATAACTTTAATTAAGATGAAAGGGTTTCCGAGTATCTGCTTCCTCGACAATCTTATGTTTAAAGATGTGTGTTGAGCTCAGCATGAAGGAACTAGTCTATGCAGCTCATTATTCACTTTTACAAGGGCCTACTTTGGGAGCTCTTTGTAAAGCTCTAGTGCTCACTTCCAATTTTCTCTCCAAGTGTGCCTTCCTCTAGGCTTTTCTTACATTCCCAAGAAATCTGTCGACCCTTTTATGGCAAAGCAGGTACACCTTACAGTGGAGATACCCCTTCTAGTTGAAGGAAGATGTCAACAACCAGGACAGTCACGTTTCTCCAGGGGCTGCAGCTCTGTGTTGGAAAGCAGGTGGGACCACTGGGTATGAGACTTCTCACACGGAATTCATTAAGACAAGTTTTTTTTTTTTCCTACTAGAGAAAATCTAGTAGGCACAAGTGTGTGCACAGAAAATTAAAACAGACACATAAACATGCTAAAAGACTTCAAAGAAAAACCCTTCACTGAAGCTGTTAAAAGATTGACTGGAGTTTTTTCAGTCATATTACTGATATATTTCTGATGCTTTGGGTAAACATCCTTCCACTTTCTTCTGTGTTTTTAAGTCATGGCTGGATATCAGCATTTATCAAAGAGCTTTGTTAGAAACAGGTCTCAAGGCATATCACTGGAGCACCGAGAATAGCAGGTGCACGGATGTCACCATCACAGATGTGCACAACATTGGCGTCACAGCTTACTGATCGGGTGATGATGTGTCAGTGGCATACCTTTCCCCAGCCTTAATTTCATCCTTTTATATGGAAAAGGGTAAAACAAAAAATTTCATAACATAATCATAGGAAAATAATAATAGTTAATACGTTACGTGTGGTTATCTTTAAAGTAGTTACTCAGGGTAAAAGACATGGGCATAAAAATTTCTCCAATTGATATATTAACACAAACCTTCCTTTTTAATAAACTAAGAGATACTAGTAGTATAACTGACTTACATTTTTCCCTTTTCCCTACTGTCCTTTCCCCTTTCACCCATTCTAGTGCCTTTTGCATTTTGAACAATTTCTTGCCACTTCACAATATTTACTGTACATTTTAGAACTTCTTTACTCTTTCAGCTTCTCACACCAGAGAGACAATACGATGTTTACACATGTGAGTCTGATTTATTTCACTTATGAATATGGTCTCAAGGTGCCTACATTTACTTATAAAAGTCTCAAGTTTGTCCTTCTTTGTAGCTGAGTAGTACTCCATTGTATAAAAACACCACATTTCCTTTATCCATTCCTTAGTTTGATGGACATTTGCTTTGTTTCCAAGATTTAGCTATTACATTTCAGCTGCTATAAACATGGGGGCACAGATATCATGGTGGCTTCCAGTCTTAATTTCTAATCTCCAAGAAAAATAATTATAGTAGCATATACAGGTATTTCACAATCAGAGGATTAAGTTTGATAGTATATTTAATCTATATGTGCCTGAATTATAACAAACATTTGAATAAATTTCAGTTATTTCTTCATATTATTAAAGATTAGGTGTCAAAAAGCACATATACATGAAATATTTTCTCATGGTTAAACTTGGTTCCTTCTAGGTGGGATCTTAAGTAAATTATTTAGTGTCCCAAGGTCTCAATTTCCACATCTGTACAATGAAGACAATATTTACCTCCTTTTTCTGGGCTGTTGTAAAGATATATGAAGAGAAAGACTAGAGGTAGTAAGATTTTACTGAATGTGAGATATTAGTAATTTTCATTTCAAATCTGTAATAGGTGGCAAAGAATTTCTGTATTTGGGAATCCATGATGAATTATTGTAGATAATAATTTACATTATTAAATTAAAGGAATTAATGCCTCTGCTCCTCCTGTCACTCTCTGCTTCCTGGTTGCCATGGAATGAGCAGCTTTCCTCAACCAGATCCTTCCACCATGATGTTGCTGCCTTGGATCCAGCCAGCCATGGACTGAACCTCTTGAAACCCTGGGCCAAAATAAGTCTCTTTCCTTTAAACTATAGGAGGCAGGTATTTGTACTTGCAATGGGGAAAGCTGGCTAATAAAGTACACAAATAAAACAAACTTGGAAAACAACACATACCAAAGTCTCCCATCACACAGAGTCCCCATCCCTGAGGAGTCTAAAATATCAATGCTCATTAAAAAAAAGAAGCAAAGATAGTTCACAATAAAGAAACACATAAGAACAAAATTTCATTTTATGTCTTCTAATTTTATGTAACTATAAGCCAAATTTTCCTATAGTATCTTTTAACTGATAGACTGATTGAAACATATCCTGGAATATGAATATAATCAGAAATTTTAAAAAATCTAATACATTTGAATCAGATTATTGTTTCTGATCTTGGATGAGCAGCAATGTCTCATATTTCTTAAAATTAATATCCTGCAGAAATATTACTCAAAGCATTGCTCACATGAAGTTAAATGATATAAAATAAAATGAGTCAACACTGAAATATGCCTTGCTCATATCAGTGTGAGTAAAATAAATAAATATTCCTCACTGTAGCAGAAATTCAAGACATCTGAGTGATGCAATGTATATGGTACTTTCTCCCAGGCAGGGTATCAAACTCAAATACCTACAGGGCCCAGGTAACATTAAGAGTCAAGCCTGCTCAGTGTTTCTGTAGCAAAAACTTCAAAACAGTGACTATTTCCTCTTTAAAAAAAAAAAAAAAATTTTCCACCTTTTCCTCACAGCGGCAGCTCTTCTGTTTTCCCACTTTTGATTCAGAGATTTCCAGTCTTAGGATATATTGTGCAACTGCAATAACAAATCATAAGCAGCACTTGCTTCTAGAGGCAGGAAGACAGTAAGGAGGGTGAGGGACTGTAGCAAACTAAAAGCAGAATACTCCACCTAAATGGGTGTACAGCCCTCTGAACTAGCTAAGTGATACAACAGTGCAGAATCAGTACTGCCAGAACTTTGGATGTTCAAAGGGAACCTGAAACTGTGTGATTTAATCTGAAAATCCTCAATTTATATATATTTCCTGAAACAATAACAATTTGTGAGCTAGTTTATTACCAGTTCTCAGGGGAGTGGGCTTGTAAGAGAACGTTCTGATAGATTTGTAAGGTACTGTGTAGCAGAAGAAACAACACCTATCATGACTCCAGGCAGACCTACTCATTTGGATCTCCTCAAAACCAGGTCAGAATACACAATCCACACTTCAAGAATTTCCGTGATAAGTTCAGATTTGAGGAACGGTAGTTGCTACTCAGAAGGCATTAGAGCTCCTGAGTGTTAGTGCCCTTTAGAGTGATTAGCTTATGTATTCACTCTTGCTGTAGTTTGGATGAGTGTGCCCCCAAGGTTCCTTATGCAAAGGCTTGGTTGCCAGCATGGCAATGCTGGGAGGTCCTATGTGGACCTGTAAGAGGTGGAGCCAAGTAGAGGTCCTTAGGTCATGGGGGAGTGTCTTAAAGGAATTGTGGGACCCTGGTCTGTCTGTCTCCATCTCTCTCTCTCCTACTCATACCCTTTCCCTACACTTCTCTCTTCCTCCTTCTTTTCTCCTCCTCCTCTGTCCCCACTCTTTCTTCTCTCTCTCCCTCTTTCTCTACTTCTGCTTCCAGATATGAGCAATTGTTTGGATACATGCTCCTGCTGCAATGTGCTGCTCTCAGCCACCAGATCTTGCTGGAACTTCCAGAGAACATCCAGAACCCTAAGCCAAAGTAAAACCTCTCTTTATTTCATAGGTAACCTGTCTCAGCCATTTCGTGACAGGGACAGAAAGTTCAAATAGTACTTCTCTGAGTGCCTGCTGTGTGCCTGGAACTGTTCTGAAATCTGAGCATATGTTAGGCAACAAGACAAACCAGTCCCTGCTCTCACAGAGCTTAGGTCTTAGAGGCAGGCACAAGTGCTAAATGCCTCTACTTCCTCATTTTCCAAAAGAAAGAGGCATTGTAGTCATACAAGGGTGAGACAGGAAATAGAAATGTGTCTTATGTGATATGTACTCTGAGAGACAAATAAGGCAGGGTGTGGGGCTGGAGAGCGATGGAGACTGGGGAGATGGTGCAGTAAAGAATAATAAAGTTGCTAGGAAAATTCTATTAGAGCACAAATTATGCAGCAGGACATTTCACCTGGGAGCCTAACATGTTCCAAGCATTTGCTACATGCCAAGCACCATACATAGCTTTACATGGATTAACCAACTTCATCTGCCTGGCTACCATCAGCAAGGTCGTGCTTTGATTATTTCCTTTTAATAGACCAGGAAATAGAGCCTCAGAGAGGCTCACTCTTTGGCCATCTCTCAGACAGCTCGGTCCACCCAGACTGCCTGGACTGCTCTTTGGTTCGGAGCTCCACTCTGGTTTCCATTTATTTCCTGAGGTGGGATGGAGTTGCTGAAAAGTTGCTTTAGGAGAGGAAAAGGCAGCCAAGAGAACCTCAGCCATTCCTTGATCCCTTGAGCCGGGCTCTTCGCAGCCCCCTCCTCATCCACAGACATGGACCAAAAGGAAATGAGAAAATGCACTTTAGAAGCCTAAAAAGTACACAATAGATAAAGTATATCTTATACAAAGTGTTTAGGATCGGGAGTGTTTGGGGCTTTAGATTTTTTTTCTAATTATGGAATAATTGCATATACATTGCATAATATCTAGAGAATAGGACATATACACCTAAACATGAAATGCACTTGTTTCATAATACATAGCTGAAGATAATTTTATACTCTATCCTTAGAGTATAGGTGACAGACTTTCATGGTGTAGAATTTTCCATGAGTGGCATCATGTAAGTACTTCAAAAGTTTTGGATGTTGGAACATTTCAACTTTGCGTATTTGGATTCAAGATGCTCAACTCTTATTTTGCTTTGTACTTTTCTCTAGATTAATTTTATACCCATTAAAATCCTATTCTAATTATTTCCATTGTTAATGAGCAAATGAAAAATATTTTAAATTGTTGAGTATTGAGCTTCAAAAATAAATGGTGACAGGGTAGCAAAAATTCAAAATATATGGCATTTTATGCCAGACCCTAGTCCCGGCCAAAGGAGAAATTCTTTGCAATTTCCTTGCCTTCCTGATACACCCATCACTCGGCATAGACCCTGCCTCCTAGTAGGTGCTCAGTAAATATCGAACAGCACCATCGAACTTGTAGACCCATTTGTGTTCCCCTCCAGGCAATTGTAGGCTCACACACGTGAATGTTTTCAAAATTCTTAGCAATCCTCAGACCAAGGTTGCTCCCCAAGTGTGACATGGCATCATTTATAACACCCAGTCTGTTGCAATCAAAAGCATTTTCCTGCAGAGCAAAGAGTAGAATGAACTTTTTATTCACTTGGTGCAAAAAGCCAAAATTAACATCTTTTTGCTTTTACATTCAGCATGGAATATTTAATTCAGCCCTAGGTTGGGAGTTTTTCAGATTTTTAAAAATCATTTGTTGAACTAAGGGCTTCACTACTCCTGTGAAGCCCATCATTCCCTGGTATTAGATACAGCTTTTCATTTAATTAATTTTAATACAGTAATTTATTTTTATATTTTGCTCTAATCTTGTCAACCCAATGTGGATTTTGCTTTTAATAAAGTACAGCGTAAGCTACTTAAAGTGGACTAATTGGGCAAAGGCTGACTTGTCCATCTGATCAGAACGGACATCTGAAAAAAGACAGGCAGAGGGAGGAGGGGCAGCAGAAAAAAAAAAAAAAAAAAAAAGCTCCTGTCTAGAATGTGTAGGGCAGAGGCAGCAACATGGATTGAACTTGTCTAGCACACAGTGTATAGTTGGGACCTATGTAGGACCCCAGGAGAGAATTGAGAAAATCGATTTCCTTTATGATTTAAGCAGCAGCCCTAGCTATGATGAGACAGGACAAAAATCATTCTGAGTAATTAAAATGGATTGTAATTCATTCCACAGTCCTATATGTGGTTCTTCCTATGGTTTGTCCCTGAGCAAGACTGCTCTTGAGGACTAGCTTGTGCACACAAGCTCATCTAGATTCTTGGCTCTAGACCTTTATTTCCTGTCCTATATTCAAGCTGTAGATCTCTTTTCAAACATTCTTGCCTTCTATTTCAGTTGTGCATTGATCTTGTTTCCTGAGGTGGGATGGAGTTGCTGAAAATTTGCTTTAGGAGAGGAAAAATCAGCCAAGAGAGAGCCAGGCACATGCTAGACACTAGGGTGTGAGGAATGAATCCTTGTCCTATGGGAGGTGCCATTCTCTTGAAGTAAGAGCCAACTGAATCCTCTAACGCTCATTAGAGGGGCCCTAGACTATCACTGTGAGCACCAATTATGGAACTAGACTCTCTAAATTGTAACTCCAACTGCACTCTTGCTCAGGATCATATTGTTTCTTACCTGGACTGAGGGTATTTCAACATCAGCCTCACTGTGGTCTTAGAAGATTACATGAGTTAGTATATAAAGGGTTTAGAGCAATTCACAGAAGGTAAGTGCTGTGTGTTAGCTGATATTGATTACTTGTCAGACTCCTCTGCAAGTGACAGAAACCCAACTTTAACAGCATGAGCAATAGAGGTTTCATCAATTCATTTCGTGTAAAAGTGCAAAAGCAAACCCAGATGCAGTTGTACAAATTATTTCTTTCACATCTTCCTCTCTGTCTCTCTCCTGTGTTCTGTGGCCTTCCTTGTGTTGGCTTGTCTCTAGGGCAAGTTCTCTTTTCACCTTCCTTATCTACCACACACAGAATGGCCAAAAACTTCCAACTCCCAGAATTCTTTCTAGTGGAAATGAGAGATTGCCCTTTCTTATACCCTGAAAAAACTACCATGACCGTGGCTCAGTGGACAGGCTAAAGACCTGTGACTAGATCTGGGGCCCTCAGTGTGACATTTCAGTACTCAGGATAGACCTGTATCACATTTCATGGCACCCAAGGAATAAGAAAGCAACATGTTCTTGAATTAAGGATAGGGAAGTGATGACTCCCTAAATACAAGGTATAACTCTGTTAGCAAATGAAGAGGTGTCTTGGTTACTTTTCTCTCGCTGCTGAGACAAAATACCCAATGCCCAAAATGAAGGAAGGAAAGGTTTATTTAGCTTTAGTTTGTGGAGGTTTCAGTCCATACTTGGCTGGCTCCAAGGCAGAAGGTAGCAAAGCAACAAGAGCAAAGTGGGGAATGGTAGCTGAACAGCAAACAGCCAGAGCAAAGGGGAGGAATGGTGACAAACAGCCTCTTTCCCTCCCTTACGTTGTAAACAGGCTGCCCCCACCTAAGGGGCATGTAGCTCTCACATAATTTCCATGTCCTCCTCTTCCACAGGCTCAGGATGTGTACAAAGTAAGCACCCTGGCTTCCTGCTGAGTCACTTAGCCAAAACTCTAGACTCCCCAAGTTGACACAATGTATCAACCATAACAAGAGGGATCAAACATCATGTTGACAGACCATAACTACATCTCTCACAAGCTAAAACCCTTTCCCTAGAGCATCCCACTCTGGTGCTTTCTGGTGTCATAAGCAGTAATGAATAGCATTCACCAAGCAACAAGCCCTGTATTCTTCAACATTTTTTTTTTTTATTCTAGAGTACATAATAGATCTATTTAAATGGCTTTTTATTAACATATATATATACTTTTCTAAAGTAAACTGTTGTATATCTACCTGCACCCCAACACACACACGCACACACATGCACACACACACACACACACACACACTTCTATTCCATCAAAGCAGATGAGCCTAAAGGCCATGCATGGGCCAGGAGTGGCAGGTGCTTTAGGGGAATAGTCACCTTTTTTCTTGCAACACTGCATACAGGAGCCCATCCTCAACCCTAATCTTTCTCAAACATGCATTTTCCTCCTCTGGTGACCATCTGACCTTCCAAAACCAGGGACAATCTCACCATAACAATAGACAAATAAACAAAATTTGTGGGTACAGAGGCTAGATGGTGACTATGTGGGTGAGTAGGGGCCTGTTCATCTTGCTCCTTGCTGGCTCCATTTTTCTTAGTAGGAAACAAGCAAGCAGAGTGAGAAGAGGGTGAAGAAGGGATCTTGTGGGTCAGAAGAAACTGAAGGGGTATCAGTGGCAGAACGTGTGGACAGTGACAGGATGTTGTGGTTGTACCCAAAATGACTTCCAGAAAGCTTATTGTGTTGAAAGCCTTGTTCCTGATGTACTTTTGGGAATTAAATGGATCATGAGGACTCCAATTCTATCACTGGATTAATCCATTGATTGGATCATATTTTGATGGTATTACTAGGAAGTGACAGAAGCAGAAGGCAGGTCCTAGTTGAAGCAGGTGGGTCATGGGGATGTGGCCTTGGGAACCATCTTTGGGATCCAAAGCCCCTTTCTCTCATGCTATGGCTCTTTTCTTTATTCTCTGTTTCCTGTGCCCCATGAGGTGAGGCACTTTGCTCCGCTTTGTGCTCCCTATTGTAATGTTGCTACCTCACCATGGACCCTAAAGTAATGGATCCAAGTAACCATGGACTGAAGCCTCTAAAACCATGAACCAAAACAAATCTTGTCTCCTTTTTTTTTTTTTT
>NW_004955421.1:17214527-17263223 GCF_000276665.1 Chinchilla lanigera | reverse complement strand
TTTTTTTTTTTTTTTTTTTTTTTTCAGATATTTGATGACAGCCACAAAAAAGGTCAGACAGATTCAGTGTGCCTACTTGGCAACAGAAAGAGACCACCTGGGACTTAGGGTTTCTGCAGGCCAGTGTGCCAGGAACAGAGCCTTCACAGAGAGAGTATCTTGGGCCAATGGCAGAAGGGCAGGAAATGCCAGGAAGGCAGGGTTTGGAAATTTGGATAAAGATTTTAGATTTTCTTTCAAATGAACCCTTACAAGAAATTATTTAAACTCTCTGTAACTCTGGATTCCACTTCTCACAAAATAAAGGGAGAATACATAAACTTCACCTCTAAACTTCTTGACCCTGAGAGAAAGCAAGAATTAATTTTTAAGTGTTCATTAAACTAGCCGCTCAAATCTCTTGACTATAAAGCATTTGCTGAAAAGTAAAATTTTTCATCCATGTATTTGCTCTTTTATTCTTTGAACAACTTTCAGTGTTCCTCAGATATCTTGTTCTTCAAATTGCTCTCTCTTTTTGGAGCTTGTTTTATGGATTTAACTCTAAAACTTTTCACTGAGAAAGCAAATAGGGGTCAATCATTCAGCATGTATTTTCTGAGCAGAGATTGTGATCCTAGTACTGTGAACTTATTTTCAATATTTTTGGAACACTTTGCAAAAATATGAAGGTGAAAAGATTAAATGTGAGTGTACTGAAATTTGACGGGCAAGTCAAATTTCGGGCCGGTAGACTGATATCAGTGCCAGGATCTCTCTTCTGACATCTGGGATTTTTTCTTCCTGTTTCTTAGTAATTTCAGTTAAAGCCCTTTTCACCCTCTTCTGAGGTTGCTGATTATAAGTGTCATTAGGAGAGAAAACAAGCACAAGCATCCTGCATATCTCAAAGTCTTGGAATCATAAAATGAATTATCCATATGATGAAAAATATACCATTTTTAAATCCTCAATTGAAGACACTGTAGTGACCTGGGGAGAATGGTCATGGGGTAAGTGATGAATACACGAGCCTGAATTGTTTATTATAATCTCAATTTGGGGGTGAATATGCTTTTTATTTGTGTAACATTCTCACCAAAACAATGATTTTCTCAATACAGCATGACTATCGGTGATTTATCTCATTTCTCTCTGAACACTTAAAACTTTTTTATAATGAACATGTATTCTTTTTCTGATGAAGCTAAAATTAAATTTACTAAAACACTATCATTTTTCTTGCATCTTGAGGAAATTGGTTATGGATAAAATATCCCAATGTTCTTCTTTCCCAAAAAAGGGGTCTTCTCTTCCCCCACAGGTAGCAACCAGCAGACAAACTAAGATCCACCTGTTTTAGAGAACAAGCTCCTTGAGCCACTTTGTAGGAGTGTGGTATGGGGAGGGGCATAAACAATGCCATAAATTTAAATTTCCATAAAAATGATATACAGGTTAAGAAGGACCAACTGGGGTTTGTGGTAAAATAAAACTCCATATACCAGGCCTCAATTCTTGTAAAATGATAAATGACCCTCCCATTCCTTCTTGTGCATAATTTGTTCAATATTCACTTAACAAATACATGAAGGTTCATTATTTATTTGGCAAACACTTTATGGCACTCACTATACACCAGCCCTGTTTCAAAGTTTCTTGTTTGTAAAATTCTTCTTCATAAGGTAGATAGTATCTGGATTTTGTTAATAGGGAAACTGAGACACAGATGGCCTAGATCACCTCAAATCCAGCATATGGTAAAAGGTG
Source organism: Chinchilla lanigera (assembly GCF_000276665.1). Taxonomy (NCBI): domain Eukaryota; kingdom Metazoa; phylum Chordata; class Mammalia; order Rodentia; family Chinchillidae; genus Chinchilla; species Chinchilla lanigera. The sequence goes on along the minus strand of NW_004955421.1, from coordinate 17,261,474 downwards.
AGATTCACATCACACGGTCAGCCTCCAATATCCACATTGTCACTCTGGTGCCAGACACTGCACTCGCTCTTGGACTGAGTTGCTCTCCTCAGAGAAAATACACTTTTGTGGGAAGACAAACAGCAAATCCAATTTTCACACAAAGTACCTGGACAATTAACAAAAAAGTATAAAATTGAATAAACTTAGGAAGGAAAATGTGGAAAACGTATATATGTGCAAACACAAGCGTTGCATTTTAGTCAGGGATAGGATGGCTCTATAGTGCCATTCCCCTTCTTCATATGATCACTACATAAAATAAAGAGGTAATTCACTGCAGGCTGTGCCAGAGATGGGTGAAAAAGGGACTCTCATCGCCTTCGATGTTTGTTGCAGCCCAAAACCAGCGAGGCAATCCCCACTTTCAGTGAAGAAGCAGTATGAGAGAGCCGATGGTGTAAGAACAAATTTCTCCTAGAAAAAGAATTGAGAAGAAAACGCTCACCTGAGCAGAAACATGCACGGCTGTGCCACTGGCGAGTGAACTGCCGATGTTTCAGCAGTCTCTGTACTCAGAAGTCTCTACGGCCCCTTTTGAGCAGGGAAAAGATGATACGAAGTTGAAGAAATAACTGTAGTTTGGATTTTCAATTAGCTTTGGTTATTATGCATTGAGTGATTTTAATAGTATAGTCTAGAGGGTTTTTTTTTTTAATTGGCTCCTTTAGCAGAGAAAGGGAAAATATCTTTAATCAGTCACCAGACCTTGAGTGGGGAGCAAAGCATGAACAATATTATCTAAATCTTAGGTGGATTTTTGTTTTGTTTTTTTCTATTTTTATAGGACTTTTTGGTCTGGGCACATTGGTATAATATGTGAAATTCTTTTGTTATGAAATCTCTTTGGGGTAGACTAAACTTCCATTTATAGAATAAAGTTATCTTTCCAGCTCTTGTTCACAAGGCTGTAGAGTAACCACACATCTGGGGTGAGCATCTTCTCAGCTGGGGAGATACCAAGTTATCTCAGACCTAGGCAGAATTTAATCCAATACAATAGTGCATCAAAACTGCATGTGTTAACTTATGTGACGACAACAATTTGCAGTATAACAACCACTGGTGATTTCCTACAATCCTGTCTAGTGAAACTATGTATTGTCTCTAATGTTCTTTTAAATTAGTATTGCCTCATTTCCTTTAATGATTGGATCAATCTTCTATTCTTACAACTGGTAATCTGAGCAACTTTGTTGAAGATAACAATATGTAATATGACAACCATTGTTAATCCCTATCATTTGGTTTGAAACCCCGTATCATTTTTAATGTCCTTGAGTTGTTTTGTTTGTATTTTGTTATCATTCTTTTTTTGGTACTATTTTCTTTAAAATAAAAATTTTAAAAACCTGAAAATGCTATGCTTTTGGAAGTCACCTTTTGTGCAGAAGTCAGAACTGCTTCAGATACAACCTCTTGTGTAGCTGGAGGTCCCAAAATGGCAGCCAAGTTTCTCTGGGATCTCTGTCTTCCTGTGCCAGTAGCGAGTGGTTCATCTGTCTCCACCTTGCTTCTAGGGTGTGCAAATTCGTTTCTGTTCTATTGTAATAGCAAGGAAACTTCTAGAGCATCTACCATGCTCTCAGCATGTCTCCCTCATGTATCCCTGTGTGTGTCTGTTATGGCTTATATCTAGATGTCCCCCCAAAACCTCATGCACTCCTAGGTAGGGCTTTTCAGAGGTGGCTGAATGTAGGATGTGTGATCCTGGGATTAAGGGCACCCAACCATGGCCATGAGCAGTACCACCCAAAACACAAGTGACCTGGATGGAATATAAAGGGACAGAAAGAAGGTACTTTGCTATTTCACTGCTTTGCTGCCTTAAGGCTGGCCTGCTTTGTATTGACTGTCTCTCCTCTGCAATGCCACCCTGCTACACCGCCCTGACTTGGAACTAGCTGGCTATGAACTGAAACCTCTACAAACCATAAACCGAAATAAACCTTTCCTCCTTTACCTTTGGGTTTTGGTTATTTTGCCTCAGCAATGAGAAAATCACCTTAGATGATGTCCCACTATGCAAACCTAATCTCTGAAGGCTGGTTGCTAAACTATAAACAATGGAAACTTGTACAGATTTGCCTCTCATCACATTCTTTTCCTGGGAATCTGAAATGAGGAAGAACAGAAAGCTCACTTCCCTGTGAAAATAAAACTGTTTTTCTGAAATTTCAAAGTTGCTGAGGACAAGGTCTACACTGTATAGCAGATCAAGCTGTACTTCCAGAAGGAAGAAATTGAAATAGACTCATAGGATGTGTTGAAAAGCTTTCCCTTACTGTAACAAACACCTGAGATAATCAGTTTATGGAGTGAAAAGGTTTATTTGGGCTCACAAGTGTAGAGGTTTCAGTCCATGGTCATTTAGTGGGCTGCTTTTGCTTAAAGCAAGCTTGACTGTTACTTGGGACTGAAGAGTTTTAAGTGACAAAAAGGCTTTAAAAATGCTGTGAAAATAATCATCACACACACATAGGGCTGCTGTAAGAACTAGCTGCATTATACATGGTGCCCCTTCACCTGGTGAGAGACGTACACATACCACCTGTTCTTATAGTGAAGTAGCAAAGAAATCTAACAGTTAAAAAAAAGAAAAACACAAAGAGTTTTAGTTTGACAAAAAAGTAGCAGGCATTTCCTCGAAATAGCTCTGACCCAAACCCAGCCGTGGCAGATTCAACCGGAGGGATATAAACAGAAATCACACCCTGACTGCTATAATTAAACTAAACTAGATTTTAGAGGAAATTCTTCTTAGTGAAAAGCAAAGACTGTCTAGAGTAGTTCAGTCTTCCTAAGCACTTATGAAAACAATTATCAAATCTGTGATTTGCAGGTTAAAATCTTTTTTAAACAAACCAATCAATGTAAAAATAAAACTTTAGAAATTCTATTGATGTTAAACTAATACTAATGCAGAGGTTGTGGAGTTCAGCGGTATTATGTTTCCTGTAGTCAGGTCTCCCCACAACACAACTTAAATAATCATCAAATTTAATACAGCCTTTGTTGTTCTGCTTTTGTCTTAATACTCTTGTAGGTTAATAGTCCCTTTATTCATATTTTATCTTCTTACTTTGTCTGATTGTGCTATTTATTTCTATGGATGTGAGTCCCTGATAACTTTAAGAGGATTAATATAAGGGAAACGGACTTTATTAGTTTAGATTTGTTTTATTAGCATTCTACAGTTTGATTAGAATGAGAACATCGAGAGAGTCTTGTTTGCCAAGCAGAAGCAAAAACAACATAAGATGAAATAAACTGAACCTCAATGTATTATTGATAGAACACAAAGACATTTTCCACAGAAATATTGTAAGTACAAAGGTCCTTGTATGAGACAGTAGAGGAGAGAAGACACTTTTAATTTATTTTTTCAGAGTCCTTTTAGTTCCTTTACAGACATCTTTAGTTAGATGAAGGGCAAAATCTCTCTTTAAAGAAAATTTGGAGAGGAAGGTACCAAAATATACAGGACAACTATATTGAAATATTTACCATTTGTTGATTTGAGACATAACATGAATGACAGATTTCAGCATAATTTTTGCAGAGGGAAAAGGAAAATTCTCCATGAGCATCTAGAATGTTTTCATTTGGTGTATGCAAAGAAAAGTACATCTGAGAAAAATAAAAATTAATCTTGAAGTGGGGGAACATTCCTCTGAGAATATCACTATATAGTGTCAGCAGAGCTGTCCAAGTGATTAGCAATAAATAAATAAGATTGTTGATGGATTTTTTTTCAGAATAACTTTTGCAAAATGAGTTGAGCTCTTTGTAGAATGGGTAAATGCCAAAATGAGTGTGGTCCTGGTTGTATCATTAAAATAGGTCCTTTTTTTTTTAAAGAGAGAAGAAAAAGCAAAAATGATACAAAATTTCAAAACAAGATGATAGGAAATTAATGGTGGTTATTATATTGCATATTGTTATCTTCAAAGTAGCTGCTCAGATTATAAGATATAGGTGTGCAAAACTGACCAAAATTAGTAATACAATGATCTTAACTATCATATATATTTCCCCTTCTTCTTTTCTCCCAGATACATTCTTATATGCTTATTTGCATATGTTTCTCTCCACCCTCATCTTCCCTCCCAACCCCCACAGTTTGATAAATGCAGTAACTGGTTATAGATTTGGAGATGTTCCCTGTGAAAATCATTCTGAGTAAAGGCATATGATTAGCTAAAATTGTCAAGCCAAAAAACAATAAGTGGGCTAGAAACCAATCAGTACTTCTCACTTTTTCTTGTTTCTTTCTTCCTTTCCTTTTTTCTTTCTTTTTTCTTCTTTGTAATTTTTATTTAGATTTTAAGAATTCTAGGAAATGGGATAAGGAATTTATTCCTTAGTCGAATGGGAAATGTAATAACAGATATCCCACCAATATTGCTTCTAATCTAATTGTTCCATAAGAGAAGATCTGCCATCTGAAAGAACTATTTTGAGGATGGAGAAGAGAAGTTAAGTAACACCTAAATTGTCTTTAAAGTATTTTTATTTCTGGAAGTACTATAGATAGTAATGAGGCCCATTCTAAGACTGGCCTAGGCACTCTGGATGTGAACACATACTCACTCATAGAGCCTCAGCGGTCCTGTGGTGCGCTACAAGCGCACCTGCTGGCGTTAGACAGCCCTGGCTTTGAAAGCTGCCTCTGCTTCTCAACATCTCGGTGACAGTGGACAGAGGGGTCTGCATCTTCTCATCTGCATGATGGATTTTAAAGTAGTACCTATGAATTGAAAATGTAATTCACCTAGTACCTGCCTCACCCAAAAATATCCTGTGAGGATGTTACCGTTACTTCTAAACTTCTACCACAAGAGCCTCTTCAGCTAGGCCAAAACTGCTACTTTTCTCACAGTGTCATTCTTAGAGAGCCTGGCTTCCTTCTTATGGACAATGTAGAACTGAATTTTACAATTTAGACAATTTTGGTGAGTTGGATCTCTCTTTCTTTGAATGAATGAATTTGTCCCAAGTTGGTGTCTTCTATATTCTTCTTTTCTAGCTTTATTGAAGTGCAATTACAAATGAAATTATACATGTTGTTAAATATAGTGATGATTTGATATATATACATTGTAAAATAATTGCCACAATCAAACGAGTAAACCCATCACCTTTCATAGTTAGTGTGTGTGTACGTGTGTGCACACATGTGTGTGCATGCGTGTGTGTGTGAATGCTAATGATCTACCCCTAAGCCAACCTCTGATACACAGTACAGTATTATATTGTCTTAGTTACTTTCTTATGGTGAGACACAATACCCAACACCTAGAGCTTAATGGAGGAAATGTTTATTTTGGCTCATGAGTCTTAGAAGATTCAGTCTATCTTCAGCGGGCTCCAGAGCAGAAAGGGCGCGGTGGGAGGATCTGAGGGAAGACTGCAGCCACCATCGCAGCAGCCAGATAAAAGGAGCACAAGGAAGGAGCTGGGGAAGAAGGTGTCCCCGTTCAGTTCTAACCCCAGTGAGCAGCAGGTCAGCTGCAGAACCCCCATCCAACACCTTCCAGTCTAATCTAATCACTTTTCACCCTCCCCACCTCTGAAGTCATGATTCTTTGGGCGGACATCCCAGAGCCACACCCCACCAGGTCAGGTCCCCATGCTGCACGTTAAGGCCTCAGAACTAACTCATGGATCAGATCGTCCTTCACCACTTCCTAATCTCATTTTATCTGTTACATCTTCTTCCCTTTACTACAGACTGTATTTCCAAAACTGTAGTCAAAGTATCAAAAGCAGTTTGGAGATATTTGCACCTTGCTGGCCTAGCCTAATTGCCAAGCACAGGGAGGTTGTCTGTAGATTAACTCTTCCTTCTACTGCTGTGGGAAAGAGATTGGCAGAAATCTATTAATGTTAAAATCCTAGTTTAAATGTGTTTTAAAAACTTATACAATAGTAATACTTTATTTGTATGTATGTCAAACAGTTTTATACTCATACACATACTACTATCTGTATCAAGTCACAGTATTTTGCCAAATTTATTTCAATATTTGAGGAAATAAAATATTGAAGATTTATATAAAGTCTAATCCCAGCATCCTCCAGAGTAATCACTATTCTGACTTTTATCTTTATCATTTTCATATATTTATACCGCTATGTATATGCATGTTTGTTTTCAAGTTTTATAGAAGTAATATTTTATTTTCTATAATACCCTGAAATAATTTTATTCAATATTTTTGCGATTTATATTCATATCTGCAATAGTACTCATGTTCACCACTGCATAATATTCTATTGTATGAATATAATGAAATTTATTGATCCATTCTCCTATTATTAATGGATATTTAATTTATTCTGCTTTATCACTTATACCAATAATGGTATGAACATTCTTTTTTTATTAAGTTTATTGGTATAATTTAGATATACAAAATAATTGTATTCCTCATAGGAAATTTGTACCTGTATGTTATATATCTTGATTCCTCTTTTTTTCCCCAATCCCTTCCCCTCCCTTCAACCCCGCTTCCTCTCCCTATTTATGAAATTTTGTTTCTATTTTATCCTTCTGTTATCATTTTTTTTCTTTTCCCTTCCCTCCTTTCCCTCTTCTCCCTCCCTAGCTCCTCTTTCCTTCTGAAAAATTTCTTCCCATTTCACAATACCTATTGTACATTTGTTCCTTATTTACTTTCCCAGTTTCTCACACCAGGGAGACGGTGCAATGTCTGCACACGTGTGTTTAATTTATTTCACTTAAGAGCACGGTCTCATTGTGCAGCCATTTACCTACAAATATCTCCTTTATCCTTCTTTATGTCTGAGTAGTAGTACTCCTAGTTCACCTGCAAAGGAGTTTCTCTAATATATATTTCCAGAAGCAGAGCTTTGAGATGAAAAGAAAGTCCAGCACACGTTTTCAAATTTACTAGCTATTATAAAGTTGCACTCCAGAATGGCTGTGAATATTACCATGCTACCAATGATGCACGGAAATTCCTGATTCTGCATCAGTCTTGATACTTACTGTTGTGATAATTCTTACTTCTTTCAAAAACTAGTAGGCATGTTAGATTGTTAATTTGCATTATCTGGATTACTACCGAGATTTTTTTCTCTTCAATATGCTTAAGATTAATATGCTAAGATGCTTTAATAGGCTAAGATTTTTTCTCTTAATTACGCTTAAGTTTGCCTTCATGAGAGGACTGCATGTTCTGGTTTGTGTGCTATGTTCTATGTATGTACTTGCTTCATGTTCATTTTAGAAATTCTTCCTATATTCTGAGTGGTAATCTTTTGGTGTGGATTTCTAGCTAGTCCACAATATAATAGTGCTGCATCCTCTAAAAATAGCCAATATAAACCTCCCCTCTTTTAAATTGTAGGTGTCAAGTTGTTTGTCCCAAAGACAGGAAAGACAACTAAAACAATATCTCTATCATCTCTTTAAGAAGCTTTTCCAGATGACCCACTTTATACTTTGCTTTATATCTTCCTAATCATGCATAGGTCCCTGTCCTTAATTAGGTACAGGGAGGTGGGAAAATGTAACCTTTTACCTAGAAATATTGAGCCCCAATAATATGGGGGATGCTGTTATTCAGTACGGAAGTACAAACAGATTTTAATAGTTTGTCCTGTGAAGTTCTGAAACACACAAGATGTGTGGATTTGTTCTTTATTTTTGCTGCCATACTGATTTTGTCCATTATATTTCTATTTTTGTAGTTAATCTTTGAGCTAGCAATACTGGAGAACTGTTATTTTCCTTAATAGTTTGCTGAGAGTTTGTAAATAGGTAATTATTACCTGCTGAATTGTGTTATCTCCTGGACCTTCACAAAGCTATAAGCTAAAGTCCTGACCCCAAGTCTTTCAGAATGTGATGATTTTGACATAGGATCTTCAAAGACATCATTCAGTTGAAATGAGGTTGTTAGGGGAGGCCCCAGTTCAATATGCCTGGTATCTTTAGCAGAGATTAGGACACAGGCACGCAGAGAGGGATGACACACTTGGCAAAGAGAACTATTTACAGGCCAAGGAAGAGACTTCAGGAGGAAACAACCCAGGTGTCCACTCTGCGTACATTTAATCTCTGATTTCCAGCCTCCAGAACTGTGAGCAGATTTCTGTTGTTCAAACCACCTAGTTTGTGGTACTTTGTTATGACAGTCCTGAAAAGCTAATACAATAATCAAATCTATAAATAAGAGGAGGTTCATCTATGACTGTGATCCTAGCGATTTCATTTCTGCTTCTAATCCTAGAGCAGTGGCAAGAACTCAAAATCATTTCACTATGAAATCTGAAGTTTTGCCACTAACCATGTTGACTGTAAATATTCTTAGGTATAAAAATTACCTCAAAGCAGTTTGCTAAGTGATTCTAAAGTACTGCATTTTACTGAATGTTCATTATGTATCTACTGATCATTTGATTTTTGTTCTTTAATCTTTTTTTTCCTTATTCTATCAGTAGATTTTTCTCAGCTTGTGTTTCAGGGTAGAGACCTATGTTTCCATAAAGGAGATAAATTCCCAATATCTTATTTAGAACTTTTGCCTTTTGCCCATAAGAGAAATTTTTCTGTAATATTATTTTCTCATGCTATTCTTATCTTCTTCTGATATATAAAAATACTAGTGTCACAACAAGATTAAGACATTTTCTATACTTGAAACTTTGTAAGAGTTATAGATTATTCATAAATTCAAATTTTAATAAAACTTGCCCCTAATTTGAAAGTTTTGTTAGGAGTGTTTATTTTACTAATCAATTCTGAATTTAATGTTTACAAAATCTAATTTTAAGGCCATACATTTGCCTATAAATACCAGTTTTGGTGCATACCACAACTTTTAGTGTACAGTACTTTAAATTTGTTCCTTGGGATTTTCTCCTTTATCCTGAGTTATTCATGAGTTCATTTACTCTACAAATATGTGGGTTGCTAGGGGTTTTGGGTTGTAGATTTTTAATTTAATTGTATTATGCCAAATAATAATATCTGTATAATATCATCTTATAAATGAACAATTTTAAAATTCAAAATGAAATCAGCATTTCTTGATGCTGATCATGGTACTACAGCTATGTTCAACAGTAATATTGGGGGGAGTTGGACAAAAGATACACAGGAATTCTCTGTACTACTTTGGCAAGTTTTTGTCTATTTGAAACTACTTCAGAAAAAGTTTCAAACAACAATTAAAATAGAATCTTTCTTTAAGTAACTCAAACTATGTTTCAACAAAGGGTGATTGGAAGTATACTTTTGCACCATGATGGAAATTTAAACAAGTATCAGTGCATTAGTTGAGGCACACACTCTGGATTCAGATGCCAAGGCCCCCAGCTCTTCCAGATATGTCCGTTTGTTGATTACTTAGTATCTCCAGATTCCAGTTCCTCCACCAGTAAATGAAGATAATAACTATCCCCACAATTTAGAATTATGAGACCTAATAAGATAATGTGTGATACCTTAAGCTTGATAAGCAATTATAAATAATAGTTGCCATTGTCATACTTTATCATTATCTTTGTTCTCAAGTTTCTCATATGCTTCCTGGCATGCAATCATGCAATTAGACCACTGGAAATTAGATAAAAATTTTAGCTATCCAGTCACACAAGAATTTTCAATGCTCATCATCCTCATTTACCTGGTGGCTACCATATTGGACAGTGCAGATGCCAAACATGTCCATCATCACCAAATCTTTCCTGTATAGCACTGTTCTAGAATTTGACATGCTAAGTGGGAGAGTGAGAAAGGTCAACTGTAGGGAGCTCTCCAGAAAGCTATTTCAGCAATACACAAAGTCCAGAGTAGAGGAAAAGGCTGAGTGCTTGTCCTGAGGTCACAGATAAAAGTCTTGGCTAGAGACAAAAGGGAATGTCTCATGTCTTTCTCAGTCATTCAGTACTATTCTGTGGCAGATGAGGGAACTCCAGGAAATTTCCAAAAAGGAAAGATTTGGCCGGGAACATCTCCAACAGAGAAAAGTTCAATAATTGTGTGAAATCACTTGATGCTGACTTGGCCAAATTTCTGTGGCAATTTTGATCCTCACAAAATGTCAGTTATTTCACACAAAAAAATATTTGTAATGCATAATTTCAGAGACTCTGAACAATTTGCCAGCATTTCCCATGTTTTACCTTTGAATTTTGTAAGATTTCAAACATGTTTTAGTCACATCCAACATAAACTTTATGTTATTTTTGTTTGTTCATTTCTTTGTTTGAAGAAGCCATAAAATCTTCCATCATTTCTCAAAATTGACATGCTAAACCCATTAGCTCTTCTTTCAAACAAATGTGCTGCTCACATAAAATTACATATTAATAAAACTCAGAATGGCCTATTTGTGTTTAAATTTTATAACTTTTGGAATGATGTATACGTTATTGGGTAGAAGTAGATGATTGGGAAGTAAAAGAAATTTAAAATGAGTCAGCAAAGATTGTCCAAAAAATGTTCTAAAATTACGGTGTCTCCAAACTTCAATAACCTGAGATTTCATTTGGACAGATTTTGTCATTATAAGCAACAAGAAATAAATATGACTATTTCCCCAAAATCTCCACTATTTCCATCATTTCCCAATACTTTACACTCATAAAGGGGAAAAGGATCCTCTGAACATCTGTAACTATGTACTCTCAATAAAAACTTTAGCAAAATGTTTTTCAAGAAATCTAAAATAGGGGCATTCTGTGCAATTAAAAATCAGATCTATGGCAAGCGCAAGGTCGTGAGTTCAGTTCCCGGTACCGGAGAAAAACAAAAACAACAAAAAAAAATCAGATCCAATTTTCTTCCACCAAATATGTCCATTTCAAAAACAAAAACAAAATGAGCAAACCCATCTCTCATCCATCTGAGCCATCATAAATCCATACCAGGAAGTATAAGACTTAAAAGTAAACTTAAAGATTTGCTTAATATAAGAGTAGAAATAGAAATTTAATTCACCCTGATCACTGATCCTAGTTACTTACCTCATTTTCTTGATTAAATGAACTTGTCATAGGGAAATCTCAATCAAGGTTCTACTTGGACATGTAGAATCAAGATGGAAATGTAGAACTAACAAGGCAATTTCAACTAATTAAAATATATAACTATCAATTTTTAAATATTCAAATTTACCGTAAGCATTTGTTGACAATTCAAACAGAGCTCAAATGGGGCAATTTATTATAGATCAAATTGCAGTTTTCCCTAGGTTACAGTTTTACATCCAGTTCCATAACATATTTGGAACTTTCTTGAAAAGAAAATTAGAGTGATGTTGTTCACACATATTCTCATTCAAATACTTTAGGTAATCCGTTAAATATAACTAGTGTGTCTGAGAATGTAGCTCAATGGGAGGATGCCTACCTCTTGCCTAGTATGTGTAAGAGCTTGGACTCAAAAATTTTTGGTACAAGTACCAAAACCAATTTTTTTACCATGGTAAACTTGAGAATTTTGAAGCGCAGAATGTCTACAGAAGAAATACTTCATTCTAGAAACTTAACATCATAGATTTAAACTGGGATATTTACTAGATGTTCTGAAGAATCTACTTTGTTAGTTGAGATGGTTATAGTTCCCTAGCATGTATCCTCATCATGTCTGACAATGAGTAAATGGGGGGGGTATGATTTGTGAACTTCAGCTACAATTTTCTGTGTGTGGAAAAATGAGTCAGAAGTTGGCTGACAAAATTGTGAGGGCCTTAATCACTTAACAGTTTACCCCAAGCATCACTGGGGCAATGTGCTTCCTTATGTACTAAGTATCCTGAGTGTCGCTCCAGCGGGTATCATTTCGACCAGTCAATTCTTGTTGGGAAGCAGATATTTATATGTCTGCTTATTTGTTTTATATCAACTATATTTTGCATATTTTTTATTCAGAACCTTGTATTCACCTTTGATGTTTGTTTCTAGTGAAATCTAGTAAGTTCTGATTTTTTTTGCTAATTTGTGTTTATTTGTGAAAAGTAACCTGTAATTTTGTGCTGTAATCTATGAGAATTCTTATCATAGCTACCTTAGATGCCATTTTTATACTTCTCCGGAGCTTGTTGTTTTTTTTTTATTCCGAACGGGGCCCTTTTGGGCCCTTGGGGTTGCAAGGGAGGGAGGGTTCAAAGGTTTTGTTAAGGGAAACCTTGAAACGGTTTGAATTTTTACCTCGTCGGGGGTTCAAGGTTTTTTTTGGATTGGAAAACCAAAAAGACGTCTCCTCATTGTCAACTATTCATAATGCAGAAATGATAGAACTTGAAAGAAGGCATAAACCAAAAAAAATCCAATAGTGGTCGGTGATTACAGTAATTTTATCGGTGGTGCTGACAGAGTTGACCAACATCTAACAAGTGATCTTGAAATCAAAAAGCAAGGAGAAATATTATTATAAAATGTTTGTATATCTGCTGGACCAAACAATATAGGACTCATTTGTTGTTTATTCAAAACAAAGGGGTTTCAAAAGTCATTTACAATGTAGGTCTAATAGACTAAATAATTGAAAAATATGAGACGAAAAAACACCAAGTAGGATGTCCATCATGGATGTCTTCAGCATCACATCTGATGGGCAGCCCTTTTATTGAAATTATGCCACCCACAGGAAAAAAAGGAAAGGCCAACACAACAGTGTAAAGTGCGTGGCTCAAAGCAAATGATGCAAAAAGAATTTGGAAAGAGACCGGATGTTTTTGTCCAGACTGTAATGTCAGGCTGTATATTAAATGTTTTCAGGTGTACTATACACAGAAAAATTATTGAATAAATTTGAATAAATTGTTGGTTTTATATTTCCTTTTATATTACCTTATAAAAATTAGTGAACAAAATATGCAATTTTTGGTCATTCTGTATTTTAAAAAGTAAACTGGTAAGTGGTTAATCTTGACGGTGAATGACAGCTGGTTGGTAGTTCATCAACAAATCACCTGCACATAGAAGCATCTTTATACCATGGGAAGGATTTCTTGCCTTTGTTTCTGCTAATAATAGGCAGGTAAGTAATCTTGTTTGCTTGACAGTGATGGTGAACCTTTAGGAGACCTAGGGTCCACACTGCAACCCAAACCCCAAAAGTTCCAACATGGCAATTCAACCTGAATAGTGAGGTTCTAATTAGACAAAAACAATCTTTTGTCTTAAAAGAAAACAGCAACAGAGCTTTCACTGATGCAAACAGCCTGCTCTGGCATGCACGCCATAGGCTCAGCACCCCTGGACTATGATACACCTCTCACGTTTGAAAACAAGCACATTCCCCCTTTAGACTATTATTCAGGGCAGCTCTTACTTCTCAGTCTTCAGATCCAGGGGTTTCTGAAGCCAAAGCTTGTGAAATGAATGAAAACAACAGCGGAATTTGTAATTAGTTTGCTGAGTGATCAACAGTACTAAAACACTTTTTAAAAATGAGTACATATGTTGCAGGACATAACAGTTACATTCCCTGTGAGGAATTGGTGTGTGTACACGACATATCTTAATTCCTTTTTCATCCTCTCTCCACCTCCTTCCATTTCTTGATCCCTTTCCCCTTTAAGAAAGCTGTATCTCCCTACTTTCTATTTATGTCTTTTCCTCTTTATATGTAATTTGGATTTCTCATATAAGAGAGACCATGCAATATTTAAACTTGTGTCTGATTATTTCACTTAATGTTATGATTTCAAGGAGTCATTTTCCTACAAGCGACTCAAAATTTATCATCCTTTATGCCAGAATAACCTTCTACTCTGTGTAAATACCACATTTCCTTTTTCTATTCATTTATTGTTCATTTTCTTGATCTCTTCATTTGTTGATGGACATAAATAGACTGCTTCCATAATTTAGCTATTATTATAAACATAGGTATGCATGTAACACTGTAATATAATGTCTTTAACTCTTCCAGGAAGATTCTTAGAAGGGGAATACCTGGGTCAAATGGAATTTCTAGGTTTAGTTTTTTGAGGAATCTCCATATTGATTTCCATAGTGGTTGTACTAGTTTACATTCCTACTAACAATGCAGACAGATATTAACAAACTTGTAAAACACCAAGATAGTAAATATTTTAGGCCTTGGAGAACACTCTTTGTTGTAACTATTTAATTCCACTTCTGTAGTACAAAACCAGCAATAGACAGTAAACCCATTATATAGAAATAGTGGTATGCTGAACAAACTATATATATATATATATATATATCCACTGAAATTCAAATATCATTATTTGAACATCACCCAACTTTCATGTACTAGAAAATCTTCTTTTTTATTTTTTTCAATAATTTATTAATGTTTGCTAATGACAGAGCAGGGTGGATTCAGTTCATAACCTGTAGCTTGCCCACCTTTGCTTTAAATTTTTCCTAGAGCAACTTAAGAGTTTTTCCTGAAATTATTTTTACCATGTTACTAATCACTTTGGCAAATATTTTTAGGTAGGAGAAGAAAAACAACTTAGTTCTCCACATTGCTTTGAGCTGTGTAGAAGGGTTGGAGAGATGCATCTTACAGTAGATCACCATGTGCAGGAGTCCATGGACCATACCTGTGTGATAGTAAATGTTATTGCCGATCTTTCTTCTTTCCCAGCTGGCCACACATTTTCATACCTCCTTTGTAGTTCATTTCTTAATTGGTTTCTTCTTGTAGAGTTCAACCAGAAATTAGGTACTTGATTTCTGTCTCCTGTAACATCCTTAGCTTTACCCCTTTTCACTTGTTAACTGGCTGCATGAAAAAAAGAGACACAGAATTAGCCTGGATCTTGGAACCATCTCAGGAAAGGCTGCCTGCACCACACTCAACTAGACTGTGACGTGAGCAACATTTAAACTTTTATATTATTCTGCCACTGAAATATGGCAATTTGTTACTGCAGCACAGCTTAGCCTCAGCTGACTAATGACATCCTTATTGTCAACCTGAATGCTTACTGGAGTGCAGAGCACCTAGTAGCTTCTGGTTAGGGATTTGTTGCTTGCTGATTGCTGATAAATAGCTATCCTCACAATTATAAATTTGATATCAGGTCATATTATTATTAGTGACCTATGTCAGGTCATATTATTGAAATATTTATGTCAGATGTGGACAGGCTTCACTAATTAAATGCATGAATTCAGAAGAAAGATTAGATAGGAACCTTCTGCGAGTATGTTTGGTGGATCCACGTAAACTACAGTGCTCTGGTGATGCTGGGACAGTGGCACACATTTGATGAGCTGTTTGTGTGTCAGGAACTAAGCCTAGGGATAAAGATATGACACTTGGCAAATTTAACCACACTGTGCTGCACTTCACACTTCAACGTGAAGATGGATAAACTAGAACTTACCCCAAGGAAAGAAGCCAGCATCACCTGATTGGGGAAGTGTATTACAAGCATGGGGTACCTGCTTTCTCTAGGAGTCAATGTAAGTGGTGAAAATACTCAGATGAACAAACCATCCCACTCCTCAGAAGTTACTCTGTGTTGAGGCAGATGACAAGGGGAAGTACTATGCCAAAGGCTTAAACTTAAAGTTCTATGAGGGCAAAGAGCCAATGACACTTCCTAAAGGGACACAGGGAAACTTCAAAGAAGTGGCATATAAACTGCATATTGAAAGAAGGCAGATAAGGAAAAGGCAGATAAGGGGAAACAAAGTGTTCCCATGTGCCTGGGGGAAAGGTATGGGAGGGTCTGAATGGCAGAGCAGGAGAAGTTCTGTGCAGTAAAGAGATACAGGCAGAAGAGAAGTAAAACCCGGATTGACCAGACTATGAAGGTCTTGGGTGACACTCCAAACAGGTTAGACTTTCCCTGTTGGCTATGGGGATCATTAACAATTTTGGAATGGAAGGAATAACCTGGAGAGTTGTAGTTAAAAATTAAATGATAAGAAAATTTCAGATGCTGACAATGCAATAAAGACAATGTCATATAGTAGTTGTATATAGCTTGTAGCATCATAGTGCACCTTATTAAAGTACATATGTGATGTGTGACCTGAAGCACAAATAGAATAAAAATGTACTTTAAATGATGGCTGGAGAAAATCCTCTCTGAGGAGGTCAGGTGGAACCGCAACATGAAACACATCTGTCCAAGAATCTGGGAAGAGGCGAAGAAGTGCAAAGGCCCTGAGCCAGGATGGAGTTGGGCACGTTGCAGGCCCAGGGAGGCAGCCAGAAGCTGGGTCTCGGGAAGAGGAGGTGGGAGTGGTAAAGCTTATGGTCAGAGAATTTAGTCTGAATCCCCAAATAGGGTGTTTTAAATCATAGTAAGAAGGATGGGCTCTTTTCCTAAAATGCTATAGAAGCCCATTGGGTATTTTTCCTAATGTCACAGCAAGAGCTGTCTAGAAGAAGGATTACAAATAGACCAGAGGGCTAGCTAAGTGGTTGTCGGGAACATTTTTCTACAATCCGTGCCAGAGATGAGTGCATTTGCAGAGGCACTGGAAAGAACTGGATTTCATGGGAATGTATTTTGAAGAAAGCCAAGAGGATGTGGCTGGTGATTGTAAGGGCTGACGTCAAGAGAGAAGGCGAGTATCTCTCCTTGGTCTTCACTTCCCTAGGTAGAAGGGAGCTATTACTTACTGAAATGGAAACAGCAAGACAGGAAGAGGTTCACAGAAGGGAAAGGAGTCCTGATTCTCTACACCAGGTTTAAAATTCCCATTAACTGTCTATAAAGAGCTATTGTATAGACAGATGAAAATGAGAGCTCAGAGTTTAGAGAAGAAGCAGGACTGCAAATATAAGTTGGAGAATCAATAAGCATCAATTATAATTAATGCCTGGACACTATAAGATCATATAGGAGGGTGTCAAAATAAGAAAGAGCTAAGATCTAGACCTGAGCCACAGGCGACTGAATAATCTCATGACAGATGGCCTGAGGAACAGGAATAACAGAAGAATGAGCCTACCAAGAGGTCAGCACTGCAGAAAATCAAGTGAAGAAAGCCCTTTAAAATACTAAGAAAGGGTCAGGTGTGTGGTTTAGTTGTAGAACATTTGCCTAGCATATGTGAGGCTGTAGGTCTTATTTCCCAAGAGAGCAAGGCAAATTCATTTTTTTTAATATTTTAAGCCAAGGTAAAAAATGAACATGGAAAGAGGATGCTTTGAGAAGGAAAGGACCACCCCTTTAAATGCTGTTTCAACTATCAAGTGAAAATGCATAGCACACTGACTTAGATTTTTCCATGAGGTGGTTACCTTGGCAAGAGTCCAATGTGGATAATATGTTGGGGGAGTAACTATAAGTAATTTCTAGGATTCTCTTTTTAAAGGAATAGAACAATAGATAGCAAATGGTAGATGGAGGGCAGTTTAGGGAAAGGAGATGTGGATTAAGAAGGGTGACAATGGAACGCATGTGTTTGTCTGTTGATGGGAATAGACCAAAACCAAGGAAAAAGAAGAGATTAATGCTACAGGAGAAAAGGGTGGAATGGCAGGACCAGCACCATTGAGAAGATGCAGAATACAGAGGCAAACGGAGGGTTTGGCCTTCACTTAGACCATGCCTGAGAGCAATTTCATGCAGAGGGGAAGGCAAAGGGGACAGTTACAGAGGCACGGAGGTTGACCTAAGCGGGGGCACCTCTGTGTCTGTTTTATATATTGTGTGAAAGTTTGGAAGAATAGAGGAATCAGCACCCCCCCCTTGGGGGGGGAAACAAGACTTGAAAACTATGTTTATTAAGTTATAACAGTTCTTTGAAAGTTCTCCCATGCTTGGAATTAAAATTCACCTTGAACTTGCCAACATCTAAAATGTGTGTTATTTCAACACACATCTTCAGGTGTGGTCTGGATAGTAAGAGATTAGTTCATCCTTCAACACAGACAGGAATTCTATTAATCCTGCCTGACTGCTTTAAATGTATGTAAATTCACAGCACACTACTTGGGGCTTGTTTCATATGATCCAGATAAAATTCCTGATTTTTCCTATAGGGACAAATGTCAATTTAAGTAACCTTTATTTTGTGCTGAATTCACTGGAGGAAGCTGTTATCTAAGGAAATTTATACTTATATCTGTTAATTTTTAGTTTATAAGTCTGTTTTATCTCAGTGATTTCCTCTGTCTAATTTAGAATTTTACCTTTCATTCAAAATGCTAACTATCCATTTAGTTTTGTGACATTCAGAGATTAAATGAGAAGCTTCATAATCTCCCAGATGGCAATAGCCAATCTATTGAACTCAGAAGAAATGTTGACCTATTTTTTTCTCTTCATATGTCCTGTATTAAAGTGTGCAAGGTTGTTAATGATAAGCATCAGCTTTATTCTAAGTATTTTGAGCCTATGTATCTCCTTTCTGAACACCTGGGCAAATCCAGCTGGCTTCTACATCATTGATCTAAAGGGCTACGTTGCCAGGCGCTACAAAGATGCACTACTGTTAAAATATTTTATTTTATTTTTCTTATTGAACATACACAACTTTTTAAAAATCCTGACTCCAAAGCAGGATTTCTCTGTGGTAACACTATTTAAATACCTCCCTTCTCACATTGTTCGTTAATACAATTACGAATTAGATACACATCTGAGGAGCTACTCATCCTTCCTGTATAGTCCCTTACACTGAATTTGAAGGACAACACACTGCCACTTCCTGTGCAGTACAGGACGGGGCGTCTCAAGTCAGGTTCTGACTAGCTGCGTAAATAGCTTACACCTCTTTTCTCTCACTATTGTAAATGTTGAACTACGCTGGGCTTCCCTTTCCAAAGTCCCAGCCTAGCTTCGCCTTCTCTCATGAGAGAGATTTGTTTCCTGCACTGCATCCTCAATTCCTGAACCATGAAGCATCAGCTCTCTTTCTCTCTTCCCAGAAATAGAAAGTACACACCACATATTTTAGGGTTTTGCTAATATAATACTTATTTCCATGGTTAATTTAGGAACTAGTCATTCTAGTCTAAATTGAAGGATGGCGAGAAATGAAACCTTGAAATCTCGGTAGCGTAACATAATAAAAGTGTATCTCACACTGAGAAACATCCACTTGGGTTGGGCAGCTCTCTGTAACATCTGTGTCCACGTGGTGGTTCCTTCTGTCTAGTTGTTCCTGCCACATGACACCACCATGTAAATATGATACTATGGTTGCCACAGAAGCAGAGGTTGAGAAGTTGCACATCAACTGCTAAGAGTTCCAGACTGCCAAAGAAACACATCACTTATTCTTACAGTTTATTGGCCACAGCTATGTATGTGTCCCCACATAACTGCAAGGAGGCCAGGAAATGTGAAGAATATAAGGATCTTTGCTAAGGAATAAATATCTTTACCAACCTTATCAGTCAGAATTTAGTCAGACATTTCATCTATTCTCCATTTCTATAGTCTTTGTCATCTCAAGAATGTAATATATGAAATCATACACTGTCTGACTTTTAGGATTTTTTTTTCTCACCCAGCACAACTTTCTGAAGATTTCATCCAGGTCTTTGCATATATTAACAGTCTACCCATTTTCATCACTGAGCAATATTCCGTGGTATGAAGGGACCATTGTTTCTTCAACCATTTATCTGTAGAAGAACATGTGGATTGTTTCTAGTTTATGTGTTATTAATAAAGCTATTATAAACATCTATGTATATTCACTTCCCTAGTCTAAATGCCTGGGAAGGCAACGCTGGGTCATGCGATGGTTATATACCGTACTTAGTTTTGTAAATGACCTCTAAACTTTTCCAGGGTGACTTTAGCATTTTATGCTGCCACCCAGATGTAGGAAGTATCCAGTTCCTTTTTATCTGCTCTTGCCTGTGGTGGTGTCCCCATGCTTTATTTGCAGTGTTGATAGGTGTGTAGTGAAAGCCCATAGCTGTCTTGTTTACAGTTCTATACTGACTGATGTAGACTCTTTAAGCACTACTTGTGCTCACGTGCCTCTGTATCTTGTTTCCAGGAAACATTTCTACATGTCTTTCACCTGTCTTTTAATTGGACTGCTTTTACCCATACTGTTGAGTTTTGAGGATTCTTTTATTATGCTAAATGACAGCCCTTTGTCAGATATGTGGTTTGCAAATATTTTCCCCCAGCCTATAGCTTGTCTTTTCATCATTTGAACAGGGGTTTTCTCAATGTAAACACTTTTTGCTGAGATAAAGTACAGTTTGTCACATGCTTTGGGTGTCAAATATAAAAACTTTTTGCTGTGCCCTGGATTCCAAAGGTTTTCTCCTGTTTTTTTTTTTTTTTTCTAAAAGCTTTATAGCTTTACACTAAGACTATGCCCTGTTTTGAGTTAGTTTTTCTATGAACTGTAAATCTTATATCAAAGTTTAGTTTTTCACCTACATATATGTACATTTGCTTCTGCTCATGTATTAACAAGGCTACCTTTCTTCATCAGATTGCCTTTGCACATTTGTAAAAAGTCAGCTGGGCAATTCCCGAGGCCTCAGCTCTCCAGGAGGAGAAGCAGAGATAGTGGACGTCTTTGCCTTCTTCCCGACCTTTTGCTACTAAGTATAATGCTCACTTCAGGGTCTCATAAATGCTGTTTATCAAGCTTAAGAAAAACACACTCTTTCATTTTCTCTGTGACTGTTTAGCCATGGATGGGTGTTAAATTTTGTCAAACGTTATTTCTGCGTCAATTGATATGGTCATGAAAATGTCCTTTTTTGACCTATTAATATGATGGGTTATATTAATCTTTCAAACACTACTTTAGTCTTGCAACCTTGGAATAAATTCTACTTGATCATGGCATATAATTCTTTTTATATATCGTTGAATTCTATTTGCTAATATTTTCATAAATATTTTTGCATCCATATTACTAAGGAATATTGTTCTCTAAATTTTCTTTTCTTTTAGGTGTGTGTGTGTGTGTGTGTGTGTGTGTGTGTGTGTGTACTGTTTTTGGTTTTATTATCAGAGTAGTATTAGCTTCATAAAATGAATTGGGAAGTGCTCCCTCCTCTTCCCTGGAAGAGATTGTGTACAAGTACTACTAATTCTCTAAACATTTGAGAAAGTGGTTCAATGAAACCATCTGGGACTGATGAGTATTTTTTCAATTACAAATTAAACTTCTCTAGTGGTTATAGAGAAGTCTATAGAGAAGGTTATCTAAGTTATCTCTTTCATATTGGGTGATTTGGGCTAATTTGTGTGCTTCTGAAGAATTGGTAAATTTCTTTTAAACTGCTGAGTGGAGTCGTTTGTTTTATTACCTTATTCTTTTGACATCTGAAAAATCTGTAGTGATACCCTGTTTCATCCCTGAAATTTTTAGTCTGTCTTCTTTTTCTCTTTCTATACATTTGTCAGTCACTACGAAATGAGCTTGTTACTTCATTAATTTTGTCTATTTTTTGTTTAAAACTCACTAAATTCAGCTCCTCCCTTTATTATTTTCTTCCTTCTCCTTGCCTTTGGGTTTATTTTTCTCTTTTTCTCTAGGTTTACAGATGGTAGGAGCTTAGATTATGGACTTGAACTTTTTCTCTCTCCTTTTAAACAATTTTTTCTAGTTAATCAAATTTGAGATTTTTTTCCTCTTTTCTAGCACCTAGTGCTATAAATTTTCCTCTCAGTACAGCTTTGGTTACACAGTGTGTTTTCAATATTTCAAAATTTGTTGGAGCTTATTTAATAGCCCAGAATTGGTCCATTTTTAGCTTATTTCCCATACCTTTGTGGCCTCCTTTGGCACTGTGTGCAATTTTAAAAGGATATGCATTCTGCTGTTGTTTATGGAGGATACTTCAAATATCAATTAGCGTCTTTTAGCAGGTAGTACTTATCCTTGCTGATTTTCTCTTGTTTTCTGTCAGTTGTTGAACATTGAGTATTGAGGTCACCAAGTATAACTTCGAATTTTGCTTTGCACATTTGCAGCTCTGTGGCTTGATGCATAGACCCTCTGGATCACTTGACTGTTTAATCATAATAAAATCTACCTTTCTATCTCTAGTCATTATGGATCTGAAGTCTACTTTCTCTAACACTGGAATACACATTCTTCTTTCTCTATGCTTTATTTTTCTGATGTTTGCAAGACATATCTGTTTCTATCCTTTTACTTTCAACTTGTGTATATCTGTATTTGAATAAGTTCCTTTTTAATTTATCTCTATACTTTAAACAAGTATTAACATGTCAGGACTTAAGTCTACCATTTTATTTTATTTTTGTTTTGTTTGTTCTGTTTTTCATTTCTCCTTTTTCTTTTTCTTGCTTGGTTATAGGTTAACTGAGCATTTTTCAGATCCTGTGTATCTTTTTCTGTAGTATTTTTGAGAGTATCTTTTTGCTTAGGTTTGAAATGATTATTCTAGATATCATACTTATAAACAAAAATTATAATAGACTGCTGGTTTGTCATTTTACCACTTTGATCAAAATGCAGAAATCTTACTTCCCTGAGGTCTCTACTCTTTTCTGAAGAGTGTAGTTAAAACTAGATCAGATTGCATCATGACTTTGGTTTCAATCATCAAACATAATTTGAAAAGTAAAGAGAAAGAAAGCCACTTATTTACCCGTATTTTTGCTTACCATGTTCTTTTTCCATTCATGCTGTTCCAGGGTTCTTCCTCTATCATTTCCTTTTAGAGGAGATCTGTGGACAAGAAGTTCTCTTAGTTTTACTTCACCTACAGTTGCCCCACAAGGCCCTGAGAGGCTCTGTCTGTTAAAGGTCTTCATTCTATTTTCTCTGTCATTCAGTTTGGATAATTTCTGATGTTCATGAGCACGAAGAATTGAGTTTTTTTCCCTGTTCCCTCCCTACTGCTATTGTATGGTCAACTCCTTTCTTTTTAATTTTGGCTATTAATCATTTTTTTTCCAAAATTTCCACTTGGCTTGTCTTTATATCTCTTATTCCTTTATTGACACTCTCTATTTATTTTTGTTAGACTTTCTATATTTTTCCTTTGCTTAAAACATTTGTATCCTGGCTGCTTTAAAAACTTTTGATAACTAACATCTCTGTCTTCTTGGTGTTACCATCTCATCTTCTTTCATTCAGATTCACATCTTCCTATTTCTTGGTATTATGGTTAATTACAGAAGTCTGGACATACTTCTAGTACAGTTTAAGATTCTGGCTCTTATTTAAACCTCTGTGTTAGCTGGCTTTTTCTAATACCCCTCCAGCTGGAGATGGGGAAAAATCAATATCTTATGACTGCCAAGTGGAAGAAGCCCGTGGTCCCTCTTAGCCTCTGATGATGCCTGAGATGGTGGTGAGGCCCCCAGCACTGCTGGGTAGGCATGAAGGTCCAAGCTCCTCCTGTGATCCCCAGCAACAAAGCAAGAGTGAGGGAGAAGAAAGAAGCTACTCATTACTTGTGGGGAAAGACAAAAGCCGGGGCTCCCTCATCAGTATCTTCTGACCCCATCCCCATGCTGGTGTAGGGAGTCTTCTCACCATCTCATGAGGGTGAGTGTTGAGGTTCCTCAGCTGCTCTTTGCTTGTGTGGAGGAAGGAAGACTGCATCTTTTCTCTGGGGTGTTTAACTGGAGTAGAATGGTTCATCTCTAAGGTTTTCTGTGTTGTTAGGCTACCTTTTCCTTAATCCCCTGGCAAGAGTTGGTAAACTTGTTTAGAACTGCTTGTTTTTTCTTCTCTATCCATTGGCAGTTGTGGATTGCTAACTTCTTCATCTTCAAGTCTGGGGTCCCTAATGCCAAAAAAATGGTGCCCAGAAAATTCCTCCTACCTTCTCCTTTGGGTTCTGAGGTCCCTACTTCTTTTCTCCACCTTTCAGAGTTCTGTATTCATTTTATGCATAATTTCCAGGGCTTTTATCTGTACTTAAGTGAAAGAAACAGAGAAAACCATGCCTATACATTTTCCCAGAAATGGAAATCCATGTTTCTTTTTTTTAAATAGGTAAAATGAAGACCTCAGAACAAGGGCTCTGTCTCTGCATCTGACCACTACATTTCATATCAGTTCATGATTAATCCCACTGACAACATTCAGAATAGTTGACAGAATAACCCAAGTCTGCTTACAGCTGGCACCACCTCAACCTCCTGCTTCCAACAGGTCTCTAACAGGTTTGGCACATTTTTTGACATTCTCCATTTAACTAAGATATCCCTCTCTAATAAAAAGAACATATCTTTGTAATTTGTCCCTGATAGAAAGTCCAGGATTCTTAGATGATATTATTTAGCTCTGATGAAGTTTGAAGTGTTAATCTACCAGTTCAAGCTAGATTATCCAGCATTTACCATTTTTACCTATATTTAAGCTCTGCTTCAGAAGTTAGAATTGCTTCATCCACTCTCAGGCTTTTTAATTATTCCCTATTCATAAATATCTCCCAAGTGTGGTCTAGTTTTTTTATGAGATCCAACCTAATGTATTCAGCTAACCATCTGCCCTTGTTGTCTATCCCTTCAAACTTCAAACTATGTCTTTAGCCTCATCCCTGGCACTATCTTTCCTATCCCCATCCAACAAAACTTGTTCGTGTCTAATGCACCTTGTGTAAGCCAATGAGTTAAATCATTCAGGCTGTTGAATAGAGAGAAACTGACACATCTTTGACAATCATTATCTCTTGGTCTATATACCTAGTGGTATATAGCTTAACAAGTTCTCCTTTAAAAAGAAAGTATATACATATATAGAGTTATCATAAATTTTATTGATATAAAAGATGTATAGTGTTGCTCCATGGTAGATACCTAACATGCTTCAAAACCCAGAGTGTATCCTAAGCACATAAGAAGGAAGGAAAGAAGGAAGGAAGGAAGGAAGGAAGGAAGGAAGGAAGGAAGGAAGGAAGGAAGGAAGGAAAATATTTTGGTCAAAATTTGTAAATAATACTGTTAAAATGTACAATATTCTGTTGTAAATCTTTGTAATTTCTGTTGTAAATCTGTGATTGATTCTCACAGAATGCTTTTACTGCTTTTGCAAAACTCTTAAATCCATTGGCAATTGTCAGTTGCAATTAATGAATGAGTCTATTTCTGATATGTGTGTTGACAGTTTCTCATACACTAAAGAGTAAGTCAGGAGTAGACAACAAAGATGTACACTAGAATTTCACTGTTTTATCAGTGATGTGAATGATCTCTTTGCTGAGTCAAATAATTTTTTCACACACCAGAAGAAGAATTCCTCAGTTTTATGTGATATTAACAATGAAACAGCTACCTACATGACCCACATTTAAATTAAGTCTGAA
The DNA here is from genome assembly GCF_000276665.1 of Chinchilla lanigera. Classification (NCBI taxonomy): domain Eukaryota; kingdom Metazoa; phylum Chordata; class Mammalia; order Rodentia; family Chinchillidae; genus Chinchilla; species Chinchilla lanigera. The sequence continues at coordinate 17,236,237 of NW_004955421.1, read as the reverse complement.
TTATTAACATTTTTTCCATCATTTTAAGTCTACAAAATCAACAATACAATAAATCAAGCTGTGATTTATAGTTTTGACAATTACCAAGGAATAAATACTCACACAGTAGCTGACTTCAACCTACCGATCTGACATAAAAGGGTGGGGATTGGAAAGACTTGCACAAAACACACCATCATATATTTCACCACAGAAACACAATAGACATAAATATCCTCAGGAGCACAGCTAACACAACAATGAAATAAAATAATTAGGAAGTAATGACTTTTAAATATTTATTACCTGTGCTTTGATATAATTTATTTAATTGTAAGTTTATATCATTTAATTTGTAATAATGTCTGCGTTTAGCAACCAACTCGCTAATTTTCTGTCTATTTAACAATCAGAAATCCAATGTGAGCCAATTCCTACACAATGCAGGGCCAGAAGAGTCTACTTAAAAAGTCAGGGATGCAGCCCAGTGGCACAGTGCCTGCCTGGCAAGTGCAAGGTTTTGAGTTCAATTTCCAGTGCCAATAAATAAATAAATAAATAAAATCTTAAACCAGATCATTTTTCTCCGTGTCTAGCATCACATTCCTACTATGTATTTTCATTTCTGTTTTTATTAGACACACTGAATGGCCTCTTGTCATTCTACATTTATGCTCAACCCTTCCCAACTTATTCATCACACTCCTGCCAATATTAATTCCTTAAAATCTCAGATATGTTCATATGCCTGATGCATTCACTAATTGTTTCATTCAATAAATGACCATTCAGTTTCATGTCCTAAGCACTGTTTTAGCTGAGTAGGATAAATATAAAAACAAAAAAAGTCTCCTGTCCCCCTGGAGAATACACTTTATTTGGGAGGGGAGCAGAGATTATAAATAAAACAAATAAATCATACTGTACATCTGAAGGCAGTGAGTATGATGAGAGGAAGTGTTGCAAAGCCAGACAAACACAAAGATAGCATGGAAATTGCAGTTAAGCCTGATGCTTAGGATAGGTCCTATCCACAAGGTAAAAGTGAGCAAGGACTTACAGGAAGTAAGTGCTGGACCTTGGATTTTGAGAGGAAATAGCCAGAGGGTACAAGCAGCTCCATGTAACTACAGTGGAGTTATCGGAAGTAGAATTGAAAAGAATTAAAGCAGAACACCAAGAGAGGAGGACAGAGCATGGAGGTCTTGTAGATCATTGTAAGGACATCAGCTTTTACTGTGACAAACATAGGGAACCACTGCAGGACTCTGAGTGGAGGAGGTTAAACTTTTTAAGCAGGTTTCTCTTGCTTACAATCTCTCAGTGGCTTCCCATTGCTCTTAAGAGAAATTCTGTTGTTCTTCACATGTCTGTGCAAGCCTCATGGAATGAAACCCTGGTGCCATCTCACCAGCTCACCTCTTGCCTCCTTTGTCCCTCGCTAGCTCCCCTTTGACTCCCTGGGGTTGTTGACCAGAGTGCTCCTTTCTACTTCAGACATGCCTCCCATCAATCATTCACAGTTGCGTAAAATTGTCCTTCATAATACACTTGTACTAAGTGATTGATTTTGATGTTATGATTATCTTTTCATTGTCTATGTCGCTTATATCCACTGCTACATCCTGCTAGAAGAGAAGCCAGATCTGAGCAGGCATGTTGTCTCCTTTGTTCACTGATCTATCTCAGAGAATTAGATCAGTGCTTGGCATATAGTGGAAGCTCAAATGTTTGTTCAGTGAATGAATGAATGTCTTATGTATTAATATAGTCCCAAGGTATGACTCACAGTTTGTAAAGTTTTGTTGAATGAAGTTAATCAAATGGACAGATAAATGGGTGATTGAATGAGTAAAAAGAATGAATAAATGGTGAGTTATTCCTATATTTTCAGAGCAAAACTGAAAATCTGGCACATGATAGGCATTCTATAATTGTTTTAAATGAATGGATGATCAAATGGATGGATGGATTAATGAACGATGGAATAAGGGGGAAAAAGAATGGTGAGATGAATGAATGCATCATCTTTAGCAAAGTTAGAAGACTTTCTATCCTTTAAGAGGAATCTCTTTGCTGAGTGGGTCACTTGACCAGTCCATTACTTCTAGGCTTGGTTCCTTGCCTTGGATATATTTTGAAGAACATTTTTATTAGCTTTGGAGTCACTTGCAAGGTACTCTTGAATTCTCTTTTGGCTGCCCTGCATTCTTGTTCACACCTGACCTGCCATAGTTTGCGGATCTCCTTGGTTTCCTTACTTGGGCCACATTTCCAAGTGTCCCTTTGATCTCTGGCACATACTTTCACTGGGCTTCCAGTAAGGTGTTTTTAAACAGTCTCCAGATTTCCTGTGGCTTATTGACTTTTTAAACTATTCCTTTCATTTGTTTTTCCTAACCGGTGCCTATACTTGTTCTTAGGTTCTCTTTATAAAATTGAGTAACCACACGATGTATAAATTTTCTTTCCCAGCCCAGAATGACCACAGTGTTGTGATCATTCTGAAATACTTTTTCTTTTTCTTGCAGGTCTTGTCTGCCACTCAAAGCCAAGAGTACAATTTTTTTTCCTCCCTTAATAATTCCAAAAGACGTATTTCTAAGAGATCATTTATCTTACCCATTAAGCCTATATTTATAACTAATCTATAAGTGAACTGTGAATAGTGTCCAACAATGCACAGAACATGCTGTGTGTGTTAGAGAGACAGAGAGAGAGAGAGAGAAAGAGAGAGAGAGAGAGAGAGAGAGAGAGAGAGAGAGAGAGAGAGAGAAAATGCATGCATGAGAGGGTATGTACTATGTAATAAATAGGTACTTTAAAAACTATCACCTTCATTTCTAACTACAAAAGTCTCTGATTATTCTTGTGTAGAAACCAAAATCTTTTCAAATAGAAGTCATGAAATGTTTTTGGTTCTAATCTACAAAGATCAGATGCTAGCTTCTTTCTTTTTTTAATCTATTTTCATATACAAAGACCTGTCCAGAGAAAGTTCTACAACCAAATAGCAACAGAAATCATTTAACCTAACAAAAAAATATCTTGTACTTTTTATAGACCATACATTTCATCAGTCAGGATTTTTCCTACCAAAGATGTTTATTTTCAATCATTTGATTTATTTGGCTAAAAGGTAGTTTCTTTGCTACATTTAATAGTCATGTGTATGCTACCCAAAGTCGAGATCATAGAGTTTTCATATGTGGATTTTTACCAGACTAAAGTGAACCAGAGATCATATTAGAAATTTGAGACTATGGTATATAAATACTTCTCACAAATATTTTAGCAGATGGCTGGTCCTCAAAGCTTTTATATGATAAAATACTTTATATAGTCACTATTTACTTAGATTAGAGATTGTGCTGCAAATGTGACACATTTTGCTTTAAATAGTGAAAACTGCAAATGTATGTTTTGCTACTCCAAACTTTTCAATTGGGCAAGTTGTAATGAAGAAGCTTTAAAAATTTAGCGATATGTTTTCCATCCATGATATTGACATATGCACATAATTACCTTTTTTTCCTTTTTGATACAATTTCATTATTTGTCATGCTGGCTGTGGCGTACCAATAAAGCCAAAATATCATATTAGAATTCATGACAGTTTTCACATTGTATTATCAATATGTGGAAATAATTGTCTGCTCTGAGATTAAATTACATTATTGTGTATCTTTTTCATGCCTAATAAATAATGATGGATGGCTTTTATTTTCATCGCCACCTGCAACCATTTAGTCACCCCTTGATTGTTGAAGATAAAATAATAAAAGGCAAGTGTTATGTTGCAAGCAGAAAAATGTAGTCAAAACAGTTGTATGTTCCTTGTTTCCATTTGCATTATTTTAGTCCCAAAAGAGCAATGCATGGTGGTCTATAAAAGATAGCAACCTTGGGGAAACACAGCAAACAGTTCACAGAAATGAGGGGGGAAGGTGGGAAAATATTTTTTCTAGTAGAACAATAATTATTTCTTGGTGCATGATTCTTAATCTGAAAATGAGTTTTTTGTTCTGCTGTGCAAATCAGTTACGTGCAATTAGAATGCAAAGCAGAGGCACATCTTACTGTTTAGCCTTTTTTAAATAGAAATGAAAACAGCCCGGAAATTGTAGCAAAGTTTAAAATGCATGCTAGGTAATTTTGAAATCCAAAGACATAAAACCATGCATAATAAAAAGGCCACTCTAAACTCATTACATTTTTTGAAATTGGCAATTAGAAGGCTTAATTTTAAAATTAGAATTTGCATGTTTGGAAACTTATTAACTACATTTTGAATGGCCAACTATATTGCCAGCGTGAAGGTGTGTTGTGTTTGTCTTCCCGTATAAACTTTCAGGGCCTCATAATTTGGTTTCATCTACGCCTGACCTTCCTAGGTTTTGTGTCTTTAATTCTTCAGCATTATCCTTAGACAAAATTGTTTTATCTTTTTTGTTGTAACTTTTGAGTTAAAATTGTAATCAGTAAATGCTGTGAGTCTTAAGGAGAAAAGAATTGCCTCAGAGTTTTATGATCCTATTAGATTTCAGCTCTGAAGAATGTCAAGTTTTTTTTATAAAATAAATACATGGTGTTTATAATGGAAACTAGTCATTTGATCATTTCAGTTAACAATGGTGAGGTAAGAAAGCAAACTGTAGACAAATCTTTTTGATATTTGGTTATGAGTCACAGGTTGACTCTTTGAAGAAGTGTGTCACATGTTTGGGCCTATTATCTTTAAATCAAAAGATGGCAGTCTCAGGCATAACAGAGACTCAGACCAAAATCCAAAGGTAATCCTAGCAAATGTCAAGTTCTCACAGAGAGACGGCCCATTATATGACAAACCCCAACTGAATGCTTATGCTGTGGAGTCTATATGAGCTGAATGCTCTATTGCTGTTCTTCCCAATTGTCTTAGAACATCCATTTAAAAAGAACAGAGGGGCCTTTCCCTTGTTTATAGCTGTTTTGCTATCTGACTACCCATCTCCCTCTATAATTAAATGCTGCGAATAAAATAATACACATAATTTTATTTGTACCATTACTCACTGCAGAAATTACATCTTTACATTTCCTATGAGACTCAAAGAGTAATCACGCTTGCTTCCTTCACACTGGAGAGAGCTGTGCCAAAGTCACAGATTTTTAGAGATTGCCTGAGCCCAGGAGGTTAGCATAGGAACAGTGGAGACAAGTTATTTTTGTAATGTTTGTGCATACATGCAGGTTATCCTTTCTTTATAATTGAGATTTTTTTTAACCTGTCCCACAAAAACACCTTGAAAGACTAGTTCTGAATAACACACGTGTATAAAAATCCCCCAGAACTTACAAAGATGTCTATCTGTGGGCAGAAAGCCACACAGTCTAAAAACAAAAAGTAAGATTTACATATGCTACATAATTCTACTAACTAGAAGCCCCTGCTAGTCTTTCGTCCTGCAGTCTTCTGCAGAAACCCTAAGATACCAGGGCTTTCCCCAAATGTACCTGGCCCTAAACATCCTACTCTCACTGATAACAGAAAGTTCTAGAATGCATCCTCATGGGATAGCCTCATTTTTCACTTGCTCGTTCTTTACTCTATTCTAATTTCCCTCAGCCCAAGTCTTCCCAACATAACCTACCTGAAAAAGAATAAAGAAAACATGTTAAGTAACTACAGACAAATGGACAAAACGGAAACACTGAATTAGCTCCATTAAGATAAATCATTCCTCGTGCTGTTGTCATTTTTTTTATATTCACACTTCCTATCACGTTAGTGGCTTGCTAGTTCTCATATTTCCTGAATTTGTGATACACATATGAAGACATTCAGAAATTTTTAATGTGCATCAAAACTATGGAATTTCCCAGCTTGGATGTTTGCAAGAAGGGAATGCCTGGGCAGAATAACTCACATCCAGGCAGAGGATCGAGACAATGGAACCTATAAACTCCCCACCATTAGCAGCTAATCGTTTGGTGCTCTGGGGGAACAGCAGTTGCTCTACACTTCTCGGAAAAACATTTGGGGAAAAATATCCTAGACTAATAAAATTAGTGTTTGAATAGCAAAAAATAAACAAATCAACATCTGTGAAGTTTTTCAAATACTTTCAACATTTAAAAAAATTATACATGCAATCATATATTTTTTAGATAATGTGCTTATTTATAAATGTAATTTTTAACATTAAGGAGAATCACTTAAGATTACACCTAGTCTCAAAGTATTACTACCAACTAAGTAACTTCGGGTAGAGATTCTTAACATAAAAGTAGTAACTGGGCAGTAAATATTTTTTCAGTTAGACATTCTAAATGTCAAAATTTGGAAGATTGCTTTCACTTTCCCAGCAGCTGTCTTAAGTCCTGTTCGTGTTTAACAACTCATCCTGGGCTCCAGAAAATACTGTGCTGGTGAAGGAAAACCAGACTCTTTGGCTAGAGCTGTGGAAGGAGGGTGGGACCCTGCGAATTATATGACTGCATACGATGGAGACAATTTTATCTTGGCAACAAATTCAGGGTTTTATATTGGATGTTTTTCTGACCATTAATTGAAATATCCATGAGCAAATCACCTATGAAAGGAAAGATTTCCACTTATTTGTACAGCACAGACAACCAATGATTATTCTATTTAATCTTCTCTGTCATGGGGCCACAAGTTTAGGAACTCGAGATCTGGAAAACAATCGGCCCAAAGGTTAAGTGATGGTGATCACAATGTAGTTACTCAAAGATTGATGCAACTGTGGTCCAAATCCAGGTGAGGAGAGACAAATGCTTGGTGAACAGTTAAGATGATGTCATAGATCTGCTTTCATTCTTTGGTGGAGTATCTGGTATGCTCCACCATTTTCAAAATGTCACATGAAGCCCCCAGAACAGAACACCTTAAGTGGCGACCATTTCTCAGGTGAAATGATACACTCAACTTCACAAAATGTTTCACCAGCTCCACGTTTTTTTGGAAACTGAAAGAAAAATGCAGAAATGCCTAGTGCAATTTATGGCCCTGACCACTGGACCAGGGGACTTTCTTAGCCATTAAGAGCTCAGTTTCACTCATCTTACTATCTAGACCCAGGACAATTTGGTGTAGCTCCATTACAGCGTATTTTAAACTTTCCTTGAAGTTCAGGAATACATCTTTTAGATTCCGTCAGTGCTTTAGAAGTGCGGCTCGCCAAACCAATCAATCTAGTACAAAGTTTGTTTTTAGAATTCAAGTTCCTTGTTACTGCTTTGCAAGCAGATGTCTTCAGAGATAGAATATGGTGAAGAGATTATGTGATTTGGGGTGTAGCAATTCTGCCAGTTATAATTAAAAGGGCCAACATCCAAGTTTTGTTTTCTTTATAAACACTGTAGAGTGTGTCGGTGGCCAATCTAAAATTACCACAGAAGAGTGTGTGTGCTCATCTTTAGCACAAGATAATGAACATGGTGTGTGAAATGCACCATGGTTATAATAAGCTGATGGACTTGTGGTCCTATGTGCAAACTTGTCCAAATGTAATTATAGGAGTTTTAAGAGAATTGTTGCTTCCTAAACTGACTAGTCAAGTGATTCAAAAGTTAATATCGCCAAATTAGCAGCCTGATTTTGAAGCTCTACAACTGTATCTTGAAAATACCTACCTGGACCGATCATGCGTTCTCCCAGGGAACAGATACCTTTTGGTGCAGGGAAGCCAGTTCAGTTTTCTGTATAGAAATTGCTTCTGGTAAGGTGAAAATGTGTGTGAAAATGAAAAGTAGCAAAGGGCGGGGTGTCTGGCTCTTTCTCCCATGGACAGAGGAGAAAGAGCCAGTATGAACCTGTACTCGTGTTTATGTGCTTGGGAATGTGAGACTGCTGGGCTCCACAACCCCAAGAAAAAGACTGGGGCCCAAAGAAAGACTGAAAACATCTCAGTATGACTACTGAATCTTAAACCTCCGCATATGAGGATATATATTATGCATATTGAAATCCTCCACCCCAAAAATGGGAAAGTAGGGAAGAGAACAGGGCAAGGACAGTGAGGAAAAATGGTGGAAATGATCCAAGTATGTTATCTGCATATATGAATCTGGCAAAATGAAACTAACAAATCTTATAACCAATAAAAGAGTGTGGAAAAAAGGAAACAAAAACGCTCTCTGCAGCAGCAGTTTCCATTTACAGTGAGGAAATAGTGTGTAAAATATTCAAGACATCAACATATAATTCTCTTGAGAATTAAAAAACAGCCTGAAATAGGGACATCGGTACCAAAAGTTTGGGAAAAGCAGAGATTAAACAAATGAAATTAAGGGGGTCTTTCTCATGTGTGTTGCAGGCATTGTGCTTCACAAATTCTATAAAGAAGGTGAGAGGCCAATTGCTGATAATAACAGTCAAGCCATTCCAGTGCCTCTGATGGACAGAACTTTTGGGGATCGCTAGGGATGAGGGACTTGCAGGTTTCCAAGGAGCTTAGGTGCTAGGACAGCAGATAACAAAAATCTCCCTTAAACCAGCTTCATACCATGCTTCAGTTTCACTCCCTTTGGATGTCCTTGGTAGCCTAAGGCCAATGTCTCCTGTACTGAATATATCAAATGGAACTACTCAATAATCCTTCGGTAATTAAAGTTACCAAAGTTTACCAAAATATTGATTATCCAATTCCAAATTTTTTTTGCAGTGCTGAACTGTTTTTTTGCATTCCTTTTCTTCCTGGGCTGCAACAGCTGACCCTCAGATCATCACTTATTCTCTTCATACAAATAGGTGCAATCCACTCTCCAACAGTGCAGCCAAAGCATCACCTTTCAAAGGCAGAGAGACAAATCTGACTTTTTAATGTCTGGGTGAAGAGCAAAATATCTGCACTTACCAAGTTTGGGCCCTGCACCCCTATTCCCATTCTCTTCTGGCATCATCGTACACAATTTCCCCTCACCCCTTGTCTCCACCCACCCTGGCCCTCTGCCATGTTGTTTTTCACCATCGACTTCTACAGGGTAAGCGTCTATCTGCTCCCCTAAGCGTGGACTCCTTCTTATGGGTGCTAGTGTCTGACAGTACCATAATCCTCTGTGTCACTGAAATGGTCATGGTTAGAGTTTTACATTTACCTGTGGATCTGTTGGATAAAATCTCCCTCTTGGGCTTTATGATCCATGAGAGAAAGAATTGTATCTACTGGGTTCATTATTGTAGTTCCTGAACTTATCCCAGTGTTTGAAACATAACACTCAAAACCGCCTCTAAGGTGGGGAAATAAATGTCCAGATACATTTCAGTTATGTTTTCCTGTTCCACAAAGACCATGTCTGTATGACCTTGGTGGAGGTCCTAAGGAATATAATTGGAGGCTTCTCTACTATAGTATTATTACTAATCAGGTCAGGTAACCCTAGTTGCTACAACAAACAGTCCCAGTATTTCAGCAGTTTGACATGGCAAAACTTAACTTTCCTTTCTTGGCACATGTGTGGGTTTGGAGTGAGCAGTTACTCTGCTCTGCAGTCATATGTGGACCCAGGATTCTTCCTCCTACTACACACCCCTCTGTTGAGCCCCAGAAGTCTCCCTAGACATTTGGCATGTGCCATCCAACAAACAAAGAAAGGAAAGGGTAAGGGCTGCAAGTGATATATCACTTCTGTGTACATCCCATTGGCCAGAATATTGTCAAGTGACTGTACATGATTACAAGGCAGGCTGGGTTTGTGGACTTCCAGGTTCTACATGTAGTTTTTTAATTTTTATTTTTAATAGTACATGTTTGTAGTATATAATAATTACATTCATTGTAGGGTGTCAATGCATATACCTAACATATCTTAGTTCTTTTTTCCCCTTGCAGTTAGTTAGATAGGGTAACTAATATTTGTCAGCAGTCACCGGGTACTCCAAAAATTACCAGGAGACAAAGGAGAAGAGTTCACACAACCAAACTCTCCAGTAAGGCAGGTGCCAGCATTAGAGGACTGATTTAGTGGTATTGTGTCTGTCTAAGAATGTGCTGCATAGTTTGGTAAATACAGTTTTCCTACCCCAGTGAATCTCAAAACAAGTACATTTTGAAAATGAACTTTGAAGAATAAGCTGGAGGGGGTACAGATTGTTGTATTCCTTTTAGGATTTTTCATTTTCATATCGTGCTAGTTAATGTGCCAAAATGAAAATAGCTTTCCACAGAATGGAAGTTACACTGTAAAGTTGGAATTGGTATTATCTCTTGCTGAACTGCCGCAGAATCTCAAACAGAGTGATGTCACGTTGGAAACAGGGCCCTCTCCCTGAATGTTTCCCTGAGATTCTGTCAAACAGATCAGGAAAACTGAATGTATGTAGGATTGACTTTTCAATCAACGGGCACAAAAAGACCCTGGTAGATGAATCAGTTGAAAGGGAACATGTACAATAACTGCCTGGCAGTATTGTAAAGGCACCGTTTTAGGCTTGACATTGAAGATCTTCTCGAAGAATAATTTATCTGCAAAAAAAATCAACTTGCTCTATAGAACTGCCAAATGTAGTGTTTCTATACCTAATACATCTATATCAGCCTTAATATTTGGGGAAGATTTTCTCCTTTCATTTAAGTTTTTCCTTTGAGAAAATATGTAGTATGAACCTACTTTTGCTCTTTGATGAACAAAGCAAACACTAAATTGGATTTCAGATTAAGTGACAGAGGCAGACTAAGATTAAACACCAAGGTCATGTATGAAATTGATTGAATAGTCTGTCTAATCATGACGTGTTCTGCCTTAAAGGACTGCTTACCAACTTTGTGCTTTTATCTTTACTAGTCAGTAATTCACTGAATACCTTTCATTATCATTGCTTCCAGTTTTGGAAGAGGAGCAGAGAGTGAGTATTGCCATTGTGAGAACTTCTATCTCAATTTTTCTTGCTCTCACTTTACGTCACTACCTAGGTAAGAAAGGATCATCTCTAAACATAGCCCCGTATTTCATTGCATCTAAGATACTGTAAATTGTATGGCATGCTACTTTTTACAATTTACCACTCAGAAAGAAAAAAGAGTACTGCTTAAGCTAGAATGTAATGCTTTCTTATCACCTAAAATTTTTATTCTATACTTACCAAAAGAACAGTTTTAGACTTAGACACATATTTTTTATCATATTTCACACTTGTGCAAACATAAAAAGTAAAACATAAGTAAAATAAATTGGTTAAAGTGTTCCCAAAATTTCTGTGCATTTATAGTCCAATCTTTCTGAATTCATTTTTGACACAGTTGTTGATGTTTGTGTTTTTACACGTGCTCCTGTCCTCTGTGCTATCCTGAACATTAGAATCCTTTAAAAAATGCTCTACTATTATTTCCAAGACTTCCTTCCAAACTGCTCAAATGTAGCAATTTTCATGAGGAAGCACAGGTAGTGATAATTCTGTGACAACCACTACCAGGGTATTATAGTGCTCTGTGTTAAGATGTGAAAAAGTGCACAGAGAATTTGTGAAAATGCTGTGTATTATTTAAGATGCATCTGAAAACATAACCCAACAGCTCGTCTCAATTCTCTAATTTTTCTGCTGCTTTCCGAATACACACTATAAATTATATTGCATATCATTTCTTTTGTTACCTTTCTATATTAATTGTAAAGGATACTTTCCTTCTTGCTATAAACTCTTCAAATTCTAATTCCAATGAATCATAATTTACTGCATTGATTATAATTAGTATTTTATTTTTATAGAAACTACAAACTTTCCATGTAATGTGTGTAGGTAATGTATATTAAAATCTTTGTCTCTCTATCTTTTTAAAACATTTTTAGGTCAAAGTTTAACACTCTCTACATTTTCAAAGTCAATGATAAGTAAATCAAATGTTCTTTTAAAAAGATATTTTTCTACCATCCTATATTTTTACTTGACATTTGCTTTTCTTAATTTCTGACAGATCTTAACATTCTATCTTTTCCCAAACTGGCCTTCAACGTTATCTCCCTTACTCTTACCTATATCTCTCTTTAAGGTAGACAAGGTTACATAAACTTTAGCTTAACTTACTTCGGGGTGCTTAATGTTTGAAATAAGGCCCTTACAAATATTTTTAGGAAGTCTTAAAATCCATGTGTATTGTGAATAGTAAACCCAGGGATTATCTGGTTTAGATTTCTTTTGTTTTACAGGCTGGCCTATATTGGGGATATTTTGGCTTCCATTTATGAGTTAACACCCTTAGAGGTGTTCTACTACACACTGTAATTTCATTCTAACAACTTTGCCCTAAAAGAAAAGAATTTCTTATCAACTCCATTATTTTTTATTTGTGGTTCAATTGTTCTTTCCTATGTGTTTGTGTTTTAAAATACATTTTCCATGGCAGTGATTGTGTGAGACTTAGAAATGCAACTAGACAGATGTACTGACCATGGTTACCAAGGGAGCAGTTTCCTTGGCGATGGCCAACTCTCATCAAAGCAGTCCACATTCACTTTCCTTCCCATGTGACTTGCTCTCACATGTTGCAAAACTTAGTAGTGGAAGCAGCTCTTTGCAAATCGGGAGCCTCTATCCACCTAACACACCACCAGTTTTCATGAAGCAAGCAGCTGAGAACAGGTAATAAATAATTGGTGAGTTTCTTTGAAAAGTTTTTTAAAGGCCCAAGGCCACAATTCCCCCTGAAGAATTTCTAGTCTCTCTAACTTTCATTTTCAAGCCAGAGTTTGTCCAAAAGGTACCAGCTGATACCCAGCCAAAGGTAAAAAATGCAAGAGACCCAAAAACAAAGGAGAACTCTTTTGCAGAGTAAATATTTTCTAGTGGTTACAGAGAAAAGTGTGAGGAATCAGGGATGCTCTTAAACATGACTTACAGCCAGACTGCACTGCCTTGCTACCTATATGTCTGCAAGTAGAGAATAAGAATATTAGTTCTTGTCTGTGTGCTTTGATTCTACAATAAATATCTACAATTAATATTAATGGATGTTTTTAATCTTAAACATTAGAAAAATATTTACTTACATTCTAGAACTTTCAGAAACTTAAAGTGACATTCAGAAACCAGGCTATCATTTTATCAGTGTTCACTGCAATTGGTATTTGCTGAGAGTGAGATTTCTGTGTGAAATGCCTGATATGTGTTATGTCCTTTGACTCTCACAGTAACTCTGGCTGGAAGATTCTATTAATAGTCCCACTTTACAGAGGAGAAACTGAGGGTTTGAGAGAGATGATAGCTTGCCAAATACCTACAAGTAATAATTAGTGTGAGAATTTAAAACCAAGGCAGACTGATGACAGATTCTATGTTAAAGAAGAAATTGGAGACCCAGCCCCTGCCCCTGCTTCTTCCTCTTCCTCTTCCTCTTCCTCTTCCTCTTCCTCTTTTTTGTGTCCTGACCTTGAGGTGAACAGCTTGTCTCATGTTGCCACAATGATGAGTTGCTTCACCACTCACCCAAAAGCAATAAGGCCCTCCCAAACTTATAAAACCGTAAGCCAAAACCTTTTGTCTTCATAAGCTGATTTTTTCCATGCTTGTTACAGTAACAGAAAGCTAACTCGTGCAACTTTCAAAAGTTTTCACTGGCTAGAAATTTGGAAAACAAGAACAATATTTATGTTAATAAATGTAGCCAATCAGTCATGTTAAATTTAATCCATCCCCTTTGATTTGATAGTAATAATCTACTTTGTATATTAAAACTTTATTTCAAGAGAGTTTTAGGGCTAAAACAATTTGAGAATTAAAGTTTTAGAGAAGAGGCAATTTTTGTATCTTAAGAAATATACAGGGGCTGGGGATTTAGCTCAGTGGCACAGTGCCTGCCTGGCAAGCGCAAGGTTGTCAGTTCGATTCCTAGTACCAGAAAAAAAAACAAAAAAAAACCAAACAAATAAAATAGAAATATATAGCAGATCCCATTCTATCTCTATTAGAGTCAAGAAAAGAAGAAATTGAGTTAAATAACAATTAAAAGGAAGACAAACAGAAACACTCATTGATCCCATAGAAATATTACCAAAGTGTGTTACAGAAATAGAGATCTTCCCAAGGAACTTTGTGGATGGTATAGAAATCATTAGAATAGTTCCTTCTTCCTTTACGTCAACTGTATCTCATTTAATTGAATCTGTGTTTGGTACAAACTTGTGTCTATCTGGGATGGTTTCTTTTAATTATTATTATTATTATTATTTTTTTTTTTTGGTACTCGAACTCTTGACCTCAGGCTTGTCAGGCAAGCGCTTATGCCACTGAGCTACATCCTCGGCCCTGGGAAGGTTTCTTTACACCCTACCTGGTTCGTAAGCTAAAAATTGTGTTCAAATTAGAGAGAATTGAGCCATCTTTTGAGAATGGTCCTAATCAATCGCAGTTTGTGAATTTATACTACATATGCTTTAAAATATTTTCTTCCATATGGTACTTTTTCCTTAGTATATGTCTTATGCTAAAAAATTAAATTATGAAACTGTTCTCTAATGTCTGCCACTCAGACAGTATTTAGAAGACTTTTCAGTTTGCTATTTGGGTACAAATTATTAAGTATTTGCAGTATTATTTTCTTTCTAAAACTGGAAACCTCCTAGCTCTAGCCCATTACGACTCCATCTTTAACAGCCACACTGTGGTTTGGGGGTTGTTGTTTTTTAAGTGACACAACATGATTGATGTAGTCCTGCATGATTCATCACGATGTCAAGCATCAGCAGAACATTTTGGAAAAAAATATTCATCAAAACCTATTACTGTAGAAATTGCCACTTGCACATTCTTTTTTGGGTTAACTTCCTGCGTGGTGAAACAACACCTTGTTGATGACAGCGCACACATTTTTAGGAAATGTGGTTATTAAAGTAGGTGTTCCTGAAGTCCCAGAGTTACCTTAAGTTTTATCTGTAGGCATCTAAGACTATCAAGCAAAATCTGAAAGAACTTTCTTCCACTTACCTTTGACTAAAAGAAGTGTACTGTTGTGACTTGTCCTCCTGCCTGATCCCACTTTTTGATGAGCAGGGATGAGGGTGGCTATGTGTAGGTGGGCTGCAGTTTAATTAGATGACAGTAATTAGGGAAGCAAAGAGCTGGATGGTAGATGCCTGTGACAGTGGCTTACATGAACGGGAAGATGTTTGTTACATAAGTCCCAGGGTCATAAGTCTAACACTTCTGTTTTTCTCTGCACAGACATTCATAGACTAGCTTCATGTTCTATGTCAGAACAGACAGCAACTCTGACAGAGGCCAGCCCACCATCCTGTTTCCAAACACTCTAAAACCAGATCATTCTGACAGTCATAAGACAATGACAGCACCATTCTTCAACTGTAACCTTCCTCATTTGCTGTCCTTAGGAGCAAGATAGAGAAGGCAGAGCTCTAAGTCTAGAAATATTCTGAGTGAACAAATACCAGGGCTCCATTATTAGATGAAGAAACTTACTACTTTCAATATAATATTGTTTCATTTTGCATATTAAACTTTCTTGTAAAAAATAAAAGAAGATCTATCTCTCCAAAGAGAATATTCACTATATCTCCTTCAGCAGTCAGTGATTACTATATGAATCCTCATTTAACCGGCCCTCAAGTGTTTTTTCAGTGAGTTTTTAAAAAAATATTTGGTGTTCAATTAATTCTTTAACTTGTAATCCTATCAATCAGGAACTACTTCCTTCTTTGTATTTGGCATAAAATTAATATTGAAAATGTTACAATTTTCAAAAGACTTGAGGGAAAGTGCCTGCTTAAAGACACATATTACTACTCATAGAAGGTTGGGGTTTTTCTTTAAGAATGTTCTTTCAGAGTAGCTGCACAATGTGTTTTCAAGAATTACTGTAATGTAAAAATTCTCTCTAACATCAGTTTCACACATGCTACCCAAATACACATCACATTTGCAATGGCTATATCTTTTTATCTCCCTCCCTCTCATACTCCATGTTCTGAGTATGGCATCCATCAAAATTATTCATTCTTATTCATTGTTTTGCCGGTCATTTTATCAGTCCCTTGGATAAAACAACACTAAACAAAAGAGAGTACTCAACCCCCCCCCAATTTTACCATCATAATATGCTAAGGGAAAAAGAATAATTAACCCAACGAATGAGTAAATGTATACTGGGAGATTTTGAATGCTAGGGGAAAGAAAAGTGAAGAGAAGATTATTAAACTAAGTCTTCCTGAAGTCCCTCCTAAAGTATCCACACATATATGGAGAAATGTGGATATTCTCACTTACTTGTTCACTTATTAAAAATATATTCATTAAGTACACTCATTGAGCACTTGAGGTATGTTTGGCAATGTGCTAGGTTAAAATGGAGAAGAAAGCAAGACAGACACAAGGCCTGGTTTATACCTCATCATCGTAGACAGAAAGTTTGATCTGACTGTCTGGAGGTATTGCAAATAGTGACGGTGAGATGCAATCTTGAGGCAGTACCACCATTATTGCAAGTATGCCTTGTCTATGTTCCCTTTCCTATCCCTTCATGAGACACTGGGGCTCATGTCTGAGCTCTTCAGCAAACATGGCAGGTGTCTTCTGCTCTCAAACTTCTTAAGTGTGGCTTAAGCTCTTTTGATACCTTTGTCTCCACCATGTTCCATCCCAAACCACCTCCCCAGGGCAGTGCAAGCCTGGTCCATCTGACCTACCCATAACATTCACAGTATTGACAAGTCAAGTGTAGCAACACAAACTAGTTCTTTGCTGCCCTCTCTTTAACCAATTTGTTTTCTCATATTCAAATGAAGGTAAATAGTGATGAGCAAGGGTGATGTACAAGCAAGTGTCCAACGGGGGAAAAGAACCAAGTTGTCCACCCTGCAAATACCAGTCATCTCTAAAAGAGAGTATCTTGAATGCCCCACCTTGGTTGGGTATAGAATAATCCATTTTGTTATCTACAAGGTGAGGAGAATGTACACAGCTTTGTTCTCATCACCTTCCACCTTTCAGACTCCGTATTTTATATAGTCAGTTGGGAAATACAAAATTTTGAGATATGAAAAGAAATAATGGGGTTAAGGGTATAGTTCAGTGGTGCACCACTTACCTAACATGTACAAGGCCCTGGCTTTGATCCCCAACACCACAGAAGGAAAGAAAGGAAAATAGAAGGAGAGAAAGTGGTGGCATAGAAGGAGGAGGAAGAGATGACAAAGAAGGAAAGGAAGAGGAGGAGGAAAATATGCATAACTGAAAGAAAATATAATCAATAAAAGCAAATCAACAGATGACCCATTGCTGAAATTAGCAGGCAAACATTTAAATAATTATTATAAATGCATTCAATGTTTTATAGGAAAAGATGGATATAATGCATATATTTTAGACAAGAAATAAAAACTTTCCAAAGAATCAAATGAAAATTTCAGCACCAAAAACTACAATATATGTTATTTTTTAGATCCATGAGAGAATTTTGGCCACAGATTGGCCACCAAAGACTAAAGGATTAGTAAATGGAGGCTACTAAAATGTGCTCAAACTAGAGCTGGGGGACAGAGAGAGGTTGAAAAGTTAAAGATATGCAAAAACATCAGTGATCTGTGAGATCATACCAGAAGGTCTAATTGTATAACAGGAGTCCTATAAGGAAAATAGAGAATAGTGTAGAAAAACATTTGAAGAAATATGTTGAAGATTTTCTAAATGGAATTAAAAAACTTTAACCCATAGATTCAAAAACTCAACAAATGTCAGCCAGTATAAATACAAAATGAGCCACATTATTTTGTGGCTAAAACAGTCAAATATTAGATTCAATCAAGTTAAGTGAAAAGCTTCTTATAGCTTTCAGCATGTACAATGAAAAATTCCTATAGGAAAATACATACATTTCACAATTTTTAAAATTAACTCCTTTTTAGGAAGGACTTTTTCTGGGGTGTTATGATTCTCAAAAACATTTTTAGGAAAACCTGATACAGTGGCAGAAAAAGATATAAATGAAAATAAAAATTGGAGATTCCATTGCAATGATGTAGAGGACATGTTCATAAACACAGTAAAGACAACAAGTAGCTTTACCTGAGACCAAAACAAATGTGCAGGTGAGTAAAAATATAAGAGCACCTTAGATATATTGATGGGATTCAAGGAGAATGAAATGCCAAAAATAAGTCTTCAAATGCTAAAATTCAGTACCTTGGAATATGACCTTTTTTGGAATTAGCGTCTTTGTAGAGGTCATCAAGTTGGATGTGTTACAGTGGATTAGAATGGGTCCTAAGTCCAGTGACTGGCATCCTTACAAAGAGAAGCTTGGATGTATGGACACACACACTGTGAGATGCCACGTGAAGCTAGCTAGACACAGTGATGGGAACGATATAGCTACAGGCCAAAGAACAAAACAGGTTGCCAGCAGTAAAACGAGGCAAGAAAGAATTCTTCCCTAGAGCTCTTAGAACAATAATAGCCTAGTGCACACCCTGCTTTCTGAACATCTAAACTCAAGAGCTACGAGAGAATATATGTCAGCTACTTTAAAGCACTTCATTGTGGTATTTTGTTACAGCAGCCCTTGGAAACACAACTATGTAAATATGTTTGAGCTACACAAGATTGCTCTTTCTTCACATATAGGTGAAAGTGAAGCCACTTGCTATAATTCAACCTATTAATACTTTTTAAATGATGAACTAGGCTATAGACATGTAAATCTGCATACCTGAGATCACACAGTCGAAAGTAAAGCCAGGACGTGCACTCACAGTCTGGCTTCAGAACTCATGCTTTTGCTCAGTCCTTTTGGCATAATGGTTATGCAGCTTTCCAAAGTATAAGAGAGTGGTAAGTTTGGTTTCATTTTACTGTGCTTTTCTTATTCTTGGGCTACCGCCATATTTTCATCCAGATTAGATGAAAAGAATCTATGACCATTGAGAGGAGTTGGGAAAGTGTATAACAGCCTTGACTTCTGTGTCTGTGGCATTAAAGTGTTTCAAGGCTGTCAGTAATAAATCTTGAACCAAGAGCATTTTCTAAATGCATTTGGGCTCCAGACCATACCCTCCTTCAGGTGCAACATGGACCATAGCTTTTTTTCTTGCTGCAAGCCCTTTGATGTGAGGTTATGTGGAGGAGGAAAATTATATCTCAGTACCTTGAAGGAGTATTGCACCATCCCACTGTGGTGGATTGACAACTGGTGGTCACCTTGTAACACCCAGCTAAACTGATTCAGCGTGGTGCCGGGTGGGCAAGGTCCACCTGAGGATCATTGCCAACAACATAAAAAGAACTGGAGAGGAACATGATGTGCTGTTGATTTTCCTGGAGGAGCTTGTCATGATGACTTTCCTGATATGAACTGAGCTGTTCTCATTGGAGGAGGAGCTTGGGACCTCGTTGTTGAGGATGGCTGTGGTAATTTTTGAGGGAGCTCGGATCCTTACTTTGAGCATCACCTCCTGGCTCCAGTGCAGATTCCTCAGCCTTCTGGCACAGATCCTTCATCCTGTTGGAGCAGACTTTGTAGCTTTCACCACTGAGCTTCGGGCCTTCCCAATGCGGATCCATGGAACAGACTTGCACGAAACATTGTTGTAGACTGTACACCTCCAGTTGAACTTGTCGGGGGCATTGTCATGGGCTCTAGGTCTTTACCTGGACTCACACAGGACATTGCCATGGGATCTAGGCATTTAGTTGGATTCTTTGGGTCTTTAGTGTGTGGACTGATTTCCTACACTCTTTTTTATTTGACTCTTTGGGTGACTATTATAAAATAATCCTATAAATTATGTGTCCTGTATTAAATTGTTTCTTTTGCAAACCCTGACTACAACAAAATTGGTACCAGGAGAGTAGGGCCATTGCTGAGATATTGCCTGTCCATGTAGCTTGAGAGTGCTTGGAATTAATTTGGAAAGGTTTTGAGAGACTGGCCTAGACATAGCCCCTATATGCTATAAACTATATTGGAGACTTTGGTCAGAGCCTGGAAAATCAGAGTACTGATGGAAATGCTGCTGGTTAAGATGAATCTCAGGAGGGTTCTATTAAGAAAAACTGCATTGGCTGATGTATCCCAGGTAGTATATTGTGCTTTGGCAGAAAGTTGGTCTGCATAGACCCATAGTTTGTTGCCCCAGGCTGGGCTAAACTCCAGACACCTTCAGGAAGCCCGGTGAGTCTGTCCTCTGCCTCTCTGACCAGCATGCAAGGCAGGCGAAACGTCAGGCACCCTCTGGGGCCTCATTGGCTACCCAGCACACCCATAGTGTTGCTCCAGGCTGGGTTGAACCCCGGACATCTTCAGGAAGCCTGGTGAGTCTGGGCTCTGCCTCCCTGACCAGCGTGCAAGGCATGCAAAATCTCAGGCACCCTCTGGGGCCTCGGGTTCTATCCACCACACCCATAGTGTGTCTGCCTGGGCTGGGCTGAGCTCTGGACATCTTCGGAAAGCCCGGTGAGTCTGGGCTCTGCCTCCGTGACCAGCGTGCAAGGCAGGCAAAGCCTCAGGCACCCTTTGGGGCCTCAGTGGCTACCTGTCATACAAATAGTGTGTCAGCCCAGGTTGGGCTGCCACCACTCACCAGTACAGGAGCTACATTGAGCACTGGGGATCTTCAGGCTCTCACCCTGCCACTCACAAACAATCAGGACAATGAGACTGCACTATAAGGAGTCTCTGGTTCTTCAAAAATGACAAAATGAAGGAGCAAAATGCAATCCCAGACCTCCACACCACCCAAAACAAGTCAAGAAGGCATTAACACAGAAGAGCCTGGAAGTCATACACCTGAAATTTCTGAAATGATAGCAACTGAAGTAAAGAAACAACTCTGTCAGGCCATAGAAGACATCAGATCAGAAATAATGTCTCAGGTGAGAAAAGAAATGACAAAAATAATGAAATGTTCAACATATACAAAGATGATATAGACAAGAAAATAGAAGAGCATAGAGAACTCAATGAAACCTTCAAGGAACAATATAAAATAGAATTAGAAGGTATGAAACAGATGCAAACAGCTATTCAGGAACTTAAATATTCCACTGAAAGCTTGCAAAACCGCCTAAATGAAACTAAAGACAGACTTTCAGACCTTGAAGACAGCATTGCCACCAATGAATGTGAAAGGAGGGATCTCTTAAAAACAATAAGGAACCAGGAAATAACAATTCAACAACTGCAAGATGAAGCAAAGAGAAACAATGTCAGATTAATAGGTATTAATGAAACAGCAGGTCTCAGCACAAATGACATAAAAAGACCATTTACAGAAATAATAGCAGAAAATTTCCCAGGCATGGTAAAAGAATCAGACATCCAGATAAGTGAAGCATATTGAACTTCAGTTAATCATTACCAAAATAAATCTACACCCAGACATATAGTGATCAAGATCCCAGAAACTCAACAAAAGCTCAGAATATTAAAAGCTGTTAGAGAAAACAAACAAATCACCTATAAAGGAAAGCCTATCAGAATCACAGCAGACTTCTCAACACAAACCATCAAGGCAAGAAGAGCTTGGATTGAAGTACTTCAGGTACTGAAAGAAAGCAACTTCCAAACCAGATTGATGTACCCTGCAAAGCTATCTTTCAAATTTAATGGAGAAATAAAATATTTTCATGATAAAGAACTGAAGAAATTCATGAGCACCAAACGAATCCTACAAAGAGTACTAAAAGATATACTAGAAAGAGATAAAACAGACCACAACTTCAAGAACAACAACAGAAAGGAACCACCAAGCAGAGCAAGCAATTAAACAGAGGAAAAAGGAGGATC